>NC_135502.1:181130268-181443761 GCF_052857255.1 Amblyomma americanum | reverse complement strand
GTATTTTTAAAAAATTTCTTGTTTTATAGCGACCATTCGCCTTCTCTTCAACTTCGCCCACTCAACCCTGCTCACATCTAGTAGGAACCAAAAAATCCACTCCCCTTGGCAGGCGAACAAAGGCCTCTGCTTCACTTTCCCCTGTATCCTCTGCTGCATTTTTAAAAAGTTTCTTATATTATAGCAACATTCCCTTTTATCTTAAGTTCTCTCATTCACCCCTGCTCACATCTAGAAGGAACAACAAAACCAACCCCCCTTTCACGCGACCAAAGGCCCCCTGCTTCCCTTTCCTGTCTATCCTCTGCTACATTTTTAAAAAGTTTATTATATTATAGCGACATACCCTTTTCTCTTACGTTCTCCCATTCACCCCTGCTGACATCTACTAGGAACAACAAAACCCACTCCCCATGTCAGGCGAACAAAGGCCCCCTGCACTCCTTTCCAACCTATCCTCTGCTGCATTTTTAAAAAAGCTTCTTATGACATCGCGACCCTTCGCCTTCTCTTCAACTTCTCCCATTCACCCCTGCTCACATCTAATAGAAACAACAAAACCCACTCCCCTTGGCGCACGAACAAAAGGCCCCTGCTTCCCTTTCCCGTCTATCCTCTGCTGTATTTTTAAAAAATTTTCTTATTTTATAGCGACCACTCGCCATTTTCTTCAACTTCACCCCCTCAATCCTGCTCACATCTAGTAGGAACCGCCAATATCCACTCTCTTTGGCAGGCGAACAAAGGCCCCTGCTTCACTTTCCCCTGTATCCTCTGCTGGATTTTCAAAAGAGTTTCTTATAATATAGCGACCCTTCGCCTTCTCTCCAACTTCTCCCATTCACCCCTGCCCACATCTAGTAGGAACAACAAAACCCACTCCCCATGGCACGCGAACAAAGGCCCCTGCTTCCCTTTTCCATCTATCCTCTGCTGCATTTTTAAAAAGTTTCTTATAATATAGCGACATTCCCTTTTCTCTTAAGTTCTCCCATTCACACCTGCTGACATCTAGTAGGAACTACAAAACCCACTCCACATGTAAGGCGAACAAAGGCCCCCTCATTTCCTTTCCCACCAATGCTCTGCTGCATTTTTAACCTAGTTTCTTATGATATAGCGACCCTTCGCCTTCTCTTCAACTTCTCCCATTCAACCCTGCTCACATCTAATACGAACAACAAAACCCACTTCCCATGGTACGCGAATAAAGGCCCCTGCTTCCCTTTGCCGTCTATACTCTGCTGTATTTTTAAAAAATTTCTTGTTTTATAGCGACCATTCGCCTTCTCTTCAACTTCGCCCACTCAACCCTGCTCACATCTAGTAGGAACCAAAAAATCCACTCCCCTTGGCAGGCGAACAAACACCTCTGCTTCACTTTCCCCTGTATCCTCTGCTGCATTTTAAAAAAGTTTCTTATATTATAGCGACATTCCCTTTTATCTTAAGTTCTCCCATTCATTCCTGCTGACATATAGTATGAACAACAAAACCCACTCCCCATAGCACGCGAACAAAGACCCCTGCTTCTATTTCCCATGTATCCTCTGCTGCATTTTTAAAAAGTTTCCTATATTATAGCGACATTCCCTTTTATCTTAAGTTCTCTCATTCACCCCTGCTCACATCTAGAAGGAACAACAAAACCAACCCCCCTGGCACGCGACCAAAGGCCCCTTGCTTCCCTTTCCTGTCTATCCTCTGCTACATTTTTAAAAAGTTTATTATATTTTTAGCGACATACCCTTTTCTCTCAAGTTCTCCCATTCACCCCTGCTGACATCTAGTAGGAACAACAAAACCCACTCCCCATGTCAGGCGAACAAAGGCCCCCTGCACTCCTTTCCAACCTATCCTCTGCTGCATTTTTAAAAAAGCTTCTTATGACATCGCGACCCTTCGCCTTCTCTTCAACTTCTCCCATTCACCCCTGCTCACATCTAATAGAAACAACAAAACCCACTCCCCTTGGCGCACGAACAAAAGGCCCCTGCTTCCCTTTCCCCTCTATCCTCTGCTGTATTTTTAAAAAATTTTCTTATTTTATAGCGACCACTCGCCATTTTCTTCAACTTCACCCCGTCAACCCTGCTCACATCTAGTAGGAACCGCCAATATCCACTCTCTTTGGCAGGCGAACAAAGGCCCCTGCTTCACTTTCCGCTGTATCCTCTGCTGGATTTTCAAAAGAGTTTCTTATAATATAGCGACCCTTCGCCTTCTCTCCAACTTCTCCCATTCACACCTGCTGACATCTAGTAGGAACTACAAAACCCACTCCACATGTAAGGCGAACAAAGGCCCCCTTATTTCCTTTCCCACCAATGCTCTGCTGCATTTTTAACATAGTTTCTTATGATATAGCGACCCTTCGCCTTCTCTTCAACTTCTCCCATTCAACCCTGCTCACATCTAGTAGTAACCACAAATATCCACTCCCCTTTTCAGGCGATCAAAGGCTTGTGCTTCAATTTTCCCTGCATCCTCTGCTGGATTTTCAAGAGAGTTTCTTATAATATAGCGACCCATCGCCTTCTCTTCAACTTCCCCCATTCACCCCTGCCCATATCTAGTAGGAACAACAAAACACACTCCCCATGGCACGCGAACAAAGGCTCCTGCTTCTATTTCCCATGTATCCTCTGCTGCATTTTTAAAACGTTTCTTATATTATAGCGACATTCCCTTTTATCTTAACTTCTCCCATTCATCCCTGCTGACATCTAGTAGGAACATCAAAACCCACTCCCCATGGCACGCGAACAAAAGCCCCTGCTTCCTTTTCTCGTCTATCCTCTGCTGTATTTTTTAAAATTTTCTTATTATATAGCTACCATTCGCCTTTTCTTCAACTTCGCCCCCTCAACCCTGCTCACATCTAGTAGGAACCGCAAATATCCACTCCCCTTGGCAGGCGAACAATGGCCCCTGTTTCACTTTCCCCTGTATCGTCTGCTCGATTCTCAAAAGACTTTCTTATAATATAGAGACCCATCGCCTTCTCTTCAGCTTCTCCCATTCACCCCTGCTCAAATCTTGTAGGAAAAACAAAACCGACTCCCCATGGCACGCGAATAAAGGCCCCTGCTTCCCTTTCCCATCTACACTCTGCTGTGTTTTAAAAAAATTAACTTATTTTATAGCGACCATTCGCCTTCTATTCAAATTCGCCCACTCAACCCTGCTCACAACTAGTAGGAACCACAAAAATCCACTCCCCTTGGCAGGCGAACAAAGGCCCCTGCGTCACTTTACCCTGTAACCTCTGCTGGATTTTCAAAAGAGTTTTTTATTATATAGCGACCCTTCGCATTCTCTCCAACTTCTCCCATTCACCCCTGCCCACATCAAGTAGGAATAACAAAACCCACTCCCCATGTAAGGCGAACAAAGGCCCCCTCATGTTCTTTCCCACCTATCCTCTGCTGCATTTTTAAAATTGTTTCTTATGATATAGCGACCCTTCGCCTTCTCTTCAACTTCTCCCATTCAACCCTGCTCACATCTAGTAGGAACCACAAATGTCAACTCCCCTTTTCAGGCGAACAAAGGCCCCTGCTTCAATTTGCCTTCCATCCTCTGCTGGATATTCAAGAGTTTCTTATAATATAGCGACCCATCGCCTTCTCTTCAACTTCCCCATTCACACCTGCCCATATCTAGTAGGAACAACAAAACCAACTCCCCATGGCACGAGAATAAAGGCCCCTGCTTCTATTTCCCATCTATCCTCTGCTGCATTTTTAAAATTGTTTCTTATGATATAGCGACCCTTCGCCTTCTCTTCAACTTCGCCCACTCAACCCTGCTCACATCTAGTAGGAACCAAAAAATCCACTCCCCTTGGCAGGCGAACAAACACCTCTGCTTCACTTTCCCCTGTATCCTCTGCTGCATTTTTAAAAAGCTTCCTATATTATAGCGACATTCCCTTTTATCTTAAGTTCTCTCATTCACCCCTGCTCACATCTAGAAGGAACAACAAAACCAACCCCCCTGACACGCGACCAAAGGCCCCTTGCTTCCCTTTCCTGTCTATCCTCTGCTACATTTTTAAAAAGTTTCTTATATTATAGCGACATACCCTTTTCTCTTAAGTTCTCCCATTCACCCCTGCTGACATCTAGTAGGAACAACAAAACCCACTCCCCATGTCAGGCGAACAAAGGCCCCCTGCACTCCTTTCCAACCTATCCTCTGCTGCATTTTAAAAAAGCTTCTTATGACATCGCGACCCTTCGCCTTCTCTTCAACTTCTCCCATTCACCCCTGCTCACATCTAATAGAAACAACAAAACCCACTCCCCTTGGCGCACGAACAAAAGGCCCCTGCTTCCCTTTCCCGTCTATCCTCTGCTGTATTTTTAAAAAATTTTCTTATTGTATAGCGACCACTCGCCATTTTCTTCAACTTCACCCCCTCAACCCTGCTCACATCTAGTAGTAACCGCCAATATCCACTCTCTTTGGCAGGCGAACAAAGGCCCCTGCTTCACTTTCCCCTGTATCCTCTGCTGGATTTTCAAAAGAGTTTTTATAATATAGCGACCCTTCGCCTTCTCTCCAACTTCTCCCATTCACCCCTGCCCACATCTAGAAGGAACAACAAAACCCACTCCCCATGGCACGCGAACAAAGGCCCCTGCTTCCCTTTTCCATCTATCCTCTGCTGCATTTTTAAAAAGTTTCTTATAATATAGCGACATTCCCTTTTCTCTTAAGTTCTCCCATTCACACCTGCTGACATCTAGTAGGAACTACAAAACCCACTCCACATGTAAGGCGAACAAAGGCCCCCTTATTTCCTTTCCCACCAATGCTCTGCTGCATTTTTAACATAGTTTCTTATGATATAGCGACCCTTCGCCTTCTCTTCAACTTCTCCCATTCAACCCTGCTCACATCTAGTAGTAACCACAGATATCCACTCCCCTTTTCAGGCGATCAAAGGCTTGTGCTTCAATTTTCCCTGCATCCTCTGCTGGATTTTCAAGAGAGTTTCTTATAATATAGCGACCCATCGCCTTCTCTTCAACTTCCCCCATTCACCCCTGCCCATATCTAGTAGGAACAACAAAACACACTCCCCATGGCACGCGAACAAAGGCTCCTGCTTCTATTTCACATGTATCCTCTGCTGCATTTTTAAAACGTTTCTTATATTATAGCGACATTCCCTTTTATCTTAACTTCTCCCATTCATCCCTGCTGACATCTAGTAGGAACATCAAAACCCACTCCCCATGGCACGCGAACAAAAGCCCCTGCTTCCTTTTCTCGTCTATCCTCTGCTGTATTTTTAAAAATTTTCTTATTATATAGCTACCATTCGCCTTTTCTTCAACTTCGCCCCCTCAACCCTGCTCACATCTAGTAGGAACCGCAAATATCCACTCCCCTTGGCAGGCGAACAAAGGCCCCTGTTTCACTTTCCCCTGTATCGTCTGCTCGATTCTCAAAAGACTTTCTTATAATATAGAGACCCATCGCCTTCTCTTCAGCTTCTCCCATTCACCCCTGCTCCAATCTTGTAGGAAAAACAAAACCGACTCCCCATGGCACGCGAATAAAGGCCCCTGCTTCCCTTTCCCATCTACACTCTGCTGTGTTTTGAAAAATTTAATTTATTTTATAGCGACCATTCGCCTTCTATTCAACTTCGCCCACTCAACCCTGCTCACAACTAGTAGGAACCACAAAAATCCACTCCCCTTGGCAGGCGAACAAAGGCCCCTGCGTCACTTTACCCTGTAACCTCGGCTGGATTTTCAAAAGAGTTTTTTATAATATAGCGACCCTTCGCATTCTCTCCAACTTCTCCCATTCACCCCTGCCCACATCAAGTAGGAATAACAAAACCCACTCCCCATGTAAGGCGAACAAAGGCCCCCTCATGTCCTTTCCCACCTATCCTCTGCTGCATTTTTAAAATTGTTTCTTATGATATAGCTACCCTTCGCCTTCTCTTCAACTTCTCCCATTCAACCCTGCACACATCTAGTAGGAACCACAAATGTCAACTCCCCTTTTCAGGCGAACAAAGGCCCCTGCTTTAATTTGCCTTGCATCCTCTGCTGGATATTCAAGAGTTTCTTATAATATAGCGACCCATCGCCTTCTCTTCAACTTCCCCATTCACACCTGCCCATATCTAGTAGGAACAACAAAACCCACTCCCCATGGCACAAGAATAAAGGCCCCTGCTTCTATTTCCCATCTATCCTCTGCTGCATTTTTAAAATTGTTTCTTATGATATAGCGACCCTTCGCCTTCTCTTCAACTTCTCCCATTCAACCCTGCTCACATCTAGTAGGAACCACAAATGTCAACTCCCCTTTTCAGGCCAAAAAAAGGCCCCTGCTTCAATTTGCCTTGTATCTTCTGCTGGATATTCAAGAGTTTCTTATAATATAGCGACCCATCGCCTTCTCTTCAACTTCCCCATTCACCCCTGCCCATATCTAGTAGGAACAAGAAAACCCACTCCCCATGGCACGCGAACAAAGGCCCCTGCTTCCCTTTCCCGTCTATCCTCTGCTGCATTTTCAAAAAGTTTCTTATAATATAGCGACATTCTCTTTTATCTTAAGTTCCCCCATTCACCACTGCTCACTTCTAGTTGGTACAACAAAACCCACTCCCCATGGCATGCGAACAAAGGCTCCTGCTTCTATTTCCCGTCGATCCTCTGCTGCATTTTTAAAAAGTTTCTTATATTATAGCGACATTCCCTTTTATCTTAAGTTCTCCCATTCATCCCTGCTGACATCTATTATGAACAACAAAACTCACTCCCCATGGCACGCGAACAAAGGCCCCTGCTTCTATTTCCCATGTATCCTCTGCTGCATTTTTAAAAAGTTTCTTATATTATAGCGACATTCACTTTTCTCTTAAGTTCTCCCATTCACCCCTGCTTACATCTAGTAGGAACAACAAAACCCACTCCCCATGTCAGGCGAAGAAAGGCCCCCTGCATTCCTTTCCAACCTATCCTCTGCTGTATTTTCAAATAAGTTGCTTGTATTATAGCGACCCATCGCCTTCTCTTCAACTTCTCCCATTCACCCCTGCCCGCATCTAGAAGGAACAACAAAACCCACTACCCATGGCACGCGAACAAAGGCCCCTGCTTCTATTTCCCGTCGATCCTCTGCTGCATTTTAAAAAGTTTCTTATATTATAGCGACATTCCCTTTTCTCCTAAGTTCTCCCATTCACCCCTGTTGACATTGAGTAGGAACAACAAAACCAACTCCCCATGTAAGGCGAACAAATGCCCCCTCATTTCCTTTCCCACCTATCCTCTGCTGCATTTTTAAAATTGTTTCCTATGATATAGCGACCCTTCGCCTTGTCTTTAACTTCTCCCAATCACCCCTGCTCACATCTAGTAGGAACAACAAAGCCCACTCCCCATGGCACGCGAATAAAGGCCCCAGCTTCCCTTTCCCGTCTATCCTCTACTGGATTTTCAAAGAAGTTTCCTATAATATAGCGACCCTTCGCCTCCTCTCCAACTTCTCCCATTCACCCCTGCCCACATCTAGTAGGAACAACAAAACCCACTCCCCATGGCATGCGAACAAAGGCCCCTGCTTCCCTTTCCCATCTATCCTCTGCTGCATTTTTAAAATGTTTCTTATATTATAGCGACATTCCCTTTTCTCTTAAGTTCTCCCATTCACCCCTGCTGACCCCTAGTAGGAACAACAAAACCCACTCCCCATGTAAGGCGAACAAAGGCCCCCTCATTTCCTTTCCCACCTATCCTCTGCTGCATTTTTAAAATAGTTTCTTATGGTATGGCAACCCTCGCCTTCTCTTCAACTTCTCCCATTAAACCCTGCTCACATCTAGTAGGAACCACAAATATCCACTCCCCTTTTCAGGCGAACAAAGGCCCCTGCTTCAATTTACCCTTTATCCACTGCTGGAATTTCAAGAGAGTTTCTTATAATATAGCGACCCATCGCCTTCTCTTCAACTTCCCTCATTCACCCCTGCCCATATCTAGTAGGAACAAAACCCACGCCCCATGGCACGCGAACAAAGGCCCCTGCTTCTGTTTCCCGTCTATCTTCTGCTGCATTTTTAAAACGTTTTTTATATAGCGACATTCGCTTTTCTCTTAAGTTCTCCCATTCATCCCTGGCGACATTTAGTAGGAAAAACAAAACCCACTCCCCATGTCAGGCGAACAAAAGTCCCCTGCTTCCCTTTAAACTGTAAAAACTCTGCTGAATTTTCAAAACGTTTCTTATAATATAACATTCCTTCGCCTTCTCTTCAGCTTTTCCCATTCACCCCTGCTCACATCTAATAAGAACAACAAAACCAACTTTCCATGTCAGGCGAACAAAGGCCCCCTGCTTTCCTTTCCCACCTATCCTCTGCTGGATTTTCAAGAAAGTCTCATAATATAGCGACCCTTCACCTTCTCCAACTTCTCCCATTCACCCCTGCTCACATCTAGTAGGAACAACCAAAACCCACTCCCAATGGCAGGCGATCAAAGGCCCCCTGCATCCATTTCCCGTCTATACTCTGCTGTATTCAAATAAGTTGCTTATATTATAGCGACCCTTCGCCTTCTCTTCAACTTCACCCCTTCACGCCTGCTCACATCTAGTAGGAACAACAAAACCCACTCCCCATGGCACGCGAACAAAGGCCCCTGCTTCCCTTTCCCGTCTATCCTCTTCTACATTTTCAAAAAGTTTCTTATATTATAGCGACATTCCCTTTTCTCTTAAGTTCTCCCATTCACACCTGCTGACATCTAGTAGGAACAACAAAACCCACTCCTCATGTAAGGCGAACAAAGGCCCCCTCATATCCTTTCCCACCTATCCTCTGCTGCATTTTTAAAATAGTTTCTTATGATATAGCGACCCTTCCCCTTCTCTTCAACTTCTCCCATTCACCCCTGCTCACATCTAGTAGGAACAACAAAACCCATTCCCCATGTAAGGCGAACAAAGGCCCCCTCATGTCCTTTCCCACCTATCCTCTGCTGCATTTTGAAAATTGTTTCTTATGATATAGCTACCATTCGCCTTTTCTTCAACTTCGCCCCCTCAACCCTGCTCACATCTAGTAGGAACGACAAATATCCACTCCCCTTGGCACGAGAATAAAGGCCCCTGCTTCTATTTCCCATGTATCCTCTGCTGCATTTTTAAAAAGTTTCTTATAATATAGCGACATTCGCTTTGCTCTTAAGTTCTCCCATTCACCCCTGCTGACATCTAGCAGGAACAGAAAAACCCACTCCCGCTTTCAGGCGAAAAAAGGCCCCTGTTTCACTCTCCCCTGTAAACTCTGCTGAATTTTCAATATGTTTCTTATAATATAACGATCCTTCGCCTTCCCTTCAGCTTTTCCCATTCACCCCTGCTCACATCTAATACGAACAACAAAACCCACTCTCCAAGGCACGCGAACAAAGGCCCCTGCTTCTACTTCCCATGTATCCTCTGCTGCATTTTTAAAAAGTTTCTTATAATATAGCTGCATTCTCTTTTATCTTAAGTTCCCCCATTCACCACAGCTCACTTCTAGTTGGAACAACAAAACCCACTCCCCATGGCATGCGAACAAAGGCTCCTGCTTCTATTTCCCGTCGATCCTCTGCTGCATTTTAAAAAAGTTTCTTATATTATAGCTACATTCCTTTTTATCTTAAGTTGTCCCATTCATCCCTGCTGACATCTAGTATGAACAACAAAACCCACTCCCCATGGCATGCGAACAAAGACCCCTGCTTCTATTTCCCAAGTATCCTCTGCTGCATTTTTAAAAAGTTTCCTGTATTATATCGAGATTCTATTTTATCTTAAGCTCTCTCATTCACCCCTGCTCACATCTAGAAGGAACCACAAAACCAACCCCCCTCGGCACGCGACCAAAGGCCCCCTGCTTTCCTTTCCTGTCTATCCTCTGCTACATTTTTAAAAAGTTTATTATATTATAGCGACATACCCTTTTCTCTCAAGTTCTCCCATTCACCCCTGCTGACATCTAGTAGGAACAACAAAACCCACTCCCCATGTCAGGCGAACAAAGGACCCCTGCACTCCTTTCCAACCTATCCTCTGCTGCATTTTTAAAAAAGCTTCTTATGACATCGCGACCCTTCGCCTTCTCTTCAACTTCTCCCATTCACCCCTGCTCACATCTAATAGAAACAACAAAACCCACTCCCCTTGGCGCAAGAACAAAGGCCCCTGCTTCCCTTTCCCGTCTATCCTCTGCTGTATATTTAAAAAATTTTCTTATTTTATAGCAACCACTTCGCCCCCCCAACCCTGCTCACATCTAGTAGAAACCGCCAATATCCACTCCCTTCGGCAGGCGAACAAAGGCCCCTGCTTCACTTTCCCCTGTATCCTCTGCTGGATTTTCAAAAGAGTTTCTTATAATATAGCGACCCTTCGCCTTCTCTCCAACTTCTCCCATTCACCCCTGCCCACATCTAGTAGGAACAACAAAACCCACTCAACATGGCACGCGAACAAAGGCCCCTGCTTCCCTTTTCCATCTATCCTCTGCTGCAGTTTTAAAAAGTTTCTTATAATATAGCGACATTCCCTTTTCTCTTAAGTTGTCCCATTCACACCTGCTGACATCTAGTAGGAACTACAAAACCCACTCCCCATGTAAGGCGAACAAAGGCCCCCTCATTTCCTTTCCCACCAATGCTCTTCTGCATTTTTAACATAGTTTCTTATGATATAGCGACCCTTCGCCTTCTCTTCAACTTCTCCTATTCAACCCTGCTCACATCTAGTAGTAACCACAAATATCCACTCCCCTTTTCAGGCGAACAAAGGCCCGTGCTTCAATTTTCCCTGCATCCTCTGCTGGATTTTCAAGAGAGTTTCTTATAATATAGCGACCCATCGCCTTCTCTTCAACTTCCCCCATTCACCCCTGCCCATATCTAGTAGGAACAACAAAACCCACTCCCCATGGCACGCGAACAAAGGCACCTGCTTCTATTTCCCGTCTATCCTCTGCTGCATTTTTAAAAAGTTTCTTATATTATAGCGACATTCCCTTTCATCTTAAGTTCTCCCATTCATCCCTGCGGACATCTAATAGGAACAACAAAACCCACTTGCCATGGCACGCGAACAAAGGCCCCTGCTTCTATTTCCCGTCTATCCTCTGCTGCATTTTTAAAAAGTTTCTTACAATATAGCGACATTTCCTTTCATCTTAAGTTCTCCCATTCACCCCTGCTCACATCTAGTAGGAACATCAAAACCCACTCCCCATGGCACGCGAACAAAAGCCCCTGCTTTCTTTTCTCGTCTATCCTCTACTGTATTTTTAAAAATTTTCTTATTATATAGCTACCATTCGCCTTTTCTTCAACTTCGCCCCCTCAACCCTGCTCACATCTAGTAGGAACCGCAAATATCCTCTCCCCTTGGCAGGCGAACAAAGGCCCCTGTTTCACTTTCCCCTGTATCGTCTGCTCGATTCTCAAAAGACTTTCTTATAATATAGAGACCCATCGCCTTCTCTTCAGCTTCTCCCATTCACCCCTGCTCAAATCTTGTAGGAAAAACAAAACCGACTCCCCATGGCACGCGAATAAAGGCCCCTGCTTCCCTTTCTCATCTATACTCTGCTGTGTTTTAAAAAATTTAACTTATTTTATAGCGACCATTCGCCTTCTATTCAACTTCGCCCACTCAACCCTGCTCACATCTAGTAGGAACCACAAATATCCACTCCCCTTGGCAGGCGAACAAAGGCCCCTGCTTCTATTTCCCATCGATCCACTGCTGCATTTTTAAAACGTTTCTTATATATATAGCGACATTCCCTTTTATCTTAGGTTTTCCCATTCATCCCTGCTGACATCTAGTAGGAACAACAAAACACACTCCCCATGGCACAGCGAACAATTCCCTTGCTTCTATTTCCCATGTATTCTCTGCTGTATTTTTAAACATTTTCTTATTTTATAGCGACCATTCGCCTTCTCTTCAACTTCGCCCACTCAACCCTGCTCACATCAAGTAGGAACCGACAATATTCACTGCCCTTGGCAGGTGAACAAAGGCCCCTGCTTCACTTTCCCCTGTATCCTCTGCTGGATTTTCAAGAGTTTCTTATATTATGGCGACCCTCGCCTTCTCTCCAACATCTCCTATTCACCCCTGCCCACATCAAGTAGGAACAAAAAACCCACTCCCCATGGCACGCGAACAAAGGCCCCTGCTTCCCTTTCCCGTCTATCCTCTGCTGCATTTTTAAAAAGTTTCTTATATTATAGTGAAATTCCCTTTTCTCTTAAGTTCTCCCATTCACCCCTGCTGACATCGAGTAGGAACAGCAAAACCAACTCCCCATGTAAGGCGAACAAAGGCCCCCTCATTTCCTTTCCCACCTGTCCTCTGCTGCATTTTTAAAAAAGTTTCCTATAATATGGCGACCCTTCGCCTTGTCTTCAACTTCTCCCAATCACCCCTGCTCACATCTAGTAGGAACAAAAAAACCCACTCCCCATGGCACGCGAATAAAGGCCCCTGCTTCCCTTTCCCGTCTATACTCTGCTGTATTTTAAAAAATTTTGTCGTTTTATAGCGACGATTCACCTTCTCTTCAGCTTCGCCCACTCAACCCTGCTCACATTTAGTAGGAACCACAAAAGTCCACTCCCCTTGGCAGGCGAACAAAGGCCCCTGCTTCACTTTCCCCTCTATCCTCTGCTGGATTTTCAAATGAGTTTCTTATAATATAGAGACCCTTCGCATCCTCTACAACTTCTCCCATTAAACCCTGCTCACATCTAGTAGGAACCACAAATATCCACACCCCTTTTCAGGCGAACAAAGGCCCCTGCTTCAATTTCCCCTATATCCTCTGCTGGATTTTCAAGAGAGTTTCGTATAATATAGCGACCCATCGCCTTCTCTTCAACTTCCCTCATTCACCCCTGCCCATATCTAGTAGGAACAAAACCCACTCCCCATGGCACGCGAACAAAGGCCCCTGCTTCCCTTTTCCGTCTATCCTCTGCTGCATTTTTAAAAAGTTTCTTATATTATAGCAACATTCCCTTTTCTCTTAAGTTCTCTCATTCCACCTGCTGACATCTAGTAGGAACTACAAAACCCACTCCCCATCTAAGGCGAACAAAGGCCCCCTCATTTCCTTTCCCACCAATGCTCTGCTGCGTTTTTAAAATAGTTTCTTATGATATAGCGACCCTTCGCCTTCTCTTCAACTTCTCCCATTCAACCCTGCTCACAACTAGTAGTAACCACAAATATCCACTCCCCTTTTCAGGCGAACAAAGGCCCGTGCTTGAATTTTCCCTGCATTCTCTGCTGGATTTTCAAGAGAGTTTCTTATAATATAGCGACCCACCGCCTTCTCTTCAACTTCCCTCATTCACCCCTGCCCATATCTAGTAAGGAACAACAAAACCCACTCCCCATGGCACGCGAACAAAGGAACCTGCTTCTATATCTCGTCTATCCTCTGCTGCATTTTTAAAAATTTCCTTATATTATAGCGACATTCCCTTTTATCTTAAGTTCTCCCATTCATCCCTGCTGACATCTAATAGGAACAACAAAACACACTCGCCATGGCACGCGAACAAAGGCCCCTGCTTCTATTTCCCATGTATTCTCTGCTGTATTTTTAAACATTTTCTTATTTTGTAGCGACCATTCGCCTTCTCTTCAACTTCGCCCACTCAACCCTGCTCACATCAAGTAGGAACCGACAATATTCACTGCCCTTGGCAGGTGAACAAAGGCCCCTGCTTCACTTTCCCCTGTATCCTCTGCTGGATTTTCAAGAGTTTCTTATAATATGGCGACCCTCGCCTTCTCTCCAACATCTCCTATTCACCCCTGCCCACATCAAGAAGGAACAAAAAAACCCACTCCCCATGGCACGCGAATAAAGGCCCCTGCTTCCCTTTCCCGTCTTTACTCTGCTGTATTTTAAAAAATTTTGTCGATTTATAGCGACGATTCGCCTTCTCTTCAACTTCGCCCACTCAACCCTGCTCACATTTGGTAGGAACCACAAAAGTCCACTCCCCTTGGCAGGCGAACAAAGGCCCCTGCTTCACTTTCCCCTCTATCCTCTGCTGGATTTTCAAATGAGTTTCTTATAATATAGCGCCCCATCGCCTTCTCTTCAGCTTCTCCCATTCACCCCTGCTCAAATCTTGTAGGAAAAACAAAACTCACTCCCCATGGCACGCGAATAAAGTCCCCTGCTTCCTTTTCCCATCTATACTCTGCTGTGTTTTAAAAAGTTTTACTTAATTTATAGCGACCATTCGCCTTCTCTTCATCTTCGCCCACTCAACCCTGCTCACAACTAGTAGGAACCACAAAAATCCACTCCCCTTGGCAGGTGAACAAAGGCTCCTGCTTCACTTTCCCCTGTATCATCTGCTGGATTTTAGAGTTTCTTACAATATAGCGACCATTCGCATTCTCTCCAACTTCTCCCATTCACCCCTGCCCACATCAAGTAGGAACAACAAAACCCACTCCCCATGTAAGGCGAACAAAGGCCCCCTCATGTCCTTTCCCACCTATCCTCTGCTGCATTTTGAAAATTGTTTCTTATGATATAGCGACCCTTCGCCTTCTCTTCAACTTCTCCCATTCAACACTGCTCACATCATAGTAGGAACGACAAATGTCAACTCCCCTTTTCAGGCGAACAAAGGCCCCTGCTTCAATTTGCCTTGTATCCTCTGCTGGATATTCAAGAGTTTCTTATAATATAGTGACCCATCGCCTTCTCTTCAACTTCCCCATTCACTCCTGCCCATATCTAGTAGGAACAACAAAACCCACTCCCCATGGCACGCGAACAAAGGCCCCTGCTTCCCTTTCCCGTCTATCCTCTTCTGCATTTTCAATAAGTTTCTTATATTATATCGACATTCCCTTTTCTCTTAAGTTCTCCCATTCACCCCTGCTGACATCTAGTAGGAACAACAAAACCCACTCCTCATATAAGGCGAACAAAGGCCCCCTCATATCCTTTCCCACCTATCCTCTGCTGCATATTTAAAATAGTTTCTTATGATATAGCGTCCCTTCCCCTTCTCTTCAACTTCTCCCATTCACCCCTGCTCACATCTAGTAGGAACAACAAACCCCACTCCCTATGGCACGCGAACCAAGGCCCCTGCTTTTTTCTCGTCTATCCTGTGCTCTAATTTAAAAAGTTTTATTTTATAGCTACCATTCGCCTTTTCTTCAACTTCGCCCCCTCAACTCAGCTCACATCTAGTAGGAACCGCAAATATCCACTCCCCTTGACAGGCGAACAAAGGCCCCTGCTTCACTTTCCCCTGTATCCTCTGCTCGATTCTCAAAAAACTTTCTTATAATATAGCGACCCATCGCCTTCTCATCAGCTTTTCCCATTCACCACTGCTCACATCTAGTAGAAAAACAAACCCACTCCCCTTGGCAGGCGAACAAAGGCCTCTGCTTCACTTTCCCCTGTATCCTCTGCTGCATTTTTAAAAAGTTTCTTATATTATAGCAACATTCCCTTTTCTCTTAGGCTCTCCCGTTCACCCCTGCTGACCCCTAGTAGGAACAACAAAACCCACTCTCCATGTAAGGCGAACAAAGGCCCCCTCATTTCCTTTCCCACCATCCTCTGCTGCATTTTTAAAATAGTTTCTTATATAGCGACCCCTCGCCTTCTCTTCAACTTCTCCCATTCAACCCTGCTCACATCTAGTAGGAACCACAAATATCTACTCCCCTTTTCAGGCGAACAAAGGCCCCTGCTTCAATTTCTCCTATACCCTCTGCTGGATTTTCAAGAGTTTCTTATAATATAGCGACCCATCTCCTTCTCTTCCACTTCCCCCATTCACCCCTGCTCACATCTAATAGGAACAACAAAACCAACTCCCCATGCACGCGTACAAAGGCCCCCTGCTTCCCTTTCCCGTCTATCCTCTGCTGCATTTTTAAAAAGTTTCTTATATTATAGCGACGTTCCCTTTTCTCTTAACTTCTCCCATTCACCCCTGCTCACATCTAGCAGGAACAACAAAACCCACTCCCCTTGTCAGGCGAACAAAGGCCCCCTGCTTTATTTCCCACATATCCTCTGCTGCATTTTTAAAGTCTCATAATATATCGACCCTTCACCTTCTCCAACTTCTCCCATTCACCCGTGCTCACATTTAGTAGGAACAAAACCCCACTCCCAATGGCAGGCGAATAAAGGCCCCCTGCATTACTTTCCCGTCTATACTCTGCTGTATTTTCAAATAAGTTGCTTGTAATATAGCGACCCATCGCCTTCTCAACTTCTCCCATTCACCCCGGCCCACATCTAGTAGGAACAACAAAACCCACTCCCCATGGCACGCGAACAAAGGCCCTGCTTCAATTTCCCGTCGATCCTCTGCTGCATTTTTAAAAAGTTTCTTATAATATATGGCCATTCCCTTTTATCTTAAGTTCTCCCATTCACCCCTGCTCACATCTAGTAGGAACAACAAAACCCACTCCCCATGGCACGCGAACAAAGGCCCCTGCTTGTTTTTCTCGTCTATCCATTGCGGTATTTTAAAAAATTTTCTTATTTTATAGCTACCATTCGCCTTTTCTTCAACTTCGCCCCCTCAACCCTGCTCACATCTAGTAGGAACCGCAAATATCCACTCCCCTTGGCAGGCGAACAAAAGCCCCTGCTTCACTTTCCCTGTGTCCTGTGCTCAATTTTCAATAGACTTTCTTATAATATAGCGGTCCATCGCCTCCTCTTCAGCTTCTCCCATTCACCCCTGCTCAAATCTTGTAGGAAAAACAAAACCCACTCCCCATGGCACGCGAATAAAGTCCCCTGCTTCCCTTTCCCATCTATACTGTGCTGTGTTTTAAAAAATTTAACTTATTTTATAGCGACCATTCGCCTTCTCTTCAACTTCGCCCACTCAACCCTGCTCAACCTCTAGTAGGAACCACAAATGTCAACTCCCCTTTTCAGGTGAACAAAGACCCCTGTTTCAAGTTGCCTTGCATCCTGTGCTGGATATTCAAGAGTTTCTTATAATATAGCGACACATCGCCTTCTCTTCAACTTCCCCATTCATCCCTGCCCATACCTAGTAGGAACAACAAAACCCACTCCCCATGGCACGAGAACAAAGGCCCCTGCTTCTATTTCCCATCTATCCTCTGCAGCATTTTTAAAAAGTTTCTTATATTATAGCGACATCCGCTTTGCTCTTAAGTTCTCCCATTCACCCCTGCTGACATCTATTATGAACAACAAAACCCACTCCCCATGGCACGCGAACAAAGGCCCCTGCTTCTATTTCCCATGTATCCTCTGCTGCGTTTTTAAAAAGTTTCTTATATTATAGCGACATTCCCTTTTATCTTAAGTTCTCTCATTCACCCCTGCTTACATCTAGAAGGAACCACAAAACCAACCCCCCTTGGCACGCGACCAAAGGCCCCCTGCTTCCCTTTCCTGTCTATCCTCTGCTACATTTTTAAAAAGTTTATTATATTATAGCGACATACCCTTTTCTCTTAAGTTCTCCCATTCACCCCTGCTGACATCTAGTAGGAACAACAAAACCCACTCCCCATGTCAGGCGAACAAAGGCCCCCGGCACTCCTTTCCAACCTATCCTCTGCTGCATTTTTAAAAAAGCTTCCTATGACATCGCGACCCTTCGCCTTCTCTTCAACTTCTCCCATTCACCCCTGCTCACATCTAGTACAAACAACAAAACCCACTCCCCTTGGCACGCGAACAAAGAGCCCTGCTTCCTTTTCCCGTCCATCGTCTGCTGTATATTTAAAAAATTTTCTTATTTTATAGCGACCATTCGCCTTTTCTTCATCTTCGCCCCCTCAACCCTGCTCGCATCTAGTAGGAACAGCAAATATCCACTCCCCTTGGCAGGCGAACAAAGGCCCCTGCTTCACTTTCTCCTGTATCATCTGCTCGATTTTCAAAAGACTTTCTTATAAAGCGACTCATCGCATTCTCTTCAGCTTTTCCCATTCACCCCTGCTCACATCTATAAGGAAAAACAAAACCCACTCCCCATGGCGCGCGAATGAAGGCCTCTGCTTCACTTTCCCGTCTATCCTCCTCTGTATTTTTAAAAAATTTCTTATTTTATAGCGACCATTCGCGTTCTCTTCAACTTCGCCCCCTCAACCCTGCTCACATCTAGTAGGAACCGCCAATATCCACTCTCTTTGGCAGGCGAACAAAGGCCCCTGCTTCACTTTCCCCTGTATGCTCTGCTGGATTTTCAAAAGAGTTTCTTATAATATAGCGACCCTTCGCCTTCTCTCCAACATCTCCCATTCACCCCTGCCCACATCTAGTAGGAACAACAAAACCCACTCCCCATGGCACGCGAACAAAGGCCCCTGCTTCCCTTTACCGTCTATCCTCTGCTGCATTTTTTAAAAAAAATTTATTTTTTTATAGTGACCATTCACCTTTTCTTCAGCTTCGCCCCCTCAGCCCTGCTCCCATCTAGTAGGAACCGCAAATATCCACTCCCCTTGACAGGCGAACAAAGGCCCCTGCTTCACTTTCCCATGTATCCTCTGCTGGATTTTCTAAAGAGTTTCTTATAATATAGCGACCCATCGCCTTCTCTTCAACTTCTCCCATTCACCCCTGCCCACATCTAGTAGGAACAACAAAACCCATTCCGCATGGCACGCGAACAAAGGCCCCTGCTTCTATTTCCCATCGATCCACTGCTGCATTTTTAAAACGTTTCTTATATTATAGCGACATTCCCTTTTATCTTAAGTTCTCCCATTCATCCCTGCTGACATCTAGTAGGAACAACAAGACACACTCCCCATGGCACGCGAACAAATCCCCTCCTTCTATTTCCCATGTATCCTCTGCTGTATTTTTAAACATTTTCTTATTTTTTAGCGACCATTCGCCTTCTCTTCAACTTCGCGCACTCAACCCTGCTCACATCAAGTAGGAACCGACAATATTCACTGCCCTTGGCAGGTGAACAGACGCCCCTGCTTCACTTTCCCCTGTATCCTCTGCTGGATTTTCAAGAGTTTCTTATAATATGGCGACCCTCGCCTTCTCTCCAACATCTCCTATTCACCCCTGCCCACATCAAGTAGGAACAAAAAAACCCACTCCCCATGGCACGCGAACAAAGGCCCCTGCTTCCCTTTCCCGTCAATCCTCTGCTGCATTTTTAAAAAGTTTCCTATATTATAGCGAAATTCCCTTTTCTCTTAAGTTCTCCCATTCACCCCTGCTGACATCGAGTAGGAACAGCAAAACCAACTCCCCATGTAAGGCGAACAAAAACCCCCTCATTTCCTTTCCCACCTATCCTCTGCTGCAATTTTAAAATAGTTTCTTATGATATAGCGACCCTTCGCCTTGTCTTCAACTTCTCCCAATCACCCCTGCTCACATCTAGTAGGAACAAAAAAACCCACTCCCCATGGCACGCGAATAAAGGCCCCTGCTTCCCTTTCCCGTCTATACTCTGCTGTATTTTAAACAATTTTGTCGTTTTATAGCGACGATTCGCCTTCTCTTCAACTTCGCCCACTCAACCCTGCTCACATTTAGTAGGAACCACAAAATTCCACTCCCCTTGGCAGGCGAACAAAGGCCCCTGCTTCACTTTCCCCTCTATCCTCTGCTGGATTTTCAAATGAGTTTCTTATAATATAGCGACCCTTCGCCTTGTCTTCAACTTCCCTCATTCACCCCTGCCCATATCTAGTAGGAACAAAACCCACGCCCCATGGCACGCGAACAAAGGCCCCTGCTTCTGTTTCCCGTCTACCTTCTGCTGCATTTTTAAAAAGCTTCTTATATAGCGACATTCGCTTTTCTCCTAAGTTCTCCCATTCATCCCTGGTGATATCTAGTAGGAAAAACAAAACCCACTCCCCATGTGAGGCGAACAAAAGTCCCCTGCTTCCCTTTAAACTGTAAAAACTCTGCTGAATTTTCAAAACGTTTCTTATAATATAACATTCCTTCGCCTTCTCTTCAGCTTTTCCCATTCACCCCTGCTCACATCTAATAGGAACAACAAAACCAACTCCCCATGGCACGCGAACAAAGGCCCCCTGCTTCCCTTTCCCGTCTATCCTCTGCAGCATTTTTGAAAAGTTTCTTATATTATAGCGACGTTACCTTTTCTCTTAAGTTCTCCCATTCACCCCTGCTGACATCTAGTAGGAAGAACAAAACCAACTCCCCATGTCAGGCGAACAAAGGCCCCCTGCTTTCCTTTCCCACCTATCCTCTGTTGGATTTTCAAGAAAGTCTCATAATATAGCGACCCTTCACCTTCTCCAACTTCTCCCATTCACCCCTGCTCACATCTAGTAGGAACAACCAAAACCCACTCCCAATGGCAGGCGAACAAAGGCCCCCTGCATCCATTTCCCGTCTATACTCTGCTGTATTCAAATAAGTTGCTTATATTATAGCAATCCTTCGCCTTCTCTTCAACTTCTCCCATTCACGCCTGCTCACATCGAGTAGGAACACCAAACCCCACTCCCCATGGCACGCGAACAAAGGCCCCTGCTTCCCTTTCCCGTCTATCCTCTGCTGTATTCTAAAAATTTTCTTATTTTATAGCGACCATTCGCCTTTTCTTCAACTTCGCCCCCTAAACCCTGCTCACATCTAATAGGAACCGCAAATATCCACTCCCCTTGGCAGGCGAACAAAGGCCCCTGCTTCACTTTCCCCTGCATCCTCTACTAAATTTTCAAAAGAGTTTCTTATAATATAGCGACCCATCGCCTTCTCTTCAACTTCCCCCATTCACCCCTGCCCATATCTAGTAGGAACAAAACCCACGCCCCATGGCACGCGAACAAAGGCCCCTGCTTCTGTTTCCCGTCTATCCTCTGCTGCATTTTTAAAAAGTTTCTTATATAGCGACATTCGCTTTTCTCCTAAGTTCTCCCATTCATCCCTGGTGATATCTAGTAGGAAAAACAAAACCCACTCCCCATGTGAGGCGAACAAAAGTCCCCTGCTTCCCTTTAAACTGTAAAACCTCTGCTGAATTTTCAAAACTTTTCTTATAATTTAACATTCCTTCGCCTTCTCTTCAGCTTTTCCCATTCACCCCTGCTCACATCTAATAGGAACAACAAAACCAACTCCCCATGGCACGCGAACAAAGGCCCCCTGCTTCCCTTTCCCGTCAATCCTCTGCAGCATTTTTGAAAAGTTTCTTATATTATAGCGACGTTCCCTTTTCTCTTAAGTTCTCCCATTCACCCCTGCTGACATCTAGTAGGAAGAACAAAACCAACTCCCCATGTCAGGCGAACAAAGGCCCCCTGCTTTCCTTTCCCACCTATCCTCTGTTGGATTTTCAAGAAAGTCTCATAATATAGCGACCCTTCACCTTCTCCAACTTCTCCCGTTCACCCCTGCTCACATCTAGTAGGAACAACCAAAACCCACTCCCAATGGCAGGCGAACAAAGGCCCCCTGCATCCATTTCCCGTCTATACTCTGCTGTATTCAAATAAGTTGCTTATATTATAGCGATCCTTCGCCTTCTCTTCAACTTCTCCCATTCACGCCTGCTCACATCGAGTAGGAACATCAAACCCCACTCCCCATGGCACGCGAACAAAGGCCCCTGCTTCCCTTTCCCGTCTATCCTCTGCTGTATTCTAAAAATTTTCTTATTTTATAGCGACCATTCGCCTTTTCTTCAACTTCGCCCCCTAAACCCTGCTCACATCTAATAGGAACTGCAAATATCCACTCCCCTTGGCAGGCGAACAAAGGCCCCTGCTTCACTTTCCCCTGCATCCTCTACTGGATTTTCAAAACAGATTCTTATAATATAGCGACCCATCGCCTTCTCTTCAACTTCCCCCATTCACCCCTGCCCATATCTAGTAGGAACAACAAAACCCACTCCCCATGGCACGCGAACAAAGGCACCTGCTTCTATTGCCCGTGTATCCTCTGCTGCATTTTTAAAAAGTTTCTTATATTATAGCGACATTCCCTTTTATCTTAAGTTCTCCCATTCATCTCTGCTGACATCTAATAGGAACAACAAAACCCACTCGCCATGGCACGCGAACAAAGGCCCCTGCTTCTTTTTCCCGTCTATCCTCTGCTGCATTTTTAAAAAGTTTCTTATAATATAGCGACATTCCCTTTTATCTTAAGTTCTCCCATTCATCTCTGCTGACATCTAATAGGAACAACAAAACCCACTCGCCATGGCACGCGAACAAAGGCCCCTGCTTCTTTTTCCCGTCTATCCTCTGCTGCATTTAAAAAAATTTCTCATTTTGTAGCACCATTCGCGTTTTCTTCAACTTCGCCCCCTCAACCCTGCCCACATCTAGTAGGAACCGCAAATATCCACTCCCCATAGCACGCGAATAAATCCCCCTGCTTCCCTTTCCCATCTATAGTCCGCTGTGTTTTAAAAATTTTATATTATTTTATAGCGACCATTCGCCTTCTCTTCAACTTCGCCCACTCAACCCTGCTCACATCTAGTAGGAACCACAAAAATCCACTCCCCTTGGCAGGCGAACAAAGGCCCCTGCTTCCTTTTCCCCTGTAGCCTCTGCTGGATTTTCAAAAGAGTTTCTTATAATATAGCGACTCTTCGCATTCTCTCCAACTTCTCCCATTCACCCCTGCCCACATCAAGTTCGAACAACATAACCCACTCCCCATGGCATCCGAACAAAGGCTCCTGCTTTTATTCCCGTCGATCCTCTGCTGCATTTTTAAAAAGTTTCTTATATTATAGCGACATTCCCTTTTATCTTAAGTACTCCCATTCATCCCTGCTGACATATAGTATGAACAACAAAACCCACTCCCCATGGCACGCGAACAAAGGCCCCCCGATCAAAACGCACGACAGAATTTTTTGTCGCGCATCTGTCGCGCGACACAATTTTGTGTCGCAAGACAAGCTGTCTTGTCGTGCCTTGTGTCGAGCGACAAGCGTCGTGTCGTGGGTTCTTTCGCGCGACAAAGTTGTTTGTAGTAGGTTCTGCCGCACGACAGACATCTTTCCTGCATTTTGTCGTGCGAAGAAGGTCCCTGTCGCAGCATTTGTCGCGCGACAGGTTTCTGTCGCAGGTACTGTCGCGCGACAGTTGGAGTCGTGCCGCGCGACAGAGATTGCGTGCCTCAGGAAAGTTGCCTGTCGTGGGTTCAGTCGCGCGACAGACTTCTAGCCCGCCTCTTTTCACGCGACAAAAGTACCTGTAGTGCGGCCTGTCGCGCGACAAAACAGCTTGTCGTGGGATATGCCGCGCGACAGATACCTGTCGTGGGATGAGTCACGCGACAGATACCTGTCGTGGATTGTGCCGCGCGATAGATACCTATCGTGGGATGTGTCATACGACAGATTCCTGGTGAGGGTAATTATTTTACTGCAGAATTCTAGAAATGCTGTCGTGCGGTCGTGTGACAGCGATAGGATCAAATTGACCAAAGATGCTTCAAAGCGCGTTCACTGTTGCGAGTCGCGGAGGATGCGAGGTGCTCTGGTCTGTTGGTGACGGGCACCGAGTGAAATGAAGTGCTCATTCACATTGGCGAATCGAGTTTTCAACTCGCTTCCCGCGACCTGGCTCTCTCACCGAACGAGAATTGGCTTAGAGGAGAGGCACTGCTCGAGCACTCACCTAATTCTCTTCTGTTCCCACATGACAATGTGACGAAAGTAGTGCATGCTCAAGAGTATAATGCGGCTTTGAAAGCCCAAAAAGCTGTATGCACAAGCGGCGAAGCCAGCGGTGCCTGCGTATCCACACGCTCTTGCGGTGGCGGCATGTAGCTGCAGCCACGACAGCGCCTGCACACCAATCGGTGTGCGCAAGTCGAATGGCGCTACTGAAAGTCAGTGTCCTCTTGGCTTCTGTGACATGTTCAAGCC
This sequence comes from Amblyomma americanum, assembly GCF_052857255.1. Classification (NCBI taxonomy): domain Eukaryota; kingdom Metazoa; phylum Arthropoda; class Arachnida; order Ixodida; family Ixodidae; genus Amblyomma; species Amblyomma americanum. Next base: position 181,419,795 of record NC_135502.1, on the reverse strand, counting down.
ATGTAACATAATGTACCGCTACTACTATATGCGCAGAAAAAACCAAGGACACTTCTATGCGTCGCAGAAAAGAATGTCGTTAATCGTCAATCAGGGAAAATTACTCGCCATAACCATCCGGCTACACAAAGGCAGCATGTGTGTACATGCACGCAGTTCTCTGTATAAATGTTCAAAGCAACCCCGATATCATTTTTCCGCGCGTTTCAGTTTGAAGAGCGTCAGCTCTTACTACTTACGTTTGTCAAGGACACGTCTGTCTGCAGGGAAGGTCAAAATGGCCAAGACAGTTACCACACTATATCACATAGCAACAGCGGGCGCGTAGAGCCTCAGTTGTCACAGATACCTTCGATCCGTTTTACATACGCCAGTATAGCGGCTATCGAAGTGGAACCCCGGGGACCCCCATTTGCATCAAATTTGGTGGCCGCCCGTTTGACGCATAACGATCGAAGTGGTGTCATTTGAATTGTCATGTTCCTGAGGATAAAATAAATATTTAGATGAAGCCCAAAATATGTGTGGGATTCGCACCGACGACCTTTTCGCCCCCAAACCGTGCATTCCGGGGACTTCCAGACAGCCATAAGGCCTAATCGTTTGTCGCAGAGAGTTCCGGATGCGGTCAAACAATTCATCTTGTTGTAATGCCACGTTTATAAAATTCGTTAACTGATATATAAGGAGGAAACATGCCGGATATAGCGAAGGTGGCTGTAAATCGCAATAGTAGTGCAAAATCTTTGAAGAAGATGACGCTGCTTGTATCTTAGAACGAATGTTTCCGAAACGAAATGCCCTCAGATGTTTGTATTTTGTCTTCTCCACGTTTGCTGAGCACCCCGATCTAGCACCCCGATCTAAACACTTGAAGCTCTCGTAGCTAACGCTCTTAAGTCCAACGCTGATGCAGTGTTGGCGGAGAATTTTTTTTTAGCGGCAGTGACGTGGTGCTTATCATAAAATAGCGAAAAAATACTTTACGATGTCGTTCATTGCCTTCACTGTAACTTTCATGACGGTGACACGAAAATGTCGCTAAATATAGACAGCAGCGTATGCAGCCGAAGGTGAAATGCGGCGGCCGGCGAGTTTGAACCGATTTCATTCTCGGTCGAAATGAGAATAAAGTCTTGGGACTGACATCAACCGCGCGCTTTTCAGAGTTTCGCCTGCTTTGACACAGTCTAGCTCCTGTGCACCCGCGCTCGGTCCTCTAAACTACTCTGGTCCCAGTGCGACTGTGTGCTATGACAATCTGAGCGAAAAGGAGGATGTCTGGGGGTTTTGATGTGCACCACGGCCTTATAGTTGAGCGACATGATAACGTACGGGCGCGGCATGCCAGCCTGAATACCGGCCGCCAGCGTCAGAAAAATGCAACAGTAATGTTTGTTCAAGTCCATACTAAGCCGTCGGATGGAGTATCGTTGGCCAATATCGAGTCGTTGGTAGAAGCGATAACAGGAATACAAACAAATGTCTCCCCACGGCGCCTTTAATTGCTGCTGCTCAATCGCGGCTCCCCTGGCCTCTGCTGGCTCCGCTCCTGAAGGTGTCGCGGAAACCGAGCATATCTTTGTTTTACTATGAGACGAGGTTCACAGTAACACGATGACGAGAGCAGCACCTCAGCGCTAGCCAGTTTCGAAGTGCACTCAGCTGCTGCATCGATGCGAAACCGGCTAGGCTTAGCGACGACTAGGGCAGCCAGGGGGTAGCACGTAGTTCATTGCCCGGCGCGCCCGCGGGCGGCGTCGTTCCCGAAAGTTTGCCTCGCTCACTCCCGCTGGCTCACTGATTGCCTCAACAGCTTGCGACCTTCACTCGGAAGGCTGGAAAATCGAGAAGCGAGCGACTGAGCGATACTTTATGCCCACGCTTGCACTACTGGTGAACAACCTTTAACGCACATATGCTTGGGTTATCGGCTGCTTTGCGGCGAGTCTTAGTTAAGATCGTCCGCGACGCCATCGTCACCGTCCGTGACGTACAGGCTGAGAACTTCAATTCCAGTACGTGCCGAAACAACTCGTATTTTTCGTAACGATACGAGCTCGAAAACACGCCCGCTTCGATGCGCTAGTGGGCTCTTGCTTGTTAAACTACACGCGATCAGGATGGGGCGAGTGCTAGCCACTGTTGCATATTAGCTAAGGTGAGACGCAAGTATCGACGTAGTTTCGTAACGCAGTTGATATCTGAGCACTCCGCTTGTACTGGTCACCGATTAAGCTGATAAGTTTCATGATCTCCGGTGAGCGTGCCAGTGTCGCGCAAATTCATGCATCGCAGCTACTCTCCATCGTGCCAATTGCATTCAACTTATCCACGATATTCGCCAGCTTGAGATACGGCGGTTTTCTTCGCTGTTTTTGTCGCAACTTAGTGAATTTATCCGGCATCAAACGAAATTGCATTCTGTCAACACCGTCATCTGCTCCGTCGTCTGCTCCGTCGTCTGCTAGGGCATCCGGGTCACTTCAGGGGATCACAGGATCGCAGCTTCTACAAACGACATGCCAGAAAAAGTAACTGAAAGCGCTTTAGTATTCTTAAATATTCTAAAAATAATTTAAAATAAATGCAGTGTCTTTGTTGTGAAGATAATATAAGTATTCATGGTTTAAAAAACAAATTTTTTTTGTCGGTTGTAATTTTGCACCGACATGAAAGCGCAGCCGACGGCGCCATTGCAGCGCAACCGACACGTCGTGTTTTGTATTATTTGCCTCTTTGAGGCATTGCTTGAGTACTTGTACGGTGGACACGTGTGAAGAACTCATTCAATAGGAAGGTGAGCAGGAGTGTGTTTTGGAAGCCAACGACCAGGATTTCGGCCTGTCAACATTGGCGAGTTTCAACGGGTAAGCCACGAAGAGTGCTGCGACGTCTTTTCATCTGTTAGGGGAACGAAGACTCCTGCGCCGTTTTACTAAGCATGGATGAATCGCATGGCCAGTGAGTCCCGCTCTGCGTTTCTTTGCTAATGATCTGTATTCACACGTGCTATTTGTATGCGGCTATATAGGGATGAGAGTGGAGGCAGTCCGCCTGCGGTTGCCGCAGCTATAATGCGGCGCCAAAAAAGCAGGGCCTATATCCTGCATGACAAGTGTTGTTCTCATTGTCTTTATGTACATTTATTACTCGCGTGCCGTGGTAAATAAAAATGGCACCAGATATCACAACAGAATTACGCTTTCGCTTGCTAGCGCTTCGACACTCGGTGCAAAAGCATGGATTTGCACTGCGTAGAAGACGATGAGCGAGAAGTGCCGCGCGGCGGAGCGCTCGCGCTAGGCCAGCTGCGATCAGACACCGCACTATTTTGCTCAGGGTTAGTACTCATCGGATTAGTGCTTGTGCCTTAATATGCGTCATTCTAAATTCTAAAACAGTGATCGCATGCGAAAGGCTAGTTCATATTCATCGCCTTGTCATTTGTAAACTTGTCTGTGCTTCCCCAGTGGAACAGGATTTGAGACAGTGTTATGTCAAAGTTAGATCAATCTTGCGTCTCCTGAGCTGTAAACGTTGATGCTTCCTATCCTTCTGAGCACTGCGATCTGTCGGAGATGCAACTGCACAATTATTTAGGATTTCTACCTTTTTGCTATATCCCTCGCTTTTGCGGCCCGCATTCAAGTCGTTCGCCATTGTCGGTGGTTTTTTTGTTACTTATTTTCGCTTTGTTATTTATGCTTAGTTGCGTGCCATCAGCTGTGGTGCCGGCGATTCTCCGAGCTCGAAACTCTTCCCAGGCATGGGATCCTACCCACAGACCTCCCTTCGCCGCACTCACGAGTGTTCTTTGGTATTTTTTGTTTCTCTTGCCCTTACTTGCATTGCCAGTCGACAAATTTGTGCAGCTTTTAATTGTATGCAGATTTGTTAAATGCGCTAGCAATTTTTCTATAATGCTAAGTTGTGCTATGAGATATCAAGCTTCTTGCTAGTGAAGGCATGCTTTTTTCCATTCTCTCTTCTCATTTAACCCATGTAGACTGGATGCAACTTTCAATTTAATACCTAGACATTGGTGCAAGGCACCATGATAGGAATTAATGAAAACCTACACATCCTATATTCAAATTGGTGTGCGGTGTTTCAGCCAGCTCATCTTTCAGTGTGGTTATAACAGTCATTGTGGCTCTTCTCAAAGAATGTATATGGGTGCATTACATAAAATCTGTTCATTTTTGTCTTGGGCTAGCTCTTTGGTTTTAATTTACTTATATTACGTCTAAGTTTGGTTTTTAAAGCAGTAGACGATATCCTCTCTTGTCATTCATGACATGGCTACAGCCACTGACAGCTGTTGCTCTGGATGTATTTATTTGCAGTTGCCAGCGGCCAGCATCTATTGGGCCATGCGTGCTTCCTGCCTTCGGCTGTGTCATCCCTCCTGATCCGTTCATGGTAGTTATTCTTTTTCAGTGATGCATATCTTAGCTGCCTATTTAGAAAAGTATTTTCAATAAAGGCTTGCAGCTTGGTTTAGAAATGCATGAAACTCTACATGCACTTCACAGCAGTACCTCAGCTTATAATTACCGGAACTGTAGACTTGTACAAAATATAGTCGCTGATGTAGCTCTTGACGCAGCTGCTGTTAACATAAACGTGCTTTGACATTGCACACCTGTTGCCTGGTATGCACATGTGTCTTCGAAAAGGACCTATATGTTCATTTATCCCTTTAAAAACATTGTGCTCTACAATGATGGTTTACCAGTATTTCTGACACAGAGACCAAATTGTCAGTCAGTAATGTAACATTGCACGATGACACCAATTATTGTATGGTATAGCATACTTGCAATGCACTGGGAAAGCTGCTGTCAGCACAGATTTATTGCTGGTTTATTGCCATAGCATATGGTTATACTGCACAGTTTGTACCTCTTCCTTCTTAAAGCTGTATACTTGAAAAATTTAAAATTAGTTGAAGGAAAATTCAAGGAAATGTAACAGTAACTGTCTCACATTTTGGTGGACACTTGAACCGTGATATAAGGGAGGGATATAGAAGGGAAGTAATGAAGAGCTGATGCCCATGTTAGATGCCCCTCTTTAGTTAAACATACCTCGCAAATAACACATTTGGTGCAAAACAAACATGGGACTTGCACGCTCACAAGCACCCTCATGTCAGTAAAACAAAGTGCCAATTTTGCCGTACTTTAGAGCTTTGCTGCTAAAAGCGCAGCTGACTGCTGCTAAAAGTTGAGGGCAAAAATATGTCTACTTTTCCTCATGTGCAGTCTGCGGTGCTGGTGCCATTTGCAATGGTGATTGACATTGAGTTGCATGATGCTCAGTCTGTTCCTGGAGTTAGTGATTTTGTCTGTCGTGTGAATGTGCTGTTAAAATTAGTGCAGAACAATGGTTCTCTAGTTCATTTTATGTAACTGTCTCCTGTGCCACATGCTACCACCCTTTTTTCTCAAATTTCCTAATCTCATTTAGCCACCTGATTGCCACCCATTCATGCATTCACCTACTCTTGGAATCCTCCCAGTGTTTTAGTGTGGTATTGCTTATATCTTCTCTGCATTACACATGCACTGCACTTCTTCTTTTTTTGATTTAGTCAAGATATCTCTGTTCCTGTTTCTTGCATAAGCATAAGAGGCGACTCAAGTGCACCATCTGGGCTTGTGATGCAATGTGTAGGGTGCTTCGTTTTTGGGTAAAACCTGGTTTCTTCCTACTGTTGCACCAAAAAAGGATTCTTAAAGATCAGGTTCAACCCAATTTCTGTGCAAATGTGCCTGTAAGAAAGTGTGGTTTGAAGGTGCACAAAGCGAAGAACTGCTGGAGTGTAGTGGATGTCACATAATTCTTCTGACAGATTTTTTAAACAATTCTGGTTATTATATTTTTTCTTTTAATGTTTATTGTTTGACGGTTGCTTATAATTTTTGGATAAACTGAAAACTACATGTACTGACTGGTATTTCATTCCAATAATTATACCCATTATTATGAAGCTGTGTTGGAAGGTAGGTGTGCATTTAGTATGAGTGCTTTGAATTTCAGAAGATTGTTTCTGCAATGCAAAATGGAGGACAGGTCTCTGCTGTGCGAGTTTTTTGCAATGGAGTGAAAGTAGTTGGAGAAGCATTTGCAACTGTGTCACCCAGCCAAAAGTTCTCCCACAGACCACTGAGCTTCTGAATACCTATGGCTCAAAGCTCGAAGCTCTGGTTGCCCTTTTCGAGGTTTTCTGCATTAACGAGTGCAAGTCCAAGGGCTCAGAGCTAACAAGCATTTGAAACCACAGAGCTATACACAGTAGTGCTGGGGCCATGCAGCAAGTCAGTGTGAATTAGGTCGCGATAAACATGGTTTACTGTAGAAAGCTAGTGTGAAAAAATAGTTGCGCTCACAGAAACCGCTGTTTCTTTCTTAGTCGGTCATTGAAACAAAGCAATGCATGTAAAATTTTATATCTCACTGATCCCTCAATTTTTTCCAGCTAAAGACCAAGAGTTGCATGGAAGTTGTGCAAGCCACCAAGTTGCGTGTGATTTTTGCCATGGACCTGGAGCAGGCTGGAAAATTAGTGGATGACCAGTGGTATTCACTCAGTAAGGCAAGCTTTTTCTGTAAGTAGTTTTTGGCATGGCATTGCTTAGGAACACATGCACTAATCTGACTACTCTATGCCCGCCCATGCTTCAAGGATAATGAAATACATGAAAAATATTGATTGCCGAAAAAAATTGCCGCTTCTGTTGTTTTTTCAGGAACGTATTTGCCATTTAAAGGGCTGTGAAAACCCTAAAAATTATGTGCTTGTTGTGGCTTTTTTTTCAAATTTCTTCCACGTCTATGTTGGCCTGACCTTGTAGCTTGTCTGCATGAGATTGGCTGCTACCTACAGTTTGCTTTTTTGTTGCTCCTTTATTGCCTGTCATAATCTTTTTTTTGCGTGGCAGTGTCATGCAGTTTGGGAAGTAATCTGATCTTATTTCTGCATTGGCCTGTAGTGAAAGCTTTTGCATGTGGGGCAGGTTTATGGTGTCCTTTTGTTTGCTGTAACTGCAGTTTGGCCATGAGGGTTAGAGGCTTAGTCCTTTTTTATTTTGATGCAGTGTCAATACTTCATGCATAAATTAATGAAGTAAGAACTATTTTTTGTAATAAATGAACATTCATTATATCTGTGGCCATTATAAGTGCACTTGACTCTAAAATGGCTTTCTTTCGGCATTCAGTATTACACCTTAAAACCAGCCGGAAGGCACAAAACAGGAGAAGAGATGAGCACAAGATGAGGCTGGTTTAACAACTGAAATTTTATTCAAGGAAAGTGGCAAAGGAAGACCTGCAAAGAGATTCAAGCACGCAAGACCCCAAAGCAGTGAGAGGGCAAAAAATAACCGAAAGGCACTGACGTACTAGTAAACCATCTAAAAAACTAATTCCTTACAGTGAAGGTTCACCGACGGTTTAGCCAGGCACTTGTTTTTAGCCTTAATGATGTAGTAAGCCTCAACTATATCGGGACAGATTTGTCACTTCCCTAAACCACTGATGTGCCGCAGAAATCAGGCGTGCAAAGAGAAAGGTCGTCCTCCGATTGCATTCACGAGATTGAACGTGCAGTGTCAGGTGAAAATTCGCCTTCCTCTCTATACAGAGAAAGTGCTCTCAGCCAGGCGCACATTCAGATATCTGCTTGTCTGCCCATAGTAGTTTCAGCTACGAGGCAGTGGAATGCAAAAAACCGGTTTACTTTTGCAAGTGGTGAACAGTTTTTATCTGCCACTGTGCATAGCGGACGATTACCCGTAGTTGCATCAAGCCTAGTTTGAACGAAGAAGCAAACGGCTCCTACCTTATATTTAGCGGTCCAGACAACAGCAACATCATAATTTGGTGCAACTTTCTTGGGATGGTGCGAAATGGCGTGGAGGTAAGGTATAGAGCCCGTCTTTTTGTGCTGCTCAATTACGTCAGCATCATGTGAACGGTGTTCCGTTCTCTCGAGAGAGTAAAAACACACTCTGACAGGTGCGCAAGATGGGCAAGTGGGAACCCAGGTGCCATTGGCTTGGAAACCTGCTCCGAGAATGCATTCTAAACACTGTGATGGCATGACTTCCATAAAGCAGTCGTGATGCATGTGATTGCCAACCTGTCCTTCACCAGCCTCGAGTGGTTCAACTCGTAGCTAAGAGGCTTCCTGATCTTGGGCTTTGGCGCCAACATATGTGGTCGTCCGCAAAGCGCAGGTCTAAGTCAAGAAGCTACAAACGGTTATGCTTAGTGAAATTCAGACCTAAAAGATAGGCTTTGACCACATGCCTAAAGATTTCTAAAACGTCTTGTGCCAACTTATCTGAGCCCTCCTTGTGCAAAAAATTTAGGTAGCTATCAACATAACGAAATGCTACTATGCCGAGGCCTTCCAAACAGGGCTTTGATGCGGTATCGACTCTGGACAGAAGAATGTCGCGGAGGAACAGTGCAACCTGGGACCCTCTGCATATGCCTGATTTCTGATGCAAATACCGTCTTGCCAACTCACAAAAGTGGAGTTCTGTGGAGTTCTAGTTTCTTGTGGACAGCAACCTGGGCAGGTGTTCTGCAGTGAGCATCGACATGGAGGGCCTGCACTATTCATTGTCACATGATAGACCTCTGAGGTATGTGCAAACTGCATCAAGGTGAACAATGAACATGCTTTTACAGATGATTGCGTGATTTCGGTTGCTGGCTTCTAGGGGCTGTTGTCCTTTTACTGCAAATCCGCATTTGTCAGTTGGCCGGGCGGTATTTACACGCAGGTCGTACCTTTGCTCAGCAACATTTTTTGTCTAAAGTCAATAAGGCATTAGAGCCCTGTTTGGAAGACCTTTGCATAGTAGCATTTCGTTATGTTCATGACTGTAATTTTTCTGGACATAGAAGGCAAGAATAAGTCGGCACAAGATGTTTTAGGAGTCTTTAAGGCATGCGGTCAAGGCCTGTCTTTTACATCAGAATTGTCTAAGCAGAACCGTTAGCAGTTTCTTGATGCAGACTTGCGCTTTGTGGACGAATATGTTTGTCGGGGCTACAGCTAAAGATCGGGGAAGGCTCTTTTTAGCTACGAGTCGGACCACTCGTTGTTGGGGAAGGATGGTGAAGAGGTGTATATGTCGCTGGTTAAGGTCAGTAAAGATGGAAACACTTGATGGGTGTGCAATGATGTGCATGACATCAGCTTTAGATTAGTCATGCCATCACTGCTGAGGACGTATTCTTGTAGCAGGATTCCAAGCAGCTGGGTTCCCACTTGCCCATCTCAACAACCTGTCATAGTATGTTATCACTCGCTCGAGGGTAAGGAGCACATACTCCGATGATGCTGATACACCTTACCTCCACAGTACTTCACAGCCTCAAGAAAGTCGCGGGAAAGCGTAATGCTGCTGTTGTCTTAACAGCGATGTGCAAGACAGGAGGCCTTTGCGCCGCCATTAAAAAGGCTTGATAAAACTGGGTACTTGTCCACAATGGACAGTGTCACAAAAAAAGGTTCACCGCTTGCAAAAGTAATGGAGTTTATTGCGTTCCACTGCCTTATGGCTGCAACTAATATGGGCAGACAGGCAGATATTTGAATTTGCACTGTACTGAGCACTTTCACTCTATAGGGCGAAGGCAAATCCTAATCTGGCACTGTATGCTCAGTCTTGTGAATGCAAATCTGAGGATGACATGTCTCTTTGCACGCCTAATTTCCACGACACATCAGTGGTTTATGGAAGGGATAAATCTGTCGGTAGATAGTTGAGGCTTACTACATCGGTAAGGCTAAGGACACGTGTGGCTAAGCCATCGGAAAACCTTCACCGTAAGAAATTTGCTTTTTTAGATGATTCATTAGTATGCCAGTGACCTTTGATTGCACTTCGACCTTTCACTGCTTTGGGTTATTGTGCGCTTGTATCTCTTAGCGTGTCTCCTTTTGCGGCTTTCCTTCAATAATGCCGCCGCAGTGGCTCAGTGGTTATGGCGCTCGGCTGCTGTCCCAAAAGACGCACGTTCGATCCTGGCCGCACCAGTCAAATTTAAATGGAGGCGAAATTTTAGAGGCCCGTGTACTGTGCGTTGTCAGTGCACGCTAATGAACCCCACGTGGTCGAAATTTCTGGAGCCCTCCACTACGGCGTCCCTCATAGCCCGAGTCGCTTTGGGACGTTAAACCCTCACAAATCAAATAATCAAAATCTTCAATTAAATTTTTGTTAGTCCCGCCTCTTGAGCTCATGTCTTCTTGTGTGTTCTGTCTTCTGGCTGGTTTTAAGGTGAGTCAGTACCAACTCGGCCAGTCATAAGCCTTGTTCAGTATTACAACATTTTAATTAAAGTGAGAAGTTTACTAGGCTATGTTGCCGGGGATCGTGTCCGCAGCAGTTGTGGGCAACTCAGAAGAGATAGCGTCATACGATTGCTTGTGTAATTGGCAGAGGATGATGTGAGGATGCTTCTTGAAAAGAAAATTTCATAATCGGATAATTATTTACAGCCAAAAATGTAAAAAAGTGGCTGGGCCAGAGAAAAAGTGCCGCAAAATTTGAAAACGCTGAAAGTAGGTGGAGCTACAGCGTAGTGCCAAGTTTGAAAAACTGGAAGCATGGACAAAGCCAAAGCTTGGCGTCAAGTTTGAAAACTCGAAATGAGCAATCACGTGACCAGTGATAAGTGTCCTATACTTAACCAGGAGATAGGAACAAGAATGATAAATTAGAGGCAATTAGGTAATTATTGAGAAGCGAAAGGCAATGAACGCATGATTAGACTGGGCGGGTATTCAGTGAGTGGGCAGGAACGATCCGTGGAGGGAAATTTGAAAACTCGAAATCGTTGCTGGGATGAAATGAGGGTAAAATAAGAGTTAATTGATAACGAATCAAGTCAACGAGAAAACAACCATGGCACCAAATTTGAAAGGCGACCAGTGTCGAGGAAGCATCAACGCTTTCACATTTTTTTTGCGCAGGTAGCAGCGGTGATCTAATTTTTTGTTTTTTTCAGCCCAGACAAAAACCATTTTTCTTGGCTCATGGGCGATGTATCTAGGAACCTGCGGCCAGGACAACGCTGGACAGCATGCATCAGCAAGCACGAAAAAAAGCACGAAACAGTAAATAAATATTGATCATTTTCATTTCAATTCTAGTGGTTTTGTGCACGAATTACTCTGGAATGCACAAAGGTTGTGTTAATTGACAGGCAATCATTAAAAAGCTGTGCATTTTTGTGCATAGCCTACTCCAGAAAACAAATCCTGTGTTAATTGACAGGTGACAGTAACGACTGTTACACAGTGTACGAGCACTACACAAGACACACTACAGAAGACAAGGCTAACTACAGAAGACAAGACAGACTAAAGAAGACAAGACAGACTACAGAAGTCAAGACAGACTATAAAAGAGAGGACAAACTACAGAAGACAGACTATAATAGACAAGACAGACTACAGAAATTTTCTGTCTTAGAATTCTGTAGTGCGTTATGACTGGGCCTGCTTCTATTTCCCATGTATCCTCTGCTGCATTTTTAAAAAGTTTCTTATAATATAGCAACATTCCCTTTTACCTTAAGTTCTCTCATTCACCCCTGCTCACATCTAGAAGGAACCACAAAACCCACCCCCCTTGGCACGCGACCAAAGGCCCCCTGCTTCCCTTTCCTGCCTATCCTCTGCTACATTTTTAAAAAATTTCTTATATTAGAGCGACATTCCCTTTTCTCTTCTCCCATTCACCCCTGATGACATTTAGTGGGAACAACAAAACCCACTCCCCTTGTCAGGCGAACAAACGCCCCCTGCTTTCCTTTCCCACATATCCTCTGCTGCATTTTTAAAAAAGTTTCTTATGACATCGCGAACCTTCGCATTCTCTTCAACTTCTCCCATTCACCCCTGCCCACATCTAGTAGGAACAACAAAACCCACTCCCCATGGCACGCGAACAAAGGCCCCTGCTTGTTTTTCTCGTCTATTCATTGCGGTATTTTAAAAAATTTTCTTAATTTATAGCTACCATTCGCCTTTTCTTCAACTTCGCCCCCTCAACCCTGCTCACATCTAGTAAGAACCGCAAATATCCACTCCCCTTGGCAGGCGAACAAAGGCCCCTGCTTCACTTTCCCTGTGTCCTGTGCTCGATTTTCAATAGACTTTCTTATAATATAGCGACCCATCGCCTCCTCTTCAGCTTTTCCCATTCACCCCTGCTCAAATCTTGTAGGAAAAACAAAACCCACTCCCCATGGCACGCGAATAAAGTCCCCTGCTTCCCTTTCCCATCTATCTTCTGCTGTGTTTTAAAAAATTTAACTTATTTTATAGCGACCATTCGCCTTCTTTTCAACTTCGCCCACTCAACCCTGCTCACATCTAGTAGGAACCACAAATGTCAACTCCCCTTTTCAGGCGAACAAAGACCCCTGCTTCAATTTGCCTTGCATCCTGTGCTGGATATTCAAGAGTTTCTTATAATATAGCGACCCATCGCCTTCTCTTCAACTTCCCCATTCACCCCTGCCCATATCTTGTAGGAACAACAAAACCCACTCCCCATGGCACGAGAATAAAGGCCCCTGCTTCTATTTCCCTTCTATCCTCTGCTGCATTTTTAAAAAGTTTCTTATATGATAGCGACATTCGCTTTGCTCTTAAGTTCTCCCATTCACCCCTGCTAACATCTAGTAGGAACAGAAAAACCCACTCCCACTGTCAGGCGAAAAAAGGCCCCTGTTTCCCTTTCACCTGTAAACTATGCTGATTTTTCAAAATGTTTCTTATAATATAACGATCCTTCGCCTTCTCTTCAGCTTTTCCCATTCACCCCTGCTCACATCTAATAGGAACAACAAAACCCACTCCCCATGGCACGCGAACAAAGGCCCCTGCTTCCCTTTTCCATCTATCCTCTGCTGCATTTTTAAAAAGTTTCTTATATTATAGCGACATTCCCTTTTCTCTTAAGTTCTCCCATTCACACCTGCTGACATCTAGTAGGAACTACAAAACCCACTCCCCATGTAAGGCGAACAAAGGCCTCCTCATTTCCTTTCCCACCAATGCTCTGCTGCATTTTTAACATAGTTTCTTATGATATAGCGACCCTTCGCCTTCTCTTCAACTTCTCCCATTCAACCCTGCTCACATCTAGTAGTAACCACAAATATCCACTCCCCTTTTTAGGCGAACAAAGGCCCCGTGCTTCAATTTTCCCTGCATCCTCTGCTGGATTTTTAAGAGAGTTTCTTATAATATAGCGACCCATCGCCTTCTCTTCAACTTCCCCCATTCACCCCTGCCCATATCTAGTAGGAACAACAAAACCCACTCCCCATGGCATGCGAACAAAGGCACCTGCTTCTATTTCCCGTCTATCCTCTGCTGCATTTTTAAATAGTTTCTTATATTATAGCGCCATTCCCTTTTATCTTAAGTTCTCCCATTCATCCCTGCTGACATCTAATAGGAACAACAAAACCCACTCGCCATGGCACGCGAACAAAGGCCCCTGTTTCTATTTCCCATGTATCCTCTGCTGCATTTTTAAAAAAATTTGTTATTTTATAGCGAAAATTCACTTTTTCTTCAACTTCGCCCCCTCAGCCCTGCTCACATCTAGTAGGAACCGCAAATATCCACTCCCCTTGGCAGGCGAACAAAGGCCCCTGTTTCACTTTCCCCTGTATTGTCTGCTCGATTCTCAAAAGACTTTCTTATAATATAGAGACCCATCGCCTTCTCTTCAGCTTCTCCCATTCGCCCCTGCTCAAATCTTGTAGGAAAAACAAAACTGACTCCCCATGGCACGCGAATAAAGGCCCCTTCTTCCCTTTCCCATCTACACTCTGCTGTGTTTTAAAAAATTTAACTTATTTTATAGCGACCATTCGCCTTCTATCAACTTCGCCCACTCAACCCTGCTCACATCTAGTAGGAACCACAAAAATCCACTCCCCTTGGCAGGAGAACAAAGGCCCCTGCTTCACTTTACCCTGTAACCTCTGCTGGATTTTCAAAAGAGTTTCTTATAATATAGCGACCATTCGCCTTCTCTTCAACTTCTCCCATTCAACCCTGCTCACATCTAGTAGGAACCACAAATGTCAACTCCCCTTTTCAGGCGAACAAAGGCCCCTGCTTCAATTTTCCTTGCATCCTCTGCTGGATATTCAAGAGTTTCTTATAATATAGCGACCCATCGCCTTCTCTTCAACTTCCCCATTCACACCTGCCCATATCTAGTAGGAACAACAAAACCCACTCTCCATGGCACGAGAATAAAGGCCCCTGCTTCTATTTCCCATCTATCCTCTGCTGCAATTTTAAATTGTTTCTTATGATATAGCGACCCTTCGCCTTCTCTTCAACTTCTCCCATTCAACCCTGCTCACATCTAGTAGGAACCACAAATGTCAACTCCCCTTTTCAGGCCAAAAAAAGGCCCCTGCTTCAATTTGCCTTGTATCTTCTGCTGGATCTTCAAGAGTTTCTTATAAAATAGCGACCCATCGCCTTCTCTTCAACTTCCCCATTCACCCCTGCCCATATCTAGTAGGAACAACAAAACCCACTCCCCATGGCACACGAACAAAGGCCCCTGCTTCCCTTTCCCGTCTATCCACTGCTGCATTTTCAAAAAGTTTCTTATAATATAGCGACATTCCATTTTATCTTAAGTTCCCCCATTCACCACTGCTCACTTCTAGTTGGAACAACAAAACCCACTCCCCATGGCATGCGAACAAAGGCTCCTGCTTCTATTTCCCGTCGATGCTCTGCTGCATGGCACGAGAACAAAGGCCCCTGCTTCTATTTCCCATCTATCCTCTGCTGCATTTTTAAAAAGTTTCTTATATTATAGCGACATTCCCTTTTATCTTAAGTTCTCCCATTCATCCCTGCTGACATCTATTATGAACAACAAAACCCACTCCCCATGGCACGCGAACAAAGGCCCCTGCTTCTATTTCCCATGTATCCTCTGCTGCATTTTTAAAAAGTTTCTTATAATATAGCGACATTCGCTTTGCTCTTAAGTTCTCCCATTCACCCCTGCTAACATCTAGTAGGAACAGAAAAACCCACTCCCGCTGTCAGGCGAAAAAAGGCCCCTGTTTCCCTTTCACCTGTAAACTATGCTGATTTTTCAAAATGTTTCTTATAATATAACGATCCTTCGCCTTCTCTTCAGCTTTTCCCATTCACCCCTGCTCACATCTAATAGGAACAACAAAACCCACTCCCCATGGCACGCGAACAAAGGCCCCTGCTTCCCTTTTCCATCTATCCTCTGCTGCATTTTTAAAAAGTTTCTTATATTATAGCGACACTCCCTTTTCTCTTAAGTTCTCCCATTCACACCTGCTGACATCTAGTAGGAACTACAAAACCCACTCCCCATGTAAGGCGAACAAAGGCCTCCTCATTTCCTTTCCCACCAATGCTCTGCTGCATTTTTAACATAGTTTCTTATGATATAGCGACCCTTCGCCTTCTCTTCAACTTCTCCCATTCAACCCTGCTCACATCTAGTAGTAACCACAAATATCCACTCCCCTTTTTAGGCGAACAAAGGCCCCGTGCTTCAATTTTCCCTGCATCCTCTGCTGGATTTTTAAGAGAGTTTCTTATAATATAGCGACCCATCGCCTTCTCTTCAACTTCCCCCATTCACCCCTGCCCATATCTAGTAGGAACAACAAAACCCACTCCCCATGGCACGCGAACAAAGGCGCCTGCTTCTATTTCCCGTCTATCCTCTGCTGCATTTTTAAATAGTTTCTTATATTATAGCGCCATTCCCTTTTATCTTAAGTTCTCCCATTCATCCCTGCTGACATCTAATAGGAACAACAAAACCCACTCGCCATGGCACGCGAACAAAGGCCCTGTTTCTATTTCCCATGTATCCTCTGCTGCATTTTTAAAAAAAATTGTTATTTTATAGCGAAAATTCACTTTTTCTTCAACTTCGCCCCCTCAGCCCTGCTCACATCTAGTAGGAACCGCAAATATCCACTCCCCTTGGCAGGCGAACAAAGGCCTCTGTTTCACTTTCCCCTGTATTGTCTGCTCGATTCTCAAAAGACTTTCTTATAATATAGAGACCCATCGCCTTCTCTTCAGCTTCTCCCATTCACCCCTGCTCAAATCTTGTAGGAAAAACAAAACCGACTCCCCATGGCACGCGAATAAAGGCCCCTGCTTCCCTTTCCCGTCTACACTCTGCTGTGTTTTAAAAAATTTAACTTATTTTATAGCGACCATTCGCCTTCTATCAACTTCGCCCACTCAACCCTGCTCACATCTAGTAGGAACCACAAAAATCCACTCCCCTTGGCAGGCGAACAAAGGCCCCTGCTTCACTTTACCCTGTAACCTCTGCTGGATTTTCAAGAGTTTTTTATAATATAGCGACCATTCGCCTTCTCTTCAACTTCTCCCATTCAACCCTGCTCACATCTAGTAGGAACCACAAATGTCAACTCCCCTTTTCAGGCGAACAAAGGCCCCTGCTTCAATTTGCCTTGCATCCTCTGCTGGATATTCAAGAGTTTCTTATAATATAGCGACCCATCGCCTTCTCTTCAACTTCCCCATTCACACCTGCCCATATCTAGTAGGAACAACAAAACCCACTCTCCATGGCACGAGAATAAAGGCCCCTGCTTCTATTTCCCATCTATCCTCTGCTGCAATTTTAAATTGTTTCTTATGATTTAGCGACCCTTCGCCTTCTCTTCAACTTCTCCCATTCAACCCTGCTCACATCTAGTAGGAACCACAAATGTCAACTCCCCTTTTCAGGCCAAAAAAAGGCCCCTGCTTCAATTTGCCTTGTATCTTCTGCTGGATATTCAAGAGTTTCTTATAATATAGCGACCCATCGCCTTCTCTTCAACTTCCCCATTCACCCCTGCCCATATCTAGTAGGAGCAACAAAACCCACTCCCCATGGCACGCGAACAGAGGCCCCTGCTTCCCTTTCCCGTCTATCCATCTGCTGCATTTTCAAAAAGTTTCTTATAATATAGCGACATTCCCTTTTATCTTAAGTTCCCCCATTCACCACTGCTCACTTCTAGTTGGAACAACAAAACCCACTCCCCATGGCATGCGAACAAAGGCTCCTGCTTCTATTTCCCGTCGATGCTCTGCTGCATTTTTAAAAAGTTTCTTATATTATAGCGACATTCCCTTTTATCTTAAGTTCTCCCATTCATCCCTGCTGACATCTATTATGAACAACAAAACCCACTCCCCATGGCACGCGAACAAAGGCCCCTCCTTCTATTTCCCATGTATCCTCTGCTGCATTTTTAAAAAGCTTCTTATAATATAGCGACATTCCCTTTTATCTTAAGTTCTCTCATTCACCCCTGCTTACATCTAGAAGGAACCACAAAACCCACTCCCCATGTCAGGCGAACAAAGGTCCCCTGCATTCCTTTCCAACCTATCCTCTGCGGTATTTTCAAATAAGTTGCTTGTATTATAGCGACCCATCGCCTTCTCATCAACTTCTCCCATTCACCCCTGCCCGCATCTAGTAGGAACAACAAAACCCACTCCCCATGGCACGAGGACAAAGGCCCCTGCTTCTATTTCCCGTCGATCCTCTGCTGCATTTTTAAAAAGTTTCTTATATTATAGCACCATTCGCGTTTTCTTCAACTTCGCCCCCTCAACCCTGTTCACATCTAGTAGGAACCGCAAATATCCACTGCCCTTGGCAGGCGAACAAAGGCCTCTGCTTCACTTTCTCCTGTATACTCTGCTCGATTTTCAAAAGACTTTCTTATAATATAGCGATCCATCGCCTTCTCTTCAGTTTCTCCCATTCACCCCTGCTCAAATCTTGTAGGAAAAACAAAACTCACTCCCCATGGCACGCGAATAAAGTCCCCTGCTTCCCTTTCCCATCTATACCCTGCTGTGTTTTAAAAAGTTTTACTTAATTTATAGCGACCATTCGCCTTCTCTTCAACTTCGCCCACTCAACCCTTCTCACATCTAGTAGGAACCACAAAAATCCACTCCCCTTGGCAGGTGAACAAAGGCGCCTGCTTCACTTTCACCTGTATCCTCTGCTGGATTTTAGAGTTTCTTACAATATAGCAACCATTCGCATTCTCTCCAACTTCTCCCATTCACCCCTGCCCACATCAAGTAGGAACAACAAAACCCACTCCCCATGTAAGGTGAACAAAGGCCCCCTCATGTCCTTTCCCACCTATCCTCTGCTGCATTTTGAAAATTGTTTCTTATGATATAGCGACCCTTCGCCTTCTCTTCAACTTCTCCCATTCAACACTGCTCACATCATAGTAGGAACGACAAATGTCAACTCCCCTTTTCAGGCGAACAAAACTCCTGCTTCAATTTGCCTTGTATCCACTGCTGGATATTCAAGAGTTTCTTATAATATAGCGACCTATCACCTTCTCTTCAACTTCCCCATTCACCCCTGCCCATATCTAGTAGGAAAAACAAAACCGACTCCCCATGGCACGCGAATAAAGGCCCCTGCTTCCCTTTCCCATCTACACTCTGCTGTGTTTTAAAAAATTTAACTTATTTTATAGCGACCATTCGCCTTCTATCAACTTCGCCCACTCAACCCTGCTCACATCTAGTAGGAACCACAAAAATCCACTCCCCTTGGCAGGCGAACAAAGGCCCCTGCTTCACTTTACCCTGTAACCTCTGCTGGATTTTCAAAAGAGTTTCTTATAATATAGCGACCATTCGCCTTCTCTTCAACTTCTCCCATTCAACCCTGCTCACATCTAGTAGGAACCACAAATGTCAACTCCCCTTGTCAGGCGAACAAAGGCCCCTGCTTCAATTTGCCTTGCATCCTCTGCTGGATATTCAAGAGTTTCTTATAATATAGCGACCCATCGCCTTCTCTTCAACTTCCCCATTCACACCTGCCCATATCTAGTAGGAACAACAAAAACCACTCTCCATGGCACGAGAATAAAGGCCCCTGCTTCTATTTCCCATCTATCCTCTGCTGCAATTTTAAATTGTTTCTTATGATATAGCGACCCTTCGCCTTCTCTTCAACTTCTCCCATTCAACCCTGCTCACATCTAGTAGGAACCACAAATGTCAACTCCCCTTTTCGGGCCAAAAAAAGGCCCCTGCTTCAATTTGCATTGTATCTTCTGCTGGATATTCAAGAGTTTCTTATATTATAGCGACCCATCGCCTTCTCTTCAACTTCCCCATTCACCCCTGCCCATATCTAGTAGGAACAACAAAACCCAGTCCCCATGGCACGCGAACAAAGGCCCCTGCTTCCCTTTCCCGTCTATCCACTGCTGCATTTTCAAAAAGTTTCTTATAATATAGCGACATTCCCTTTTATCTTAAGTTCCCCCATTCACCACTGCTCACTTCTAGTTGGAACAACAAAACCCACTCCCCATGGCATGCGAACAAAGGCTCCTGCTTCTATTTCCCGTCGATGCTCTGCTGCATTTTTAAAAAGTTTCTTATAATATAGCGACATTCCCTTTTATCTTAAGTTCTCTCATTCACCCCTGCTTACATCTAGAAGGAACCACAAAACCAACCCCCCTTGGCACGCGACCAAAGGCCCCCTGCTTCCCTTTCCAGTCTATCCTCTGCTACATTTTTAAAAAGTTTATTATATTATAGCGACATTCCATTTTCTCTTAAGTTCTCCCATTCACCCCTGCTGACATCTAGTAGGAACAACAAAACAAACTCCCCATGTCAGGCGAACAAAGGTCCCCTGCATTCCTTTCCAACCTATCCTCTGCGGTATTTTCAAATAAGTTGCTTGTATTATAGCGACCCATCGTTTCTCATCAACTTCTCCCATTCACCCCTGCCCGCATCTAGTAGGAACAACAAAACCCACTCCCCATGGCACGCGGACAAAGGCCCCTGCTTCTATTTCCCGTCGATCCTCTGCTGCATTTTTAAAAAGTTTCTTATATTATAGCACCATTCGCGTTTTCTTCAACTTCGCCCCCTCAACCCTGTTCACATCTAGTAGGAACCGCAAATATCCACTGCCCTTGGCAGGCGAACAAAGGCCTCTGCTTCACTTTCTCCTGTATACTCTGCTCGATTTTCAAAAGACTTTCTTATAATATAGCGACCCATCGCCTTCTCTTCAGTTTCTCCCATTCACCCCTGCTCAAATCTTGTAGGAAAAACAAAACTCACTCCCCATGGCACGCGAATAAAGTCCCCTGCTTCCCTTTCCCATCTATACTCTGCTGTGTTTTAAAAAGTTTTACTTAATTTATAGCGACCATTCGCCTTCTCTTCAACTTCGCCCACTCAACCCTGCTCACATCTAGTAGGAACCACAAAAATCCACTCCCCTTGGCAGGTGAACAAAGGCGCCTGCTTCACTTTCACCTGTATCCTCTGCTGGATTTTAGAGTTTCTTACAATATAGCGACCATTCGCATTCTCTCCAACTTCTCCCATTCACCCCTGCCCACATCAAGTAGGAACAACAAAACCCACTCCCCATGTAAGGTGAACAAAGGCCCCCTCATGTCCTTTCCCACCTATCCTCTGCTGCATTTTGAAAATTGTTTCTTATGATATAGCGACCATTCGCCTTCTCTTCAACTTCTCCCATTCAACACTGCTCACATCATAGTAGGAACGACAAATGTCAACTCCCCTTTTCAGGCGAACAAAGGCTCCTGCTTCAATTTGCCTTGTATCCTCAGCTGGATATTCAAGAGTTTCTTATAATATAGCGACCCATCACCTTCTCTTCAACTTCCCCATTCACCCCTGCACATATCTAGTAGGAAGAAAAAAACCCACTCCCCATCGCACGCGAATAAAGTCCCCTGCTTCCCTTTCCCATCTATACTCTGCTGTGTTTTAAAAAGTTTTACTTAATTTATAGCGACCATTCGCCTTCTCTTCAACTTCGCCCACTCAACCCTGCTCACATCTAGTAGGAACCACAAAAATCCACTCCCCTTGGCAGGTGAACAAAGGCGCCTGCTTCACTTTCACCTGTATCCTCTGCTGGATTTTAGAGTTTCTTACAATATAGCGACCATTCGCATTCTCTCCAACTTCTCCCATTCACCCCTGCCCACATCAAGTAGGAACAACAAAACCCACTCCCCATGTAAGGTGAACAAAGGCCCCCTCATGTCCTTTCCCACCTATCCTCTGCTGCATTTTGAAAATTGTTTCTTATGATATAGCGGCCCTTCGCCTTCTCTTCAACTTCTCCCATTCAACACTGCTCACATCATAGTAGGAACGACAAATGTCAACTCCCCTTTTCAGGCGAACAAAGGCTCCTGCTTCAATTTGCCTTGTATCCTCTGCTGGATATTCAAGAGTTTCTTAGAATATAGCGACCCATCACCTTCTCTTCAACTTCCCCATTCACCCCTGCCCATATCTAGTAGGAAGAACAAAACCCACTTCCCATGGCACGCGAACAAAGGCCCCTGCTTCCCTTTCCTGCCTATCCTCTGCTACATTTTTAAAAAATTTCTTATATTAGAGCGACATTCCCTTTTCTCTTAACTTCTCCCATTCACCCCTGCTGACATCTAGTAGGAACAGAAAAACACACTCCCGCTGTCAGGCGAAAAAAGGCCCCTGTTTCCCTTTCACCTGTAAACTATGCTGATTTTTCAAAATGTTTCTTATAATATAACGATCCTTCGCCTTCTCTTCAGCTTTTCCCATTCACCCCTGCTCACATCTAATAGGAACAACAAAACCCACTCCCCATGGCACGCGAACAAAGGCCCCTGCTTCTACTTCCCATGTATCCTCTGCTGCATTTTTAAAAAGTTTCTTATAATATAGCGACATTCCCTTTTATCTTAAGTTCTCCCATTCATCCCTGCTGACATCTATTATGAACAAGAAAACCCACTCCCCATGGCATGCGAACAAAGGCTCCTGCTTCTATTTCCCGTCGATCCTCTGCTGCATTTTTAAAAAGTTTCTTATATTATAGCGACATTCCCTTTTATCTTAAGTTCTCCCATTCATCCCTGCTGACATCTAGTATGAACAACAAAACCCACTCCCCATGGCACGCGAACAAAGACCCCTGCTTCTATTTCCCATGTATCCTCTGCTGCATTTTTAAAAAGTTTCCTATATTATAGCGACATTCCCATTTATCTTAAGTTCTCTCATTCACCCCTGCTCACATCTAGAAGGAACCACAAAACCAACCCCCCTTGGCACGCGACGAAAGGCCCCCTGCTTCCCTTTCCTGTCTATCCTCTGCTACATCTTTAAAAAGTTTATTATATTATAGCGACATACCCTTTTCTCTTAAGTTCTCCCATTCACCCCTGCTGACATCTAGTAGGAACAACAAAACCCACTCCCCATGTCAGGCGAACAAAGGCCCCCTGCACTCCTTTCCAACCTATCCTCTGCTGCATTTTTAAAAAAGCTTCTTATGACATCGCGACCCTTCGCCTTCTCTTCAACTTCTCCCAATGACCCCTGCTCACATCTAATAGAAACAACAAAACCCACTCCCCTTGGCGCACGAACAAAGGCCCCTGCTTCCCTTTCCCGTCTATCCTCTGCTGTATTTTTAAAAACTTTTCTTATTTTATAGCGACCACTCGCCATTTTCTTCAACTTCGCCCCCTCAACCCTGCTCACATCTAGTAGGAACCGCCAATATGCACTCTCTTTGGCAGGCGAACAAACACCCTGCTTCACTTTCCCCTGTATCCTCTGCTGGATTTTCAAAAGAGTTTCTTATAATATAGCGACCCTTCGCCTTCTCTCCAACTTCTCCCATTCACCTCTGCCCACATCTAGTAGGAACAACAAAACCCACTCACCATGGCACGCGAACAAAGGCCCCTGCTTCCCTTTTCCATCTATCCTCTGCTGCATTTTTAAAAAGTTTCTTATAATATAGCGACATGCCCTTTTCTCTTAAGTTCTCCCATTCACACCTGCTGACATCTAGTAGGAACTACAAAACCCACTCCCCATGTAAGGCGAACAAAGGCCTCCTCATTTCCTTTCCCACCAATGCTCTGCTGCATTTTAACATAGTTTCTTATGATATAGCGACCCTTCGCCTTCTCTTCAACTTCTCCCATTCAACCCTGCTGACATCTAGTAGTAACCACAAATATCCACTCCCCTTTTCAGGCGAACAAAGGCCCGTGCTTCAATTTTCCCTGCATCCTCTGCTGGATTTTCAAGAGTTTCTTATAATATAGCGACCCATCGCCTTCTCTTCAACTTCCCCCATTCACCCCTGCCCATATCTAGTAGGAACAACAAAACACACTCCCCATGGCACGCGAACAAAGGCACCTGCTTCTATTTCCCGTCTATCCTCTGCTGCATTTTTAAAAAGTTTCTTATATTATAGCGCCTTTCCCTTTTATCTTAAGTTCTCCCATTCATCCCTGCTGACATCTAATAGGAACAACAAAACCCACTCGCCATGGCACGCGAACAAAAGCCCCTGTTTCTATTTCCCATGTATCCTCTGCTGCATTTTAAAAAAAAATTGTTATTTTATAGCGAAAATTCACTTTTTCTTCAACTTCGCCCCCTCAGCCCTGCTCACATCTAGTAGGAACCGCAAATATCCACTCCCCTTGGCAGGCGAACAAAGGCCCTTGTTTCACTTTCCCCTGTATTGTCTGCTCGATTCTCAAAAGACTTTCTTATAATATAGAGACCCATCGCCTTCTCTTCAGCTTCTCCCATTCACCCCTGCTCAAATCTTGTAGGAAAAACAAAACCGACTCCCCATGGCACGCGAATAAAGGCCCCTGCTTCCCTTTCCCATCTACACTCTGCTGTGTTTTAAAAAATTTAACTTATTTTATAGCGACCATTCGCCTTCTATCAACTTCGCCCACTCAACCCTGCTCACATCTAGTAGGAACCACAAAAATCCACTCCCCTTGGCAGGCGAACAAAGGCCCCTGCTTCACTTTACCCTGTAACCTCTGCTGGATTTTCAAAAGAGTTTCTTATAATATAGCGACTCATCGCATTCTCTTGAGCTTCTCCCAATCACCCCTGCTCACATCTATAAGGAAAAACAAAACCCACTCCCCATGGCGCGCGAATGAAGGCCTCTGCTTCACTTTCCCGTCTATCCTCCTCTGTATTTATAAAAATTTTTTTATTTTATAGCGGCCATTCGCGTTCTCTTCAACTTCGCCCCCTCAACCCTGCTCACATCTAGTAGGAACCGCCAATATCCACTCTCTTTGGCAGGCGAACAAAGGCCCCGGCTTCACTTTCCCCTGTATCCTCTGCTGGATTTTTAAAAAGTTTCTTATATTATAGCAACATTCCCTTTTCTCTTAAGTTCTCTCATTCACACCTGCTGACATCTAGTACTAACTACAAAACCCACTCCCCATCTAAGGCGAACAAAGGCCCCCTCATTTCCTTTCCCACCAATGCTCTGCTGCATTTTTAAAATAGTTTCTTATGATATAGCGACCCTTCGCCTTCTCTTCAACTTCTCCCATTCAACCCTGCTCACAACTAGTAGTAACCACAAATATCCACTCCCCTTTTCAGGCGAACAAAGGCCCGTGCTTCAATTTTCCCTGCATTTTCAAGAGAGTTTCTAATAATATAGCGACCCATCGCCTTCTCTTCAACTTCCCCCATTCACCCCTGCCCATATCTAGTAAGGAACAACAAAACCCACTCCCCATGGCACGCGAACAAAGGCACCTGCTTCTATTTCTCGTCTATCCTCTGCTGCATTTTTAAAAAGTTGCTTATATTATAGCGACATTCCCTTTTATCTTAAGTTCTCCCATTCATCCCTGCTGACATCTAATAGGAACAACAAAACCCACTCGCCATAGCACGCGAACAAAGGCCCCTGCTTCTATTTCCCATGTATCCTCTGCTGCATTTTTAAAATGTTTCTTATATTATAGCGACATTCCCTTTTCTCTTAAGTTCTTAAATTCACCCCTGCTGACCCCTAGTAGGAACAACAAAACCCACTCCCCATGTAAGGCGAACAAAGGCCCCCTGATTTCCTTTAACACTATCCTCTGCTGCATTTTTAAAATAGTTTCTTATGATATGGCGACCCTTCGCCTTCTCTTCAACTTCTCCCATTAAACCCTGCTCACATCTAGTAAGAACCACAAATATCCACTCCCCTTTTCAGGCGAACAAAGGCCCCTGCTTCACTTTCCCCTACATCCTCTACTCGATTTTCAAAAGAGTTTCTTATAATATAGCGACCCATCGCCTTCTCTTCAACTTCCCCCATTCACCCCTGCCCATATCTAGTAGGAACAACAAAACCCACTCCCCATGGCACGCGAACAAAGGCACCTGCTTCTATTCCCCGTCTATCCTCTGCTGCATTTTTAAAAAGTTTCTTATATTATAGCGACATTCCCTTTTATCTTAAGTTCTCCCATTCATCTCTGTTGACATCTAATAGGAACAACAAAACCCACTCGCCATGGCACGCGAACAAAGGCCCCTGCTTCTTTTTCCCGTCTATCCTCTGCTGCATTTTTAAAAAGTTTCTTATATTATAGCGACATTCCCTTTTATCTTAAGTTCTCCCATTCATCTCTGCTGACATCTAGTAGGAACAACAAAACCCACTCCCCATGGCACGCGAACAATGGCCCCTGCTTCCTTTTCTCGTCTATCCTCTGCTGTATTTAAAAAAATTTCTCATTTTATAGCACCATTCGCGTTTTCTTCAACTTCGCCCACTCAACCCTGCTCACATCTAGTAGGAACCACAAAAATCCACTCCCCTTGGCAGGCGAACAAAGGCCCCTGCTTCATTTTCCCCTGTAGCCTCTGCTGGATTTTCAAAAGAGTTTCTTATAATATAGCGACTCTTCGCATTCTCTCCAACTTCTCCCATTCACCCCTGCCCACATCAAGTTGGAACAACATAACCCACTCCCCATGGCATCCGAACAAAGGCTCCTGCTTCTATTCCCGTCGATCCTCTGCTGCATTTTTAAATAGTTTCTTATATTATAGCGCCATTCCCTTTTATCTTAAGTTCTCCCATTCATCCCTGCTGACATCTAATAGGAACAACAAAACCCACTCGCCATGGCACGCGAACAAAGGCCCCTGTTTCTATTTCCCATGTATCCTCTGCTGCATTTTTAAAAAAATTTGTTATTTTATAGCGAAAATTCACTTTTTCTTCAACTTCGCCCCCTCAGCCCTGCTCACATCTAGTAGGAACCGCAAATATCCACTCCCCTTGGCAGGCGAACAAAGGCCCCTGTTTCACTTTCCCCTGTATTGTCTGCTCGATTCTCAAAAGACTTTCTTATAATATAGAGACCCATCGCATTCTCTTCAGCTTCTCCCATTCGCCCCTGCTCAAATCTTGTAGGAAAAACAAAACTGACTCCCCATGGCACGCGAATAAAGGCCCCTGCTTCCCTTTCCCATCTACACTCTGCTGTGTTTTAAAAAATTTAACTTATTTTATAGCGACCATTCGCCTTCTATCAACTTCGCCCACTCAACCCTGCTCACATCTAGTAGGAACCACAAAAATCCACTCCCCTTGGCAGGAGAACAAAGGCCCCTGCTTCACTTTACCCTGTAACCTCTGCTGGATTTTCAAAAGAGTTTCTTATAATATAGCGACCATTCGCCTTCTCTTCAACTTCTCCCATTCAACCCTGCTCACATCTAGTAGGAACCACAAATGTCAACTCCCCTTTTCAGGCGAACAAAGGCCCCTGCTTCAATTTGCCTTGTATCTTCTGCTGGATATTCAAGAGTTTCTTATAATATAGCGACCCATCGCCTTCTCTTCAACTTCCCCATTCACCCCTGCCCATATCTAGTAGGAACAACAAAACCCACTCCCCATGGCACGCGAACAAAGGCCCCTGCTTCCCTTTCCCGTCTATCCATCTGCTGCATTTTCAAAAAGTTTCTTATAATATAGCGACATTCCCTTTTATCTTAAGTTCCCCCATTCACCACTGCTCACTTCTAGTTGGAACAACAAAACCCACTCCCCATGGCATGCGAACAAAGGCTCCTGCTTCTATTTCCCGTCGATGCTCTGCTGCATTTTTAAAAAGTTTCTTATATTATAGCGACATTCCCTTTTATCTTAAGTTCTCCCATTCATCCCTGCTGACATCTATTATGAACAACAAAACCCACTCGCCATGGCACGCGAACAAAAGCCCCTGTTTCTATTTCCCATGTATCCTCTGCTGCATTTTTAAAAAAATTGTTATTTTATAGCGAAAATTCACTTTTTCTTCAACTTCGCCCCCTCAGCCCTGCTCACATCTAGTAGGAACCGCAAATATCCACTCCCCTTGGCAGGCGAACAAAGGCCCTTGTTTCACTTTCCCCTGTATTGTCTGCTCGATTCTCAAAAGACTTTCTTATAATATAGAGACCCATCGCCTTCTCTTCAGCTTCTCCCATTCACCCCTGCTCAAATCTTGTAGGAAAAACAAAACCGACTCCCCATGGCACGCGAATAAAGGCCCCTGCTTCCCTTTCCCATCTACACTCTGCTGTGTTTTAAAAAATTTAACTTATTTTATAGCGACCATTCGCCTTCTATCAACTTCGCCCACTCAACCCTGCTCACATCTAGTAGGAACCACAAAAATCCACTCCCCTTGGCAGGCGAACAAAGGCCCCTGCTTCACTTTACCCTGTAACCTCTGCTGGATTTTCAAAAGAGTTTCTTATAATATAGCGACTCATCGCATTCTCTTCAGCTTCTCCCAATCACCCCTGCTCACATCTATAAGGAAAAACAAAACCCACTCCCCATGGCGCGCGAATGAAGGCCTCTGCTTCACTTTCCCGTCTATCCTCCTCTGTATTTATAAAAATTTTTTTATTTTATAGCGGCCATTCGCGTTCTCTTCAACTTCGCCCCCTCAACCCTGCTCACATCTAGTAGGAACCGCCAATATCCACTCTCTTTGGCAGGCGAACAAAGGCCCCGGCTTCACTTTCCCCTGTATCCTCTGCTGGATTTTTAAAAAGTTTCTTATATTATAGCAACATTCCCTTTTCTCTTAAGTTCTCTCATTCACACCTGCTGACATCTAGTAGGAACTACAAAACCCACTCCCCATCTAAGGCGAACAAAGGCCCCCTCATTTCCTTTCCCACCAATGCTCTGCTGCATTTTTAAAATAGTTTCTTATGATATAGCGACCCTTCGCCTTCTCTTCAACTTCTCCCATTCAACCCTGCTCACAACTAGTAGTAACCACAAATATCCACTCCCCTTTTCAGGCGAACAAAGGCCCGTGCTTCAATTTTCCCTGCATTCTCTGCTGCATTTTCAAGAGAGTTTCTAATAATATAGCGACCCATCGCCTTCTCTTCAACTTCCCCCATTCACCCCTGCCCATATCTAGTAAGGAACAACAAAACCCACTCCCCATGGCACGCGAACAAAGGCACCTGCTTCTATTTCTCGTCTATCCTCTGCTGCATTTTTAAAAAGTTGCTTATATTATAGCGACATTCCCTTTTATCTTAAGTTCTCCCATTCATCCCTGCTGACATCTAATAGGAACAACAAAACCCACTCGCCATAGCACGCGAACAAAGGCCCCTGCTTCTATTTCCCATGTATCCTCTGCTGCATTTTTAAAATGTTTCTTATATTATAGCGACATTCCCTTTTCTCTTAAGTTCTTAAATTCACCCCTGCTGACCCCTAGTAGGAACAACAAAACCCACTCCCCATGTAAGGCGAACAAAGGCCCCCTGATTTCATTTACCACTATCCTCTGCTGCATTTTTAAAATAGTTTCTTATGATATGGCGACCCTTCGCCTTCTCTTCAATTTCTCCCATTAAACCCTGCTCACATCTAGTAAGAACCACAAATATCCACTCCCCTTTTCAGGCGAACAAAGGCCCCTGCTTCACTTTCCCCTACATCCTCTACTCGATTTTCAAAAGAGTTTCTTATAATATAGCGACCCATCGCCTTCTCTTCAACTTCCCCCATTCACCCCTGCCCATATCTAGTAGGAACAACAAAACCCACTCCCCATGGCACGCGAACAAAGGCACCTGCTTCTATTCCCCGTCTATCCTCTGCTGCATTTTTAAAAAGTTTCTTATATTATAGCGACATTCCCTTTTATCTTAAGTTCTCCCAATCATCTCTGCTGACATCTAGTAGGAACAACAAAACCCACTCCCCATGGCACGCGAACAATGGCCCCTGCTTCCTTTTCTCGTCTATCCTCTGCTGTATTTAAAAAAATTTCTCATTTTATAGCACCATTCGCGTTTTCTTCAACTTCGCCCACTCAACCCTGCTCACATCTAGTAGGAACCACAAAAATCCACTCCCCTTGGCAGGCGAACAAAGGCCCCTGCTTCATTTTCCCCTGTAGCCTCTGCTGGATTTTCAAAAGAGTTTCTTATAATATAGCGACTCTTCGCATTCTCTCCAACTTCTCCCATTCACCCCTGCCCATATCAAGTTGGAACAACATAACCCACTCCCCATGGCATCCGAACAAAGGCTCCTGCTTCTATTCCCGTCGATCCTCTGCTGCATTTTTAAATAGTTTCTTATATTATAGCGCCATTCCCTTTTATCTTAAGTTCTCCCATTCATCCCTGCTGACATCTAATAGGAACAACAAAACCCACTCGCCATGGCACGCGAACAAAGGCCCCTGTTTCTATTTCCCATGTATCCTCTGCTGCATTTTTAAAAAAATTTGTTATTTTATAGCGAAAATTCACTTTTTCTTCAACTTCGCCCCCTCAGCCCTGCTCACATCTAGTAGGAACCGCAAATATCCACTCCCCTTGGCAGGCGAACAAAGGCCCCTGTTTCACTTTCCCCTGTATTGTCTGCTCGATTCTCAAAAGACTTTCTTATAATATAGAGACCCATCGCATTCTCTTCAGCTTCTCCCATTCGCCCCTGCTCAAATCTTGTAGGAAAAACAAAACTGACTCCCCATGGCACGCGAATAAAGGCCCCTGCTTCCCTTTCCCATCTACACTCTGCTGTGTTTTAAAAAATTTAACTTATTTTATAGCGACCATTCGCCTTCTATCAACTTCGCCCACTCAACCCTGCTCACATCTAGTAGGAACCACAAAAATCCACTCCCCTTGGCAGGAGAACAAAGGCCCCTGCTTCACTTTACCCTGTAACCTCTGCTGGATTTTCAAAAGAGTTTCTTATAATATAGCGACCATTCGCCTTCTCTTCAACTTCTCCCATTCAACCCTGCTCACATCTAGTAGGAACCACAAATGTCAACTCCCCTTTTCAGGCGAACAAAGGCCCCTGCTTCAATTTGCCTTGCATCCTCTGCTGGATATTCAAGAGTTTCTTATAATATAGCGACCCATCGCCTTCTCTTCAACTTCCCCATTCACACCTGCCCATATCTAGTAGGAACAACAAAACCCACTCTCCATGGCACGAGAATAAAGGCTCCTGCTTCTATTTCCCATCTATCCTCTGCTGCAATTTTAAATTGTTTCTTATGATATAGCGACCCTTCGCCTTCTCTTCAACTTCTCCCATTCAACCCTGCTCACATCTAGTAGGAACCACAAATGTCAACTCCCCTTTTCAGGCCAAAAAAGGCCCCTGCTTCAATTTGCCTTGTATCTTCTGCTGGATATTCAAGAGTTTCTTATAATATAGCGACCCATCGCCTTCTCTTCAACTTCCCCATTCACCCCTGCCTATATCTAGTAGGAACAACAAAACCCACTCCCCATGGCACACGAACAAAGGCCCCTGCTTCCCTTTCCCGTCTATCCACTGCTGCATTTTCAAAAAGTTTCTTATAATATAGCGACATTCCCTTTTATCTTAAGTTCCCCCATTCACCACTGCTCACTTCTAGTTGGAACAACAAAACCCACTCCCCATGGCATGCGAACAAAGGCTCCTGCTTCTATTTCCCGTCGATGCTCTGCTGCATGGCACGAGAACAAAGGCCCCTGCTTCTATTTCCCATCTATCCTCTGCTGCATTTTTTAAAAGTTTCTTATATTATAGCGACATTCCCTTTTATCTTAAGTTCTCCCATTCATCCCTGCTGACATCTATTAAGAACAACAAAACCCACTCCCCATGGCACGCGAACAAAGGCCCCTGCTTCTATTTCCCATGTATCCTCTGCTGCATTTTTTAAAAGTTTCTTATAATATAGCGACATTCCCTTTTATCTTAAGTTCTCTCATTCACCCCTGCTTACATCTAGAAAGAACCACAAAACCAACCCCCCTTGGCACGCGACCAAAGGCCCCCCGCTTCCCTTTCCAGTCTATCCTCTGCTACATTTTTAAAAAGTTTATTATATTATAGCGACATTCCATTTTCTCTTAAGTTCTCCCATTCACACCTGCTGACATCTAGTAGGAACTACAAAACCCACTCCCCATGTAAGGCGAACAAAGGCCTCCTCATTTCCTTTCCCACCAATGCTCTGCTGCATTTTAACATAGTTTCTTATGATATAGCGACCCTTCGCCTTCTCTTCAACTTCTCCCATTCAACCCTGCTCACATCTAGTAGTAACCACAAATATCCACTCCCCTTTTCAGGCGAACAAAGGCCCGTGCTTCAATTTTCCCTGCATCCTCTGCTGGATTTTCAAGAGAGTTTCCTATAATATAGCGATCCATCGCCTTCTCTTCAACTTCCCCCATTCACCCCTGCCCATATCTAGTAGGAACAACAAAACCCACTCCCCATGGCACGCGAACAAAGGCACCTGCTTCTATTTCCCGTCTATCCTCTGCTGCATTTTTAAAAAGTTTCTTATATTATAGCGCCATTCCCTTTTATCTTAAGTTCTCCCATTCATCCCTGCTGACATCTAATAGGAACAACAAAACCCACTCGCCATGGCACGCGAACAAAGGCCCCTGTTTCTATTTCCCATGTATCCTCTGCTGCATTTTTTAAAAAAATTGTTATTTTATAGCGAAAATTCACTTTTTCTTCAACTTCGCCCCCTCAGCCCTGCTCACATCTAGTAGGAACCGCAAATATCCACTCCCCTTGGCAGGCGAACAAAGGCCTCTGTTTCACTTTCCCCTGTATTGTCTGCTTGATTCTCAAAAGACTTTCTTATAATATAGAGACCCATCGCCTTCTCTTCAGCTTCTCCCATTCACCCCTGCTCAAATCTTGTAGGAAAAACAAAACCGACTCCCCATGGCACGCGAATAAAGGCCCCTGCTTCCCTTTACCATCTACACTCTGCTGTGTTTTAAAAAATTTAACTTATTTTATAGCGACCATTCGCCTTCTATCAACTTCGCCCACTCAACCCTGCTCACATCTAGTAGGAACCACAAAAATCCACTCCCCTTGGCAGGCGAACAAAGGCCCCTGCTTCACTTTACCCTGTAACCTCTGCTGGATTTTCAAACGAGTTTCTTATAATATAGCGACCATTCGCCTTCTCTTCAACTTCTCCCATTCAACCCTGCTCACATCTAGTAGGAACCACAAATGTCAACTCCCCTTTTCAGGCGAACAAAGGCCCCTGCTTCAATTTGCCTTGCATCCTCTGCTGGATATTCAAGAGTTTCTTATAATATAGCGACCCATCGCCTTCTCTTCAACTTCCCCATTCACACCTGCCCATATCTAGTAGGAACAACAAAAACCACTCTCCATGGCACGAGAATAAAGGCCCCTGCTTCTATTTCCCATCTATCCTCTGCTGCAATTTTAAATTGTTTCTTATGATATAGCGACCCTTCGCCTTCTCTTCAACTTCTCCCATTCAACCCTGCTCACATCTAGTAGGAACCACAAATGTCAACTCCCCTTTTCAGGCCAAAAAAAGGCCCCTGCTTCAATTTGCCTTGTATCTTCTGCTGGATATTCAAGAGTTTCTTATAATATAGCGACCCATCGCCTTCTCTTCAACTTCCCCATTCACCCCTGCCCATATCTAGTAGGAACAACAAAACCCAGTCCCCATGGCACGCGAACAAAGGCCCCTGCTTCCCTTTCCCGTCTATCCACTGCTGCATTTTCAAAAAGTTTCTTATAATATAGCGACATTCCCTTTTATCTTAAGTTCCCCCATTCACCACTGCTCACTTCTAGTTGGAACAACAAAACCCACTCCCCATTGCATGCGAACAAAGGCTCCTGCTTCTATTTCCCGTCGATGCTCTGCTGCATTTTTAAAAAGTTTCGTATATTATAGCGACATTCCCTTTTATCTTAAGTTCTCCCATTCATCCCTGCTGACATCTATTATGAACAACAAAACCCACTCCCCATGGCACGCGAACAAAGGCCCCTGCTTCTATTTCCCATGTATCCTCTGCTGCATTTTTAAAAAGTTTCTTATAATATAGCGACATTCCCTTTTATCTTAAGTTCTCTCATTCACCCCTGCTTACATCTAGAAGGAACCACAAAACCAACCCCCCTTGGCACGCGACCAAAGGCCCCCTGCTTCCCTTTCCAGTCTATCCTCTGCTACATTTTTAAAAAGTTTATTATATTATAGCGACATTCCATTTTCTCTTAAGTTCTCCCATTCACCCCTGCTGACATCTAGTAGGAACAACAAAACCCACTCCCCATGTCAGGCGAACAAAGGTCCCCTGCATTCCTTTCCAACCTATCCTCTGCGGTATTTTCAAATAAGTTGCTTGTATTATAGCGACCCATCGCCTTCTCATCAACTTCTCCCATTCACCCCTGCCCGCATCTAGTAGGAACAACAAAACCCACTCCCCATGGCACGCGGACAAAGGCCCCTGCTTCTATTTCCCGTCGATCCTCTGCTGCATTTTTAAAAAGTTTCTTATATTATAGCACCATTCGCGTTTTCTTCAACTTCGCCCCCTCAACCCTGTTCACATCTAGTAGGAACCGCAAATATCCACTGCCCTTGGCAGGCGAACAAAGGCCTCTGCTTCACTTTCTCCTGTATACTCTGCTCGATTTTCAAAAGACTTTCTTATAATATAGCGACCCATCGCCTTCTCTTCAGTTTCTCCCATTCACCCCTGTTCAAATCTTGTAGGAAAAACAAAACTCACTCCCCATGGCACGCGAATAAAGTCCCCTGCTTCCCTTTCCCATCTATACTCTGCTGTGTTTTAAAAAGTTTTACTTAATTTATAGCGACCATTCGCCTTCTCTTCAACTTCGCCCACTCAACCCTGCTCACATCTAGTAGGAACCACAAAAATCCACTCCCCTTGGCAGGTGAACAAAGGCGCCTGCTTCACTTTCACCTGTATCCAATGCTGGATTTTAGAGTTTCTTACAATATAGCGACCATTCGCATTCTCTCCAACTTCTCCCATTCACCCCTGCCCACATCAAGTAGGAACAACAAAACCCACTCCCCATGTAAGGTGAACAAAGGCCCCCTCATGTCCTTTCCCACCTATCCTCTGCTGCATTTTGAAAATTGTTTCTTATGATATAGCGACCCTTCGCCTTCTCTTCAACTTCTCCCATTCAACACTGCTCACATCATAGTAGGAACGACAAATGTCAACTCCCCTTTTCAGGCGAACAAAGGCTCCTGCTTCAATTTGCCTTGTATCCTCTGCTGGATATTCAAGAGTTTCTTATAATATAGCGACCCATCACCTTCTCTTCAACTTCCCCATTCACCCCTGCCCATATCTAGTAGGAAGAACAAAACCCACTCCCCATGGCACGCGAATAAAGTCCCCTGCTTCCCTTTCCCATCTATACTCTGCTGTGTTTTAAAAAGTTTTACTTAATTTATAGCGACCATTCGCCTTCTCTTCAACTTGGCCCACTCAACCCTGCTCACATCTAGTAGGAACCACAAAAATCCACTCCCCTTGGCAGGTGAACAAAGGCGCCTGCTTCACTTTCACCTGTATCCTCTGCTGGATTTTAGAGTTTCTTACAATATAGCGACCATTCGCATTCTCTCCAACTTCTCCCATTCACCCCTGCCCACATCAAGTAGGAACAACAAAACCCACTCCCCATGTAAGGTGAACAAAGGCCCCCTCATGTCCTTTCCCACCTATCCTCTGCTGCATTTTGAAAATTGTTTCTTATGATATAGCGACCCTTCGCCTTCTCTTCAACTTCTCCCATTCAACACTGCTCACATCATAGTAGGAACGACAAATGTCAACTCCCCTTTTCAGGCGAACAAAGGCTCCTGCTTCAATTTGCCTTGTATCCTCTGCTGGATATTCAAGAGTTTCTTATAATATAGCGACCCATCACCTTCTCTTCAACTTCCCCATTCACCCCTG
The DNA here is from genome assembly GCF_052857255.1 of Amblyomma americanum. Taxonomy (NCBI): domain Eukaryota; kingdom Metazoa; phylum Arthropoda; class Arachnida; order Ixodida; family Ixodidae; genus Amblyomma; species Amblyomma americanum. The sequence goes on along the minus strand of NC_135502.1, from coordinate 181,384,478 downwards.
CCCATATCTAGTAGGAAGAACAAAACCCACTTCCCATGGCACGCGAACAAAGGCCCCTGCTTCCCTTTCCTGCCTATCCTCTGCTACATTTTTAAAAAATTTCTTATATTAGAGCGACATTCCCTTTTCTCTTAACTTCTCCCATTCACCCCTGCTGACATCTAGTAGGAACAGAAAAACACACTCCCGCTGTCAGGCGAAAAAAGGCCCCTGTTTCCCTTTCACCTGTAAACTATGCTGATTTTTCAAAATGTTTCTTATAATATAACGATCCTTCGCCTTCTCTTCAGCTTTTCCCATTCACCCCTGCTCACATCTAATAGGAACAACAAAACCCACTCCCCATGGCACGCGAACAAAGGCCCCTGCTTCTACTTCCCATGTATCCTCTGCTGCATTTTTAAAAAGTTTCTTATAATATAGCGACATTCCCTTTTATCTTAAGTTCTCCCATTCATCCCTGCTGACATCTATTATGAACAACAAAACCCACTCCCCATGGCATGCGAACAAAGGCTCCTGCTTCTATTTCCCGTCGATCCTCTGCTGCATTTTTAAAAAGTTTCTTATATTATAGCGACATTCCCTTTTATCTTAAGTTCTCCCATTCATCCCTGCTGAGATCTAGTATGAACAACAAAACCCACTCCCCATGGCACGCGAACAAAGACCCCTGCTTCTATTTCCCATGTATCCTCTGCTGCATTTTTAAAAAGTTTCCTATATTATAGCGACATTCCCATTTATCTTAAGTTCTCTCATTCACCCCTGCTCACATCTAGAAGGAACCACAAAACCAACCCCCCTTGGCACGCGACGAAAGGCCCCCTGCTTCCCTTTCCTGTCTATCCTCTGCTACATCTTTAAAAAGTTTATTATATTATAGCGACATACCCTTTTCTCTTAAGTTCTCCCATTCACCCCTGCTGACATCTAGTAGGAACAACAAAACCCACTCCCCATGTCAGGCGAACAAAGGCTCCCTGCACTCCTTTCCAACCTATCCTCTGCTGCATTTTTAAAAAGCTTCTTATGACATCGCGACCCTTCGCCTTCTCTTCAACTTCTCCCAATCACCCCTGCTCACATCTAATAGAAACAACAAAACCCACTCCCCTTGGCGCACGAACAAAGGCCCCTGCTTCCCTTTCCCGTCTATCCTCTGCTGTATTTTTAAAAACTTTTCTTATTTTATAGCGACCACTCGCCATTTTCTTCAACTTCGCCCCCTCAACCCTGCTCACATCTAGTAGGAACCGCCAATATGCACTTTCTTTGGCAGGCGAACAAACACCCTGCTTCACTTTCCCCTGTATCCTCTGCTGGATTTTCAAAAGAGTTTCTTATAATATAGCGACCCTTCGCCTTCTCTCCAACTTCTCCCATTCACCCCTGCCCACATCTAGTAGGAACAACAAAACCCACTCACCATGGCACGCGAACAAAGGCCCCTGCTTCCCTTTTCCATCTATCCTTTGCTGCATTTTTAAAAAGTTTCTTATAATATAGCGACATTCCCTTTTCTCTTAAGTTCTCCCATTCACACCTGCTGACATCTAGTAGGAACTACAAAACCCACTCCCCATGTAAGGCGAACAAAGGCCTCCTCATTTCCTTTCCCACCAATGCTCTGCTGCATTTTAACATAGTTTCTTATGATATAGCGACCCTTCGCCTTCTCTTCAACTTCTCCCATTCAACCCTGCTCACATCTAGTAGTAACCACAAATATCCACTCCCCTTTTCAGGCGAACAAAGGCCCGTGCTTCAATTTTCCCTGCATCCTCTGCTGGATTTTCAAGAGTTTCTTATAATATAGCGACCCATCGCCTTCTCTTCAACTTCCCCCATTCACCCCTGCCCATATCTAGTAGGAACAACAAAACACACTCCCCATGGCACGCGAACAAAGGCACCTGCTTCTATTTCCCGTCTATCCTCTGCTGCATTTTTAAAAAGTTTCTTATATTATAGCGCCTTTCCCTTTTATCTTAAGTTCTCCCATTCATCCCTGCTGACATCTAATAGGAACAACAAAACCCACTCGCCATGGCACGCGAACAAAAGCCCCTGTTTCTATTTCCCATGTATCCTCTGCTGCATTTTTAAAAAAAATTGTTATTTTATAGCGAAAATTCACTTTTTCTTCAACTTCGCCCCCTCAGCCCTGCTCACATCTAGTAGGAACCGCAAATATCCACTCCCCTTGGCAGGCGAACAAAGGCCCCTGTTTCACTTTCCCCTGTATTGTCTGCTCGATTCTCAAAAGACTTTCTTATAATATAGAGACCCATCGCCTTCTCTTCAGCTTCTCCCATTCACCCCTGCTCAAATCTTGTAGGAAAAACAAAACCGACTCCCCATGGCACGCGAATAAAGGCCCCTGCTTCCCTTTCCCATCTACACTCTGCTGTGTTTTAAAAAATTTAACTTATTTTATAGCGACCATTCGCCTTCTATCAACTTCGCCCACTCAACCCTGCTCACATCTAGTAGGAACCACAAAAATCCACTCCCCTTGGCAGGCGAACAAAGGCCCCTGCTTCACTTTACCCTGTAACCTCTGCTGGATTTTCAAAAGAGTTTCTTATAATATAGCGACTCATCGCATTCTCTTCAGCTTCTCCCAATCACCCCTGCTCACATCTATAAGGAAAAACAAAACCCACTCCCCATGGCGCGCGAATGAAGGCCTCTGCTTCACTTTCCCGTCTATCCTCCTCTGTATTTTTAAAATTTTTTTTATTTTATAGCGGCCATTCGCGTTCTCTTCAACTTCGCCCCCTCAACCCTGCTCACATCTAGTAGGAACCGCCAATATCCACTCTCTTTGGCAGGCGAACAAAGGCCCCGGCTTCACTTTCCCCTGTATCCTCTGCTGGATTTTTAAAAAGTTTCTTATATTATAGCAACATTCCCTTTTCTCTTAAGTTCTCTCATTCACACCTGCTGACATCTAGTAGGAACTACAAAACCCACTCCCCATCTAAGGCGAACAAAGGCCCCCTCATTTCCTTTCCCACCAATGCTCTGCTGCATTTTTAAAATAGTTTCTTATGATATAGCGACCCTTCGCCTTCTCTTCAACTTCTCCCATTCAACCCTGCTCACAACTAGTAGTAACCACAAATATCCACTCCCCTTTTCAGGCGAACAAAGGCCCGTGCTTCAATTTTCCCTGCATTCTCTGCTGCATTTTCAAGAGAGTTTCTAATAATATAGCGACCCATCGCCTTCTCTTCAACTTCCCCCATTCACCCCTGCCCATATCTAGTAAGGAACAACAAAACCCACTCCCCATGGCACACGAACAAAGGCACCTGCTTCTATTTCTCGTCTATCCTCTGCTGCATTTTTAAAAAGTTGCTTATATTATAGCGACATTCCCTTTTATCTTAAGTTCTCCCATTCATCCCTGCTGACATCTAATAGGAACAACAAAACCCACTCGCCATGGCACGCGAACAAAGGCACCTGCTTCTATTTCCCATGTATCCTCTGCTGCATTTTTAAAAAAATTTCTTATTTTATAGTGACCATTCACCTTTTCTTCAACTTCGCCCCCTCAGCCCTGCTCCCATCTAGTAGGAACCGCAAATATCCACTCCCCTTGACAGGCGAACAAAGGCCCCTGCTTCACTTTCCCATGTATCCTCTGCTGGATTTTCTAAAGAGTTTCTTATAATATAGCGACCCATCGCCTTCTCTTCAACTTCTCCCATTCACCACTGCCCACATCAAGTAGGAACAAAAAAACCCACTCCCCATGGCACGCGAACAAAGGCCCCTGCTTCCCTTTCCCGTCTATCCTCTGCTGCATTTTTAAAAAGTTTCTTATATTATAGCGAAATTCCCTTTTCTCTTAAGTTCTCCCATTCACCCCTGGTGACATCGAGTAGGACCAGCAAAACCAACTCCCCATGTAAGGCGAACAAAGGCCCCCTCATTTCCTTTCCCACCTATCCTCTGCTGCATTCTTAAAATAGTTTCTTATGATATAGCGACCCTTCGCCTTCTCTTCAACTTCTCCCATTCACCCCTGCTCACAACTAGTAGTAACCACAAATATCCACTCCCCTTTTCAGGCGAACAAAGGCCCGTGCTTCAATTTTCCCTGCATTCTCTGCTGGATTTTCAAGAGTTTCTAATAATATAGCGACCCATCGCCTTCTCTTCAACTTCCCCCATTCACCCCTGCCCATATCTAGTAAGGAACAACAAAACCCACTCCCCATGGCACGCGAACAAAGGCACCTGCTTCTATTTCTCGTCTATCCTCTGCTGCATTTTTAAAAAGTTGCTTATATTATAGCGACATTCCCTTTTATCTTAAGTTCTCCCATTCATCCCTGCTGACATATAATAGGAACAACAAAACCCACTCGCCATAGCACGCGAACAAAGGCCCCTGCTTCTATTTCCCATGTATCCTCTGCTGCATTTTTAAAATGTTTCTTATATTATAGCGACATTCCCTTTTCTCTTAAGTTCTTAAATTCACCCCTGCTGACCCCTAGTAGGAACAACAAAACCCACTCCCCATGTAAGGCGAACAAAGGCCCCCTGATTTCCTTTAACACTATCCTCTGCTGCATTTTTAAAATAGTTTCTTATGATATGGCGACCCTTCGCCTTCTCTTCAACTTCTCCCATTAAACCCTGCTCACATCTAGTAAGAACCACAAATATCCACTCCCCTTTTCAGGCGAACAAAGGCCCCTGCTTCACTTTCCCCTACATCCTCTACTCGATTTTCAAAAGAGTTTCTTATAATATAGCGACCCATCGCCTTCTCTTCAACTTCCCCCATTCACCCCTGCCCATATCTAGTAGGAACAACAAAACCCACTCCCCATGGCACGCGAACAAAGGCACCTGCTTCTATTCCCCGTCTATCCTCTGCTGCATTTTTAAAAAGTTTCTTATAATATAGCGACATTCCCTTTTATCTTAAGTTCTCCCATTCATCTCTGTTGACATCTAATAGGAACAACAAAACCCACTCGCCATGGCACGCGAACAAAGGCCCCTGCTTCTTTTTCCCGTCTATCCTCTGCCTGCTGCATTTTTAAAAAGTTTCTTATATTATAGCGACATTCCCTTTTATCTTAAGTTCTCCCATTCATCTCTGCTGACATCTAATAGGAACAACAAAACCCACTCGCCATGGCACGCGAACAAAGGCCCCTGCTTCTTTTTCCCGTCTATCCTCTGCTGCATTTTTAAAAAGTTTCTTATAATATAGCGACATTCCCTTTTATCTTAACTTCTCCCATTCACCCCTTGTCACATCTAGTAGGAACAACAAAACCCACTCCCCATGGCACGCGAACAATGGCCCCTGCTTCCTTTTCTCGTCTATCCTCTGCTGTATTTAAAAAAATTTCTCATTTTATAGCACCATTCGCGTTTTCTTCAACTTCGCCCCCTCAACCCTGCCCACATCTAGTAGGAACCGCAAATATCCACTCCCCTTGGCAGGCGAACAAAGACCTCTGCTTCACTTTCCCCTGTATCCTCTGCTCGATTTTCAAGACTTTCTTATAATATAGCGACCCATCGCCTTCTCTTCAGCTTCTTCCATTCACCCTTGCTCAAATCTTGCAGGAGAAACAAAACCCACTCCCCATAGCACGCGACGCGAATAAATCCCCCTGCTTCCCTTTCCCATCTATACTCCGCTGTGTTTTAAAAATTTTAAATTATTTTATAGCGACCATTCGCCTTCTCTTCAACTTCGCCCACTCAACCCTGCTCACATCTAGTAGGAACCACAAAAATCCACTCCCCTTGGCAGGCGAACAAAGGCCCCTGCTTCATTTTCCCCTGTAGCCTCTGCTGGATTTTCAAAAGAGTTTCTTATAATATAGCGACTCTTCGCATTCTCTCCAACTTCTCCCATTCACCCCTGCCCACATCAAGTTGGAACAACATAACCCACTCCCCATGGCATCCGAACAAAGGCTCCTGCTTCTATTCCCGTCGATCCTCTGCTGCATTTTTAAAAAGTTTCTTATATTATAGCGACATTCCCTTTTATCTTAAGTACTCCCATTCATCCCTGCTGACATATAGTATGAACAACAAAACCCACTCCCCATGGCACGCGAACAAAGGCCCCCCGATCAAAACGCACGACAGAATTTTTTGTCGCGCATCTGTCGCGCGACACAATTTTGTGTCGCAAGACAAGCTGTCTTGTCGTGCCTTGTGTCGAGCGACAAGCGTCGTGTCGTGGGTTCTTTCGCGCGACAAAGTTGTTTGTAGTAGGTTCTGCCGCACGACCGACATCTTTCCTGCATTTTGTCGTGCGAAGAAGGTCCCTGTCGCAGCATTTGTCGCGCGACAGGTTTCTGTCGCAGGTACTGTCGCGCGACAGTTGGAGTCGTGCCGCGCGACAGAGATTGCGTGCCTCAGGAAAGTTGCCTGTCGTGGGTTCAGTCGCGCGACAGACTTCTAGCGCGCCTCTTTTCACGCGACAAATATACCTGTAGTGCGGCCTGTCGCGCGACACAACAGCTTGTCGTGGGATATGCCGCGCGACAGATACCTGTCGTGGGATGAGTCACGCGACAGATACCTGTCGTGGATTGTGCCGCGCAATAGATACCTATCGTGGGATGTGTCATACGACAGATTCCTGGTGAGGGTAATTATTTTACTGCAGAATTCTAGAAATGCTGTCGTGCGGTCGTGTGACAGCGATAGGATCAAATTGACCAAAGATGCTTCAAAGCGCGTTCACTGTGGCGAGTCGCGGAGGATGCGAGGTGCTCTGGTCTGTTGGTGACGGGCACCGAGTGAAATGAAGTGCTCATTCACATTGGCGAATCGAGTTTTCAACTCGCTTCCCGCGACCTGGCTCTCTCACCGAACGAGAATTGGCTTAGAGGAGAGGCACTGCTCGAGCACTCACCTAATTCCCTTCTGTTCCCACATGACAATGTGACGAAAGCAGTGCATGCTCAAGAGTATAATGCGGCTTTGAAAGCCCAAAAATCTGTACGCACAAGCGGCGAAGCCAGCGGTGCCTGCGTATCCGCACGCTCTTGCGGTGGCGGCATGTAGCTGCAGCCACGACAGCGCCTGCACACCAATCGGTGTGCGCAAGTCGAATGGCGCTACTGAAAGTCAGTGTCCTCTTGGCTTCTGTGACATGTTCAAGCCATGTAACATAATGTACCGCTACTACTATATGCGCAGAAAAAACCAAGGACACTTCTATGCGTCGCAGAAAAGAATGTCGTTAATCGTCAATCAGGGAAAATTACTCGCCATAACCATCCGGCTACACAAAGGCAGCATGTGTGTACATGCACGCAGTTCTCTGTATAAATGTTCAAAGCAACCCAGATATCATTTTTCCGCGCGTTTCAGTTTGAAGAGCGTCAGCTCTTACTACTTACGTTTGTCAAGGACACGTCTGTCTGCAGGGAAGGTCAAAATGGCCAAGACAGTTACCACACTATATCACATAGCAACAGCGGGCGCGTAGAGCCTCAGTTGTCACAGATACCTTCGATCCGTTTTACATATGCCAGTATAGCGGCTATCGAAGTGGAACCCCTGGGACCCCCATCTGCATCAAATTTGGAGGCCGCCCGTTTGACGCAAAACGATCGAAGTGGTGTCATTTGACTTGTCATGTTCCTGAGGATAAAATAAATATTTAGATGAAGCCCAAAATATGTGTGGGATTCGCACCGACGACCTTTTCGCCCCCAAACCGTGCATTCCGGGGACTTCCAGACAGCCATAAGGCCTAATCGTTTGTCGCAGAGTCCCGGATGCGGTCAAACAATTCATCTTGTTGTAATGCACACGTTTATAAAATTCGTTAACTGATATATAAGGAGGAAACATGCCGGATATAGCGAAGGTGGCTGTATATCGCAATAGTAGTGCAAAATCTTTGAAGAAGACGCTGCTTGTATCTTAGAACGAATGTTTCCGAAACGAAATGCCCTCAGATGTTTGTATTTTGTCTTCTCCACGTTTGCTGAGCACCCCGATCTAGCACCCCGATCTAAACACTTGAAGCTCTCGTAGCTAACGCTCTTAAGTCCAACGCTGATGCAGTGTTGGCGGAGAATGTTTTTTTAGCGGCAGTGACGTGGTGCTTATCATAAAATAGCGAAAAAAATACTTTACGATGTCGTTCATTGCCTTCACTGAAACTTTCATGACGATGACACGAAAATGTCGCTAAATATAGACAGCAGCGTATGCAGCCGAAGGTGAAATGCGGCGGCCCGCGAGTTTGAACCGATTTGATTCTCGGTCGAAATGAGAATAAAGTCTTGGGACTGACATCAACCGCGCGCTTTTAAGAGTTTCGCCTGCTTTGACACAGTCTAGCTCCTGTGCACCCGCGCTCGGTCCTCTAAACTACTCTGGTCCCTGTGCGACTGTGTGCTATGACAATCTGAGCGAAAAGGAGGATGTCTGGGGGTTTTGATGTGCACCACGGCCTTATAGTTGAGCGACATGATAACGTACGGGCGCGGCATGCCAGCCTGAATACCGGCCGCCAGCGTCAGAAAAATGCAACAGTAATGTTTGTTCAAGTCCATACTAAGCCGTCGGATGGAGTATCGTTGGCCAATATCGAGTCGTTGGTAGAAGCGATAACAGGAATACAAACAAATGTCTCCCCACTGCGCCTTTAAATGCTGCTGCTCAATCGTGGCTCCCCTGGCCTCGGCTGGCTCCGCTCCTGAAGGTGTCGCGGAAACCGAGCATATCTTTGTTTTACTATGAGACGAGGTTCACAGTAACACGATGACGAGAGCAGCACCTCAGCGCTAGCCAGTTTCGAAGTGCACTCAGCTGCTGCATCGATGCGAAACCGGCTCGGCTTAGCGACGACTAGGGCAGCCAGGGGGTAGCACGTAGTTCATTGCCCGGCGCGCCCGCGGGCGGCGTCGTTCCCGAAAGCTCGCCTCGCTCACTCCCGCTGGCTCACTGATTGGCTCAACAGCTTGCGACCTACACTCGGAAGGCTGGAAAATCGAGAAGCGAGCGACTGAGCGATACTTTATGCCCACGCTTGCACTACTGGTGAACAACCTTTAACGCACATATGCTTGGGTTATCGGCTGCTTTGCGGCGAGTCTTAGTTAAGATCGTCCGCGACGCCATCGTCACCGTCCGTGACGCACAGGCTGAGAACTTCAATTCCAGTACGTGCCGAAACAACTCGTATTTTTCGTAACGATACGAGCTCGAAAACACGCCTGCTTCGATGCGCTAGTGGGCTCTTGCTTGTTAAACTACACGCGATCAGGATGGGGCGAGTGCTAGCCACTGTTGCATATTAGCTATGGTGAGACGCAAGTATCGACGTAGTTTCGTAACGCAGTTGATATCAGAGCACTTCGCTTGTACTGGTCACCGATTAAGCTGATAAGTTTCATGATCTCCGGTGAGCGTGCCAGTGTCGCGCAAATTAATGCATCGCAGCTACTCTCCATCGTGCCAATTGCGTTCAACTTATCCACGATATTCGCCAGCTTGAGATACGGCGGTTTTCTTCGCTGTTTTTGTCGCAACTTAGTGAATTTATCCGGCATCAAACGAAATTGCATTCTGTCAACACCGTCATCTGCTCCGTCGTCTGCTCCGTCGTCTGCTAGGGCATCCGGGTCACTTCAGGGGATCACAGGATCGCAGCTTCTACAAACGACATGCCAGAAAAAGTAACTGAAAGCGCTTTAGTATTCTTAAATAATCTAAAAATAATTTAAAATTAATGCAGTGTCTTTGTTGTGAAGATAATATATGTATTCATGGTTTAAAAAACAAATTTTTTTGTCGGTTGTAATTTTGCACCGACACGAAAGCGCAGCCGTCGGCGCCATTGCAGCGCAACCGACACGTCGTGTTTTGTATTATTTGCCTCTTTGAGGCGTTGCTTGAGTACTTGTACGGCGGACACGTGTGAAGAACTCATTCAATAGGAAGGTGAGCAGGAGTGTGTTTTGGAAGCCAACGACCAGGATTTCGGCCTGTCAACATTGGCGAGTTTCAACGGGTAAGCCATGAAGAGTGCTGCGACGTCTTTTCATCTGTTAGGGGAACGAAGACTCCTGCGCCGTTTTACTAAGCATGGATGAATCGCATGGCCAGTGAGTCCCGCTCTGCGTTTCTTTGCTAATGATCTGTATTCACACGCGCTATTTGTATGCGGCTATATAGGGATGTGAGTGGAGGCAGTCCGCCTGCGGTTGCCGCAGCTATAATGCGGCGCCAAAAAAGCAGGGCCTATATCCTGCATGACAAGTGTTGTTCTCATTGTCTTTATGTACATTTATTACTCGCGTGCCGTGGTAAATAAAAATGGCACCAGATATCACAACAGAATTACGCTTTCGCTTGCTAGCGCTTCGACACTCGGTGCAAAAGCATGGATTTGCACTGCGTAGCAGACGATGAGCGAGAAGAGCCGCGCGGCGGAGCGCTCGCGCTAGGCCAGCTGCGATCAGACACCGCACTATTTTGCTCAGGATTAGTACTCATCGGATTAGTGCTTGTGCCTTAATATGCGTCATTCTAAATTCTAAAACAGTGATCGCATGCGAAAGGCTAGTTCATATTCATCGCCTTGTCATTTGTAAACTTGCCTGTGCTTCCCCAGTGGAACAGGATTTGAGACAGTGTTATGTCAAAGTTAGATCAATCTTGCGTCTCCTGAGCTGTAAACGTTGATGCTTCCTATCCTTCTGAGCACTGCGAGCTGTCGGAGATGCAACTGCACAATTATTTAGGATTTCTACCTTTTTGCTATATCCCTCGCTTTTGCGGCCCGCATTCAAGTCGTTCGCCATTGTCGGTGGTTTTTTTGTTACTTATTTTCGCTTTGTTATTTATGCTTAGTTGCGTGCCATCAGCTGTGGTGCCGGTGATTCTCCGAGCTCGAAACTCTTCCCAGGCATGGGATCCTACCCACAGACCTCCCTTCGCCGCACTCACGAGTGTTCTTTGGTATTTTTTGTTTCTCTTGCCCTTACTTGCATTGCCAGTCGACAAATTTGTGCAGCTTTTAATTGTATGCAGATTTGTTAAATGCGCTAGCAATTTTTCTATGATGCTAAGTTGTGCTATGAGATATCAAGCTCCTTGCTAGTGAAGGCATGCTTTTTTCCATTCTCTCTTCTCATTTTACCAATGTAGACTGGATGCGACTTTCAATTTAATACCTAGACATTGGTGCAAGGCACAATGTAAGAAATAATGAAAACCTGCACATCCTATATTCAAATTGGTGTGCGGTATTTCAGCCAGCTCATCTTTCAGTGTGGTTATAACAGTCATTGTGACTCTTCTCAAAGAATGTATATGGGTGCATTACATAAAATCTGTTCATTTTTGTCATGGGCCAGCTCATTGGTTTTTTATTTACTTATATTACGTCTAAGTTTGGATTTTAAAGCAGTAGACGATATCCTCTCTTGTCATTCATGACTTGGCTACAGCCACTGACAGCTGTTGCTCTGGATGTATTTTTTTGCAGTTGCCAGCGGCCAGCATCTATTGGGCCATGCGTGCTTCCTGCCTTCGGCTGTGTCATCCCTCCTGATCCGCTCATGGTAGTTATTCTTTTTCAGTGATGCATATCTTAGCTGCCTATTTAGAAAAGTATTTTCAATATAGGCTTGCAGCTTGGTTTAGAAATGCATGAAACTCTACATGCACTTCACAGCAGTACCTCAGCTTATAATTACCGGAACTGTAGACTTGTACAAAATATAGTCGCTGATGTAGCTCTTGACGCAGCTGCTGTTAACATAAACGTGCTTTGACATTGCACACCTGTTGCCTGGTATGCATATGTGTCTTCGAAATGGACCTATATGTTCATTTATCCCTTTAAAAACATTGTGCTCTACAATGATGGTTTACCAGTATTTCTGACACAGAGACCAAATTGTCAGTCAGTAATGTAACATTGCACGATGACACCAATCCTTGTATGGTATAGCATACTTGCAATGCACTGGGCAAGCTGCTGTCAGCACAGATTTATTGCTGGTTTATTGCCATAGCATATGGTCATACTGCACAGTTTGTACATGTTCCTTCTTAAAGCTGTATACTTGAAAAATTTAAAATTAGTTGAAGGAAAATTCAAGGAAATGTAACAGTAACTGTCTCACATTTTGGTGGACACTTAAACCGTGATATAATTGAGGGATATAGAAGGGAAGTAATGAAGAGCTGATGCCCATGTTAGATGCCCCTCTTTAGTTAAACATACCTCGCAATTAACACATTTGGTGCAAAAGAAACATGGGACTTGCACGCTCACAAGCACCCTCATGTCAGTAAAACAAAGTGCCAATTTTGCCGTACTTTAGAGCTTTGCTGCTAAAAGCGCAGCTGACTGCTGCTAAAAGTTGAGGGCAAAAATATGTCTACTTTTCCTCATGTGCAGTCTCGGTGCTGGTGCCATTTGCAATGGTGATTGACATTGAGTTGCATGATGCTCAGTCTGTTCCTGGAGTTAGTGATTTTGTCTGTCGTGTGAATGTGCTGTTAAAGTTAGTGCAGAACAATGGTTCTCTAGTTCATTTTATGTAACTGTCTCCTGTGCCATATGCTACCACCCTTTTTCCTCAAATTTCCTAATCTCATTTAGCCACCTGATTGCCACCCATTCATGCATTCACCTACTCTTGGAATCCTCCCAGTGTTTTAGTGTGGTATTGCTTATATCTTCTCTGCATTGCACATGCACTGCACTTCCTCTTTTTTGATTTAGTCAAGATATCTCTGTTCCTGTTTCTGGCATAAGCATAACAGGCGACTCAAGTGCACCATCTGGGCTTGTGATGCAATGTGTAGGGTGCTTCGTTTTTGGGTAAAACCTGGTTTCTTCCTACTGTTGCACCAAAAAGGGATTCTTAAAGATCAGGTTCAACCCAATTTCTGTGCAAATGTGCCTGTAAGAAAGTGTGGTTTGAAGGTGCACAAAGCGAAGAACTGCTGGAGTGTAGTGGATGTCACATAAATCTTCTCACAGATTTTTTAAGCAATTCTGGTTATTATATTTTTTCTTTTAATGTTTAATTTTTGACGGTTGCTTATAATTTTTGGATAAACTGAAGACTACATGTACTGACTGGTATTTCATTCCAATAATTACACCCATTATTATGAAGCTGTGTTGGAAGGTAGGTGTGCATTTAGTATGAGTGCTTTGAATTTCAGAAGATTGTTTCTGCAATGCAAAATGGAGGACAGGTCTCTGCTGTGCAAGTTTTTTGCAATGGAGTGAAAGTAGTTGGAGAAGCATTTGCTACTGTGTCACCCAGCCAAAAGTTCTCCCACAGACCACTGAGCTTCTGAATACCTATGGCTCAAAGCTCGAAGCTCTGGTTGCCCTTTCCGAGGTTTTCTGCATTAACGAGTGCAAGTCCAAGGGCTCAGAGCTAACAAGCATTTGAAACCACAGAGCTATACACAGTAGTGCTTTCTTATTTTTCTTATTTTATAGCGACCATTCGCCTTTTCTTCAACTTCGCCCCCTCAACCCTGCTCGCATCTAATAGGAACCGCAAATATCCACTCCCCTTGGCAGGCGAACAAAGGCCCCTGCTTCACTTTCCCCTGCATCCTCTACTGGATTTTCAAAAGAGTTTCTTATAATATAGCGACCCATCGCCTTCTCTTCAACTTCCCCCATTCACCCCTGCCCATATCCAGTAGGAACAACAAAACCCACTCCCCATGGCACGCGAACAAAGGCACCTGCTTCTATTCCCCGTCTATCCTCTGCTGCATTTTTAAAAAGTTTCTTATATTATAGCGACATTCCCTTTAAGTTCTCCCATTCATCTCTGCTTACATCTAATAGGAGAAACAAAACCCACTCGCCATGGCACGCGAACAAAGGCCCCTGCTTCTTTTTCCCGTCTATCCTCTGCTGCATTTTTAAAAAGTTTCTTATATTATAGCGACATTCCCTTTTATCTTAAGTTCTCCCATTCACCCCTGCTCACATCTAGTAGGAACAACAAAACCCACTCCCCATGGCACGCGAACAAAGACCCCTGCTTGTTTTTCTCGTCTATCCATTGCGGTATTTTAAAAAATTTTCTTAATTTATAGCTACCATTCGCCTTTTCTTCAACTTCGCCCCCTCAACCCTGCTCACATCTAGTAGGAACCACAAATGTCAACTCCCCTTTTCAGGCGAACAAAGACCCCTGCTTCAATTTGCCTTGCATCCTGTGCTGGATATTCAAGAGTTTCTTATAATATAGCGACCCATCGCCTTCTCTTCAAATTCCCCATTCACCCCTGCCCATATCTAGTAGGAACAACAAAACCCACTCCCCATGGCACGAGAATAAAGGCCCCTGCTTCTATTTCCCATCTATCCTCTGCTGCATTTTTAAAAAGTTTCTTATAATATAGCGACATTCGCTTTGCTCTTAAGTTCTCCCATTCACCCCTGCTGACATCTAGTAGGAACAGAAAAACCCACTCCCGCTGTCAGGCGAAAAAAGGCCCCTGTTTCCCTTTCCCCTTTAAACTCTGCTGAACTTACAAAATGTTTCTTATATTATAACGATCCTTCGCCTTCTCTTCAGCTTTTCCCATTCACCCCTGCTCACATCTAATAGGAACAACAAAACCCACTCCCCATGGCACGCGAACAAAGGCCCCTGCTTCTACTTCCCATGTATCCTCTGCTGCATTTTTAAAAAGTTTCTTATAATATAGCGACATTCCCTTTTATCTTAAGTTCTCCCATTCATCCCTGCTGACATCTATTATGAACAACAAAACCCACTCCCCATGGCATGCGAACAAAGGCTCCTGCTTCTATTTCCCGTCGATCCTCTGCTGCATTTTTAAAAAAATTCTTATAGCGACATTCCCTTTTATCTTAAGTTCTCCCATTCATCCCTGCTGACATCTAGTATGAACAACAAAACCCACTCCCCATGGCACGCGAACAAAGACCCCTGCTTCTATTTCCCATGCATCATCTGCTGAATTTTTAAAAAGTTTCCTATATTATAGCGACATTCCCATTTATCTTAAGTTCTCTCATTCACCCCTGCTCACATCTAGAAGGAACCACAAAACCAACCCCCATTTGCACGCGACCAAAGGCCCCCTGCTTCCCTTTCCTGTCTATCCTCTGCTACATTTTTAAAAAGTTTATTATATTATAGCGACATACCCTTTTCTCTTAAGTTCTCCCATTCACCCCTGCTGACATCTAGTAGGAACAACAAAACCCACTCCCCATGTCAGGCGAACAAAGGCCCCCTGCACTCCTTTCCAACCTATCCTCTGCTGCATTTTTAAAAAAGCTTCTAATGACATCGCGACCCTTCGCCTTCTCTTCAACTTCTCCCAATCACCCCTGCTCACATCTAATAGAAACAACAAAACCCACTCCCCTTGGCGCACGAACAAAGGCCCCTGCTTCCCTTTCCCGTCTATCCTCTGCTGTATTTTTAAAAACTTTTCTTATTTTATAGCGACCACTCGCCATTTTCTTCAACTTCGCCCCCTCAACCCTGCTCACATCTAGTAGGAACCGCCAATATCCACTCTCTTTGGCAGGCGAACAAACACCCTGCTTCACTTTCCCCTGTATCCTGTTCTGGATTTTCAAAAGAGTTGCTTATAATATAGCGACCCTTCGCCTTCTCTCCAACTTCTCCCATTCACCCCTGCCCACATCTAGTAGGAACAACAAAACCCACTCCCCATGGCACGCGAACAAAGGCCCCTGCTTCCCTTTTCCATCTATCCTCTGCTGCATTTTTAAAAAGTTTCTTATATTATAGCGACATTGCCTTTTCTCTTAAGTTCTCCCATTCACACCTGCTGACATCTAGTAGGAACTACAAAACCCACTCCCCATGTAAGGCGAACAAAGGGCCCCTCATTTCCTTTCCCACCAATGCTCTGCTGCATTTTCAAAAGAGTTTCTTATAATATAGCGACCCATCGCCTTCTCTTCAACTTCCCCCATTCACCCCTGCCCATATCCAGTAGGAACAACAAAACCCACTCCCCATGGCACGCGAACAAAGGCACCTGCTTCTATTCCCCGTCTATCCTCTGCTGCATTTTTAAAAAGTTTCTTATATTATAGCGACATTCCCTTTAAGTTCTCCCATTCATCTCTGCTTACATCTAATAGGAGAAACAAAACCCACTCGCCATGGCACGCGAACAAAGGCCCCTGCTTCTTTTTCCCGTCTATCCTCTGCTGCATTTTTAAAAAGTTTCTTATATTATAGCGACATTCCCTTTTATCTTAAGTTCTCCCATTCACCCCTGCTCACATCTAGTAGGAACAACAAAACCCACTCCCCATGGCACGCGAACAAAGACCCCTGCTTGTTTTTCTCGTCTATCCATTGCGGTATTTTAAAAAATTTTCTTAATTTATAGCTACCATTCGCCTTTTCTTCAACTTCGCCCCCTCAACCCTGCTCACATCTAGTAGGAACCACAAATGTCAACTCCCCTTTTCAGGCGAACAAAGACCCCTGCTTCAATTTGCCTTGCATCCTGTGCTGGATATTCAAGAGTTTCTTATAATATAGCGACCCATCGCCTTCTCTTCAAATTCCCCATTCACCCCTGCCCATATCTAGTAGGAACAACAAAACCCACTCCCCATGGCACGAGAATAAAGGCCCCTGCTTCTATTTCCCATCTATCCTCTGCTGCATTTTTAAAAAGTTTCCTATAATATAGCGACATTCGCTTTGCTCTTAAGTTCTCCCATTCACCCCTGCTGACATCTAGTAGGAACAGAAAAACCCACTCCCGCTGTCAGGCGAAAAAAGGCCCCTGTTTCCCTTTCCCCTTTAAACTCTGCTAAACTTACAAAATGTTTCTTATATTATAACGATCCTTCGCCTTCTCTTCAGCTTTTCCCATTCACCCCTGCTCACATCTAATAGGAACAACAAAACCCACTCCCCATGGCACGCGAACAAAGGCCCCTGCTTCTACTTCCCATGTATCCTCTGCTGCATTTTTAAAAAGTTTCTTATAATATAGCGACATTCCCTTTTATCTTAAGTTCTCCCATTCATCCCTGCTGACATCTATTATGAACAACAAAACCCACTCCCCATGGCATGCGAACAAAGGCTCCTGCTTCTATTTCCCGTCGATCCTCTGCTGCATTTTTAAAAAAATTCTTATAGCGACATTCCCTTTTATCTTAAGTTCTCCCATTCATCCCTGCTGACATCTAGTATGAACAACAAAACCCACTCCCCATGGCACGCGAACAAAGACCCCTGCTTCTATTTCCCATGTATCCTCTGCTGAATTTTTAAAAAGTTTCCTATATTATAGCGACATTCCCATTTATCTTAAGTTCTCTCATTCACCCCTGCTCACATCTAGAAGGAACCACAAAACCAACCCCCCTTTGCACGCGACCAAAGGCCCCCTGCTTCCCTTTCCTGTCTATCCTCTGCTACATTTTTAAAAAGTTTATTATATTATAGCGACATACCCTTTTCTCTTAAGTTCTCCCATTCACCCCTGCTGACATCTAGTAGGAACAACAAAACCCACTCCCCATGTCAGGCGAACAAAGGCCCCCTGCACTCCTTTCCAACCTATCCTCTGCTGCATTTTTAAAAAAGCTTCTAATGACATCGCGACCCTTCGCCTTCTCTTCAACTTCTCCCAATCACCCCTGCTCACATCTAATAGAAACAACAAAACCCACTCCCCTTGGCGCACGAACAAAGGCCCCTGCTTCCCTTTCCCGTCTATCCTCTGCTGTATTTTTAAAAACTTTTCTTATTTTATAGCGACCACTCGCCATTTTCTTCAACTTCGCCCCCTCAACCCTGCTCACATCTAGTAGGAACCGCCAATATCCACTCTCTTTGGCAGGCGAACAAACACCCTGCTTCACTTTCCCCTGTATCCTGTTCTGGATTTTCAAAAGAGTTGCTTATAATATAGCGACCCTTCGCCTTCTCTCCAACTTCTCCCATTCACCCCTGCCCACATCTAGTAGGAACAACAAAACCCACTCCCCATGGCACGCGAACAAAGGCCCCTGCTTCCCTTTTCCATCTATCCTCTGCTGCATTTTTAAAAAGTTTCTTATATTATAGCGACATTCCCTTTTCTCTTAAGTTCTCCCATTCACACCTGCTGACATCTAGTAGGAACTACAAAACCCACTCCCCATGTAAGGCGAACAAAGGGCCCCTCATTTCCTTTCCCACCAATGCTCTGCTGCATTTTCAAAAGAGTTTCTTATAATATAGCGACCCATCGCCTTCTCTTCAACTTCCCCCATTCACCCCTGCCCATATCCAGTAGGAACAACAAAACCCACTCCCCATGGCACGCGAACAAAGGCACCTGCTTCTATTCCCCGTCTATCCTCTGCTGCATTTTTAAAAAGTTTCTTATATTATAGCGACATTCCCTTTAAGTTCTCCCATTCATCTCTGCTTACATCTAATAGGAGAAACAAAACCCACTCGCCATGGCACGCGAACAAAGGCCCCTGCTTCTTTTTCCCGTCTATCCTCTGCTGCATTTTTAAAAAGTTTCTTATATTATAGCGACATTCCCTTTTATCTTAAGTTCTCCCATTCACCCCTGCTCACATCTAGTAGGAACAACAAAACCCACTCCCCATGGCACGCGAACAAAGACCCCTGCTTGTTTTTCTCGTCTATCCATTGCGGTATTTTAAAAAATTTTCTTAATTTATAGCTACCATTCGCCTTTTCTTCAACTTCGCCCCCTCAACCCTGCTCACATCTAGTAGGAACCACAAATGTCAACTCCCCTTTTCAGGCGAACAAAGACCCCTGCTTCAATTTGCCTTGCATCCTGTGCTGGATATTCAAGAGTTTCTTATAATATAGCGACCCATCGCCTTCTCTTCAAATTCCCCATTCACCCCTGCCCATATCTAGTAGGAACAACAAAACCCACTCCCCATGGCACGAGAATAAAGGCCCCTGCTTCTATTTCCGATCTATCCTCTGCTGCATTTTTAAAAAGTTTCTTATAATATAGCGACATTCGCTTTGCTCTTAAGTTCTCCCATTCACCCCTGCTGACATCTAGTAGGAACAGAAAAACCCACTCCCGCTGTCAGGCGAAAAAAGGCCCCTGTTTCCCTTTCCCCTTTAAACTCTGCTGAACTTACAAAATGTTTCTTATATTATAACGATCATTCGCCTTCTCTTCAGCTTTTCCCATTCACCCCTGCTCACATCTAATAGGAACAACAAAACCCACTCCCCATGGCACGCGAACAAAGGCCCCTGCTTCTACTTCCCATGTATCCTCTGCTGCATTTTTAAAAAGTTTCTTATAATATAGCGACATTCCCTTTTATCTTAAGTTCTCCCATTCATCCCTGCTGACATCTATTATGAACAACAAAACCCACTCCCCATGGCATGCGAACAAAGGCTCCTGCTTCTATTTCCCGTCGATCCTCTGCTGCATTTTTAAAAAAATTCTTATAGCGACATTCCCTTTTATCTTAAGTTCTCCCATTCATCCCTGCTGACATCTAGTATGAACAACAAAACCCACTCCCCATGGCACGCGAACAAAGACCCCTGCTTCTATTTCCCATGTATCCTCTGCTGAATTTTTAAAAAGTTTCCTATATTATAGCGACATTCCCATTTATCTTAAGTTCTCTCATTCACCCCTGCTCACATCTAGAAGGAACCACAAAACCAACCCCCCTTTGCACGCGACCAAAGGCCCCCTGCTTCCCTTTCCTGTCTATCCTCTGCTACATTTTTAAAAAGTTTATTATATTATAGCGACATACCCTTTTCTCTTAAGTTCTCCCATTCACCCCTGCTGACATCTAGTAGGAACAACAAAACCCACTCCCCATGTCAGGCGAACAAAGGCCCCCTGCACTCCTTTCCAACCTATCCTCTGCTGCATTTTTAAAAAAGCTTCTAATGACATCGCGACCCTTCGCCTTCTCTTCAACTTCTCCCAATCACCCCTGCTCACATCTAATAGAAACAACAAAACCCACTCCCCTTGGCGCACGAACAAAGGCCCCTGCTTCCCTTTCCCGTCTATCCTCTGCTGTATTTTTAAAAACTTTTCTTATTTTATAGCGACCACTCGCCATTTTCTTCAACTTCGCCCCCTCAACCCTGCTCACATCTAGTAGGAACCGCCAATATCCACTCTCTTTGGCAGGCGAACAAACACCCTGCTTCACTTTCCCCTGTATCCTGTTCTGGATTTTCAAAAGAGTTGCTTATAATATAGCGACCCTTCGCCTTCTCTCCAACTTCTCCCATTCACCCCTGCCCACATCTAGTAGGAACAACAAAACCCACTCCCCATGGCACGCGAACAAAGGCCCCTGCTTCCCTTTTCCATCTATCCTCTGCTGCATTTTTAAAAAGTTTCTTATATTATAGCGACATTCCCTTTTCTCTTAAGTTCTCCCATTCACACCTGCTGACATCTAGTAGGAACTACAAAACCCACTCCCCATGTAAGGCGAACAAAGGGCCCCTCATTTCCTTTCCCACCAATGCTCTGCTGCATTTTCAAAAGAGTTTCTTATAATATAGCGACCCATCGCCTTCTCTTCAACTTCCCCCATTCACCCCTGCCCATATCCAGTAGGAACAACAAAACCCACTCCCCATGGCACGCGAACAAAGGCACCTGCTTCTATTCCCCGTCTATCCTCTGCTGCATTTTTAAAAAGTTTCTTATATTATAGCGACATTCCCTTTAAGTTCTCCCATTCATCTCTGCTTACATCTAATAGGAGAAACAAAACCCACTCGCCATGGCACGCGAACAAAGGCCCCTGCTTCTTTTTCCCGTCTATCCTCTGCTGCATTTTTAAAAAGTTTCTTATATTATAGCGACATTCCCTTTTATCTTAAGTTCTCCCATTCACCCCTGCTCACATCTAGTAGGAACAACAAAACCCACTCCCCATGGCACGCGAACAAAGACCCCTGCTTGTTTTTCTCGTCTATCCATTGCGGTATTTTAAAAAATTTTCTTAATTTATAGCTACCATTCGCCTTTTCTTCAACTTCGCCCCCTCAACCCTGCTCACATCTAGTAGGAACCACAAATGTCAACTCCCCTTTTCAGGCGAACAAAGACCCCTGCTTCAATTTGCCTTGCATCCTGTGCTGGATATTCAAGAGTTTCTTATAATATAGCGACCCATCGCCTTCTCTTCAAATTCCCCATTCACCCCTGCCCATATCTAGTAGGAACAACAAAACCCACTCCCCATGGCACGAGAATAAAGGCCCCTGCTTCTATTTCCCATCTATCCTCTGCTGCATTTTTAAAAAGTTTCTTATAATATAGCGACATTCGCTTTGCTCTTAAGTTCTCCCATTCACCCCTGCTGACATCTAGTAGGAACAGAAAAACCCACTCCCGCTGTCAGGCGAAAAAAGGCCCCTGTTTCCCTTTCCCCTTTAAACTCTGCTGAACTTACAAAATGTTTCTTATATTATAACGATCCTTCGCCTTCTCTTCAGCTTTTCCCATTCACCCCTGCTCACATCTAATAGGAACAACAAAACCCACTCCCCATGGCACGCGAACAAAGGCCCCTGCTTCTACTTCCCATGTATCCTCTGCTGCATTTTTAAAAAGTTTCTTATAATATAGCGACATTCCCTTTTATCTTAAGTTCTCCCATTCATCCCTGCTGACATCTAGTATGAACAACAAAACCCACTCCCCATGGCACGCGAACAAAGACCCATGCTTCTATTTCCCATGTATCCTCTGCTGAATTTTTAAAAAGTTTCCTATATTATAGCGACATTCCCATTTATCTTAAGTTCTCTCATTCACCCCTGCTCACATCTAGAAGGAACCACAAAACCAACCCCCCTTTGCACGCGACCAAAGGCCCCCTGCTTCCCTTTCCTGTCTATCCTCTGCTACATTTTTAAAAAGTTTATTATATTATAGCGACATGCCCTTTTCTCTTAAGTTCTCCCATTCACCCCTGCTGACATCTAGTAGGAACAACAAAACCCACTCCCCATGTCAGGCGAACAAAGGCCCCCTGCACTCCTTTCCAACCTATCCTCTGCTGCATTTTTAAAAAAGCTTCTAATGACATCGCGACCCTTCGCCTTCTCTTCAACTTCTCCCAATCACCCCTGCTCACATCTAATAGAAACAACAAAACCCACTCCCCTTGGCGCACGAACAAAGGCCCCTGCTTCCCTTTCCCGTCTATCCTCTGCTGTATTTTTAAAAACTTTTCTTATTTTATAGCGACCACTCGCCATTTTCTTCAACTTCGCCCCCTCAACCCTGCTCACATCTAGTAGGAACCGCCAATATCCACTCTCTTTGGCAGGCGAACAAACACCCTGCTTCACTTTCCCCTGTATCCTGTTCTGGATTTTCAAAAGAGTTGCTTATAATATAGCGACCCTTCGCCTTCTCTCCAACTTCTCCCATTCACCCCTGCCCACATCTAGTAGGAACAACAAAACCCACTCCCCATGGCACGCGAACAAAGGCCCCTGCTTCCCTTTTCCATCTATCCTCTGCTGCATTTTTAAAAAGTTTCTTATATTATAGCGACATTCCCTTTTATCTTAAGTTCTCCCATTCACCCCTGCTCACATCTAGTAGGAACAACAAAACCCACTCCCCATGGCATGCGAACAAAGGCTCCTGCTTCTATTTCCCGTCGATCCTCTGCTGCATTTTTAAAAAAATTCTTATAGCGACATTCCCTTTTATCTTAAGTTCTCCCATTCATCCCTGCTGACATCTAGTATGAACAACAAAACCCACTCCCCATGGCACGCGAACAAAGACCCATGCTTCTATTTCCCATTTATCCTCTGCTGAATTTTTAAAAAGTTTCCTATATTATAGCGACATTCCCATTTATCTTAAGTTCTCTCATTCACCCCTGCTCACATCTAGAAGGAACCACAAAACCAACCCCCCTTTGCACGCGACCAAAGGCCCCCTGCTTCCCTTTCCTGTCTATCCTCTGCTACATTTTTAAAAAGTTTATTATATTATAGCGACATGCCCTTTTCTCTTAAGTTCTCCCATTCACCCCTGCTGACATCTAGTAGGAACAACAAAACCCACTCCCCATGTCAGGCGAACAAAGGCCCCCTGCACTCCTTTCCAACCTATCCTCTGCTGCATTTTTAAAAAAGCTTCTAATGACATCGCGACCCTTCGCCTTCTCTTCAACTTCTCCCAATCACCCCTGCTCACATCTAATAGAAACAACAAAACCCACTCCCCTTGGCGCACGAACAAAGGCCCCTGCTTCCCTTTCCCGTCTATCCTCTGCTGTATTTTTAAAAACTTTTCTTATTTTATAGCGACCACTCGCCATTTTCTTCAACTTCGCCCCCTCAACCCTGCTCACATCTAGTAGGAACCGCCAATATCCACTCTCTTTGGCAGGCGAACAAACACCCTGCTTCACTTTCCCCTGTATCCTGTTCTGGATTTTCAAAAGAGTTGCTTATAATATAGCGACCCTTCGCCTTCTCTCCAACTTCTCCCATTCACCCCTGCCCACATCTAGTAGGAACAACAAAACCCACTCCCCATGGCACGCGAACAAAGGCCCCTGCTTCCCTTTTCCATCTATCCTCTGCTGCATTTTTAAAAAGTTTCTTATATTATAGCGACATTCCCTTTTCTCTTAAGTTCTCCCATTCACACCTGCTGACATCTAGTAGGAACTACAAAACCCACTCCCCATGTAAGGCGAACAAAGGCCCCCTCATATCCTTTCCCACCTATCCTCTGCTGCATTTTTAAAATAGTTTCTTATGATATAGCGACCCTTCGCCTTCTCTTCAACTTCTCCCATTCACCCCTGCTCACATCTAGTAGGAACAACAAAACCCACTCCCTATGGCACGCGAACAAAGGCCCCTGCTTCCCTTTCCCGTCTATCCTCTGTTGCATTTTTAAAAAGTTTCTTATATTATAGCGACATTCCCTTTTCCCTTAAGTTCTCCCATTCACCCCTGTTGACATTGAGTAGGAACAACAAAACCAACTCCCAATGTAAGGCGAACAAAGGCCCCCTCATTTCCTTTCCCACCTATCCTCTGCTGCATTTTTAAAATTGTTTCTTATGATATAGCGACCCTTCGCCTTGTCTTTAACTTCTCCCAATCACCCCTCCTCACATCTAGTAGGAAGAACAAAACCAACTCCCCATGGCACGCGAATAAAGGCCCCTGCTTCCCTTTCCCCTCTATCCTCTACTGGATTTTCAAATGATTTTCCTATAATATAGCGACCCTTCGCCTCCTCTCCAGCTTCTCCCATTCACCCCTGCCCACATCTAGTAGGAACAACAAAACCCACTCCCCATAGCATGCGAACAAAGGCCCCTGCTTCCCTTTCCCATCTATCCTCTGCTGCATTTTTAAAATGTTTCTTATATTATAGCGACATTCCCTTTTCTCTTAAGTTCTCCCATTCACCCCTGCTGACCCCTAGTAGGAACAACAAAACCCACTCCCCATGTAAGGCGAACAAAGGTCTCCTCATTTCCTTTCCCACCTATCCTCTGCTGCATTTTTAAAATAGTTTCTTATGGTATGGCGACCCCTCGCCTTCTCTTCAACTTCTCCCATTAAACCCTGCTCACATCTAGTAGGAACCACAAATATCCACTCCCCTTTTCAGGCGAACAAAGGCCCCTGCTTCAATTTCCCCTTTATCCTCTGCTGGATTTTCAAGAGAGTTTCTTATAATATAGCGACCCATCGCCTTCTCTTCAACTTCCCTCATTCACCCCTGCCCATATCTAGTAGGAACAAAACCCACGCCCCATGGCACGCGAACAAAGGCCCCTGCTTCTGTTTCCCGACTATCCTCTGCTGCATTTTTAAAAAGTTTCTTATATAGCGACATTCGCTTTTCTCTTAAGTTCTCCCTTTCATCCCTGGCGACATCTAGTAGGAAAAACAAAACCCACTCCCCATGTCAGGCGAACAAAAGTCCCCTGCTTCCCTTTAAACTGTAAAAACTGCTGAATTTTCAAAACATTTCTTATATTATAACATTCCTTCGCCTTCTCTTCAGCTTTTCCCATTCACCCCTGCTCACATCTAATAGGAACAACAAAACCAACTCCCCATGGCACGCGAACAAAGGCCCCCTGCTTCCCTTTCCCGTCTATCCTCCTCAGCATTTTTGAAAAGTTTCTTATATTATAGCGACGTTCCCTTTTCTCTTAAGTTCTCCCATTCTCCCCTGCTGACATCTAGTAGGAACAACAAAACCAACTTTCCATGTCAGGCGAACAAAGGCCCCCCGCTTTCCTTTCCCACCTATCCTCTGCTGGATTTTCAAGAAAGTCTCATAATATAGCGACCCTTCACCTTCTACAACTTCTCCCATTCACCCCTGCTCACATCTAGTAGGAACAACCAAAACCCACTCCCAATGGCAGGCGATCAAAGGCCCCCTGCATCCATTTCCCATCTATACTCTGCTGTATTCAAATAAGTTGCTTATATTATAGCGACCCTTCGCCTTCTCTTCAACTTCTCCCATTCACGCCTGCTCACATCTAGCAGGAACATCAAAACCCACTCCCCATGGCACGCGAACAAAGGCCCCTGCTTCCCTTTCCCGTCTATCCTCTGCTGTATTCTAAAAATTTTCTTATTTTATAGCGACCATTCGCCTTTTCTTCAACTTCGCCCCCTCAACCCTGCTCACATCTAATAGGAACCGCAAATATCCACTCCCCTTGGCAGGTGAACAAAGGCCCCTGCTTCACTTTCTCTGTGGGCCCTGCTCGATTTTCAATAGACTTTCTTATAATATAGCGACCCATCGCATTCTCTTCAGCTTCTCCCATTCACCCCTGCTCAAATCTTGTAGGAAAAACAAAACTCACTCCCCATTGCACGCGAATAAAGTCCCCTGCTTCCTTTTCCCATCTATACTCTGCTGTGTTTTAAAAAGGTTTACTTAATTTATAGCGACCATTCGCCTTCTCTTCAACTTCGCCCACTCAACCCTGCTCACAACTAGTAGGAACCACAAAAATCCACTCCCCTTGGCAGGTGAACAGAGGCCCCTGCTTCACTTTCCCCTGTATCCTCTGCTGGATTTTAGAGTGTGGTATACTGATAGCGCATGTTTTAAACTGCATTTTCATGTATCGCTTATCAGCCACGCAAGCAGTCGTCGGCAGATCACATGTTCATCGGCCTATAAAAAGGCACTGTCTCAATAAACGTTTGTTCAGTTCCAGCCTGGCGTCCGTCTGATACACAACAGTTGGCGACGAGGCAGCGACGGCGATGGCCGTCGGCAGGATCGGCGAGTATCGTCTCGGCACGAACGCGTCATGGGACGAATACGTCGAGCGCCTGGAAATGTTCTGCGAAGCGAACCAGATAACGAAAGAAGAGCAGAAAAGAGCAGTCCTGTTGAGCAGCTGCGGCGAAGAAGTGTACGGGCTCATCGTAACTTTGGTGAAGCCAGAAAGACCGACAGCAGCAACCTACGAAGAAATCAAGACTGCCGTTCGCAAGCACCTGCATCCAAAGCCTTCGGAGCTGTATGCAAGGTTTTTGTTCTACAGGCGAAACCAGGCTGCCGAGGAATCGATTGCGGACTACGTCACGGCGCTTCGGAAGCTAGCCGAAGACTGCGGTTTTGGCAGCGCCCAACTCCCGTTGGACGTCATGATGCGGGATCGTTTCGTATGCGGACTCCGGAACGAAGGGGTTCAACAGCGACTTCTCGCAGAACACAGCCTTACGTTTAAGGTTGCGTATGACTTGGCCACAACTGCAGAAGCAACCGCTAAGCAACAGCGAGACATACGCAAACACGGTCGATACGAGACGGACTGCCAGGAAATGGTACAAGCAACCCGTGCGAAGCAAGACACCCCAGCGGAGGGGTCCAGCTGTTACCGGTGCAACGGTAAGCACGCTCCACATTTGTGCCGTTTTAGAAAGGCGACATGCTTCAACTTCAAAAGGGTTGGACATATAGCTAAGGCTTGTCGGTCGAAAGACGACAGTAGAACTGCTCGGAAGACAGCGTATGAGCAAAAGAAGAAAGGAGATAAGAGCAGGGGCGTGTACGAAATGAGTGCGTTGTTTTCCCTGTGCGAAGTGAATGAGCAAGAACAGAAGTTCATGGTTCAAGTAACGATTGAAGGGCAAGAAGTTCCGATGGAGGTTGATTCTGGCGCATCGTGCTCAATTGTGAGTGAAGATACGTTCAGGGTTGTTGAAAGGAATCACGGTAAAATACCACTGCAAGATTCTGGAACAACTATCGTAACCTGGTCAAAGGAGGCGTTACCCGTGCTGGGTCAAGCAAGTGTCTTGGTGGAATTCAAAGGCAGGAAGGCAAAGCTACCTTTGCTCGTAGTACAGAAGCAAGGCAACAGCCTGATTGGGAGAAACTGGTTTAACCCGTTAGGTATTGGCTTGCGGGGTATACAGCAAGTAAACGTGGAGGACGTGCCTTCGCGATTTCCCGAGGTGTTTCGCAGAGACCTTCCTGGCTTCAACGGACCGCCAGTTCACATCGAACTGAAAGATGACGCCCAACCGGTGTTCCTCAAAAGTCGACCAGTTCCATTGGCCCTCAAGGACGACGTGGCCAACGAAGTGGACCGCTTGGTGCAACAAGGTGTATGGGAGCCCGTCAGCTACTCCAACTGGGCAACACCACTGGTAGTGGTAAGAAAAAAAGATGGAACTTTACGTCTTTGCGGCGACTATCGCAGTACCGTAAACAAAGCTATTAAGAGCAGTGGATACCCCTTGCCCACTACAGCGGAAATGCTCACAGCTCTAAGTTCAAGCAAGTTTTTTACCAAGTTGGATCTAGCCCAAGCTTATCAGCGGCTTACGCTAGACGACGAGACGGCTGAGGTGCTCACAGTTAACACGATAAAGGGACTGTACAAGGTTAAGCGGCTGCCGTTTGGCATTTCGGTCGCACCTTGGGTTTTTCAACGAGTCATCGACACGCTGTTAGCGGGCGTTCCCGGAGTGAAAGCTTATCTGGATGACATATTAATTTCTGGATGTAACGCCGAAGAGCACGCCGAGAGATTAGAGACTGTGCTATCGCGTCTGCAGAAGGCACAGCTACGAGTAAACAAGGACAAGTGTGAATTTAACCAGACGAGCATCGAATTCTTGGGACACAGGATTGATGACTCAGGAGTACATCCCAGCCGAAGCAAGACGGACGCCATCCAGCAAGCGCCTGCGCCCGCAAGCAAAAAGGAGCTGCAAGCCTTTTTGGGATTGCTGAATTTCTACAGCAGTTTCCTCAGGGGCAGGACGGAAGCGGCCGAACCGCTTTATCGACTGCTAGACCGTGACCACGAATGGAAGTGGACAGGTGAGCATCAGCGGGTTTTTGAGAGACTGAAAAATTTACTCAGCTCAGACGCCGTACTTGTGCCCTACGATTGCAAGCGTCCTTTAATTTTGTGCTGCGACGCATCGCCTGTGGGGGTGGGGGCAGTGCTAGCACATCGTGCGGATGACGGGAAGGAGCAGCCCATAGCTTATGCTTCTCGCACTCTTGGCGTCAGTGAACGCAACTATGCTCAGATTGATAGAGAGGGTTTGGCTGTGGTCTTTGGCGTAAAAAAGTTCCACCAGTACCTAGCTGGGCGAGAATTTACAGTGATAACAGACCACAAGCCGTTACTCGGCCTGTTTAACACGGACAAGCGAGTGCCCGAAGTTGTGTCGCCCAGAATGCTGCGTTGGATTTTACTGTTGTCTGCGTATAACTACCACCTTGAGTACAGACGAGGCCAAGACAACTCCAACGCCGATGCACTCAGTCGTCTACCAGCCCCGGGAGACGAGGACGAGCCAAGACCGCCTGGGGACGTGCTCTTGTTGGAAGCGGTCGACTGCGCACCGCTGCAAGCGGCGGACATTGCTGCGCTGATCAAAAAGGACTCGGTTCTATCCCGGGTAAAGGAATGGCTACTCAGTGGCTGGCCGTCAACACAAGTGGACAGCAAGTTTGCGCCTTATGAGGTGAGACGGTCGGAGTTGTCATTGCATCGTGATTGCATACTGTGGGGGAATCGCGTCATAATTCCAACCGCAGCAAGAGAGAATGTGCTGCAACTCCTGAATGCAAATCATCCAGGGATGAGTGCCATGAAAGCATCAGCTAGAGGGCTCATGTGGTGGCCGAAGATGGACCACGAAATTGAGGAGTTTGTTCGGCACTGTCATCCGTGCCAGAATAACCGGCAAAGTGATGCCAAGGCTCCAGTGCATTTTTGGATCAAGCCAGATCAGCCTTGGAGTCGACTGCACATTGATTTCGCTGGCCCAGTCAAAGGAGACGTTTTCTTAGTCGTGGTAGACGCGTACAGCAATTGGGCTGAAGTCGAAATCATGCCATCCATGAAAGCTACGGCTGTCGTCAACAGCTTAAGGAAGATGTTTGCGACACATGGTGTACCGGACGTTATCGTTTCAGATAACGGCACAGCTTTCACTAGCACAGAGTTGCAAATGTTTTTGAAGTGTAATGGCGTGCGTGCAATTTTCACTGCACCTTATCATCCAGCCAGCAATGGTAGGGCGGAGAGGATGGTAAGAGAAGTTAAAGAAGCATTGAAGAAGCAGCAGGAAGGTTCGACACAGTGCAAGATTTCCCGGTTTCTGTTTAAGCAACACACGACGCCACATTCGGTCACGGGAAAATCGCCAGCAGAGTTAATGTTCGGACGAAGACTGAGGTCAGCGTTAGACAGACTCCATCCGGACCGGCAACACGCGCCTGAGTTACAACGACCGGAGACTAAGAGGTTTCGTGTCGGTGACGCGGTCTACGCTAAAAGCTTTTGCCCAGGTCCAAGGTGGAAGGCTGCCAGTGTTGTGGCAGTCAGAGGTCCGGTGTCGTACGTGGTACAGCTAAACAACGGCGAGCGTCATCATAGGCACCGCAACCAGTTGAGGAGCGCCTGGACGCGGCTCGTAGTTGACCCAGTCACAAGTGAGGACTACCACGTCAGGCTTCCTCCTACAGCCAGGCAGCCACAGCCGCTGTCTGCTAGCCCAGAAGCAACCCCTGGGGCGAGTCCAGGCCAAGCCACCCAAGTACCGGTCGAGCCGCGAAGATCAACGCGTGTTCGACGGCCTGTCCTGCGTTATGGCATTAATGGCTAGCTAGTCCGTTTTGGATTGTGCAAATCTTAGGAGAAAGGAGTGTGGTATACTGATAGCGCATGTTTTAAACTGCATTTTCATGTATCGCTTATCAGCCACGCAAGCAGTCGTCGGCAGATCACATGTTCATCGGCCTATAAAAAGGCACTGTCTCAATAAACGTTTGTTCAGTTCCAGCCTGGCGTCCGTCTGATACACAACATAGAGTTTCTTACAATATAGCGATCATTCGCATTCTCTCCAACTTCTCCCATTCACCCCTGCCCACATCAAGTAGGAACAACAAAACCCACTCCCCATGTAAGGCAAACAAAGGCCCCCTCATGTCCTTTCCCACCTATCCTCTGCTGCATTTTGAAAATTGTTTCTTATGATATAGCGACCCTTCGCCTTCTCTTCAACTTCTCCCATTCAACACTGCTCACATCATAGTAGGAACGACAAATGTCAACTCCCCTTTTCAGGCGAACAAAGGCCCCTGCTTCAATTTGCCTTGTATCCTCTGCTGGATATTCAAGAGTTTCTTATAATATAGTGACCCATCGCCTTCTCTTCAACTTCCCCATTCACTCCTGCCCACATCTAGTAGGAACAACAAAACCCACTCCCCATGGCACGCGAACAAAGCCCCTGCTTCAATTTCCCGTCGATCCTCCGCTGCATTTTTAAAAACTTTCTTATATTATAGCGACATTCCCTTTTATCTTAATTTCTCCCATTCATCCCTGCTGACATCTAATAGAAACAACAAAACCCTCTCGCCATGGCACGCCAACAAAGGCCCCTGCTTCTATTTCCCTTGTATTCTCTGCTGCATTTTTAAAACGTTTCTTATAATATATCGCCATTCCCTTTTATCTTAAGTTCTCCCATTCAACCCTGCTCACATCTAGTAGGAACAACAAAACCCACTCCCCATGGCATGCGAACAAAGGCCCCTGCTTGTTTTTCTCGTCTATCCATTGCGGTATATTAAAAAATTTTCTTATTTTATAGCTACCATTCGCCTTTTCTTCAACTTCGCCCCCTCAACCCTGCTCACATCTAGTAGGAACCGCAAATATCCACTCCCCTTGGCAGGCAAACAAAAGCCCCTGCTTCACTTTCCCTGTGTCCTGTGCTCGATTTTCAATAGACTTTCTTATAATATAGCGACCCATCGCCTCCTCTTCAGCTTCTCCCATTCACCCCTGCTCAAATCTTGTAGGAAAAACAAAACCCACTCCCCATGGCACGCGAATAAAGTCCCCTGCTTCCCTTTCCCATTTATACTGTGCTGTGTTTTAAAAAATTTAACTTATTTTATAGCGACCATTCGCCTTCTCTTCAACTTCGCCCACTCAACCCTGCTCACATCTAGTAGGAACCACAAATGTCAACTCCCCTTTTCAGGCGAACAAAGACCCCTGCTTCAAGTTGCCTTGCATCCTGTGCTGGATATTCAAGAGTTTCTTATAATATAGCGACACATCGCCTTCTCTTCAACTTCCCCATTCATCCCTGCCCATATCTAGTAGGAACAAAACCCACTCCCCTTGGCACGAGAACAAAGGCCCCTGCTTCTATTTCCCATCCATCCTCTGCTGCATTTTTAAAAAGTTTCTTATAATATAGCGACATTCGCTTTGCTCTTATGTTCTCCCATTCACCCTTGCTGACATCTATTATGAACAACAAAACCCACTCCCCATGGCACGCGAACAAAGGCCCCTGCTTCTATTTCCCATGTATCCTCTGCTGCATTTTTAAAAAGTTTCTTATATTATAGCGACATTCCCTTTTATCTTAAGTTCTCTCATTCACCCCTGCTTACATCTAGAAGGAACCACAAAACCAACCCCCCTTGGCACGCGACCAAAGGCCCCCTGTTTCCCTTTCCTGTCTATCCTCTGCTACATTTTTAAAAAGTTTATTATATTATAGCGACATTCCCTTTTATCTTAAGTTCTCCCATTCACCCCTGCTGACATCTAGTAGGAACAACAAAACCCACTCCCCATGTCAGGCGAACAAAGGCCCCCGGCACTCCTTTCCAACCTATCCTCTGCTGCATTTTTAAAAAAGCTTCTCATGACATCGCGACCCTTCGCCTTCTCTTCAACTTCTCCCATTCACCCCTGCTCACATCTAGTACAAACAACAAAACCCACTCCCCTTGGCACGCGAACAAAGGGCCCTGCTTCCTTTTCCCGTCTATCGTCTGTTGTATATTTAAAAAATTTTCTTATTTTATAGCGACCATTCGCCTTTTCTTCAACTTCGCCCCCTCAACCCTGCTCACATCTAGTAGGAACAGCAAATATCCACTCTCTTTGGCAGGCGAACAAAGGCCCCTGCTTCACTTTCCCCTGTATCCTCTGCTGGATTTTCAAAAGAGTTTCTTATAATATAGCGACCCTTCGCCTTCTCTCCAACATCTCCCATTCACCCCTGCCCACATCTAGTAGGAACAACAAAACCCACTCCCCATGGCACGCGAACAAATGCCCCTGCTTCCCTTTTCCGTCTATCCTCTGCTGCATTTTTAAAAAGTTTCTTATATTATAGCAACATTCCCTTTTCTCTTAAGTTCTCGCATTCACACCTGCTGACATCTAGTAGGAACTACAAAACCCACTCCCCATCTAAGGCGAACAAAGGCCCCCTCATTTCCTTTCCCACCAATGCTCTGCTGCATTTTAAAAAAAAATTTCTTATTTTATAGTGACCATTCACCTTTTCTTCAACTTCGCCCCCTCAGCCCTGCTCCCATCTAGTAGGAACCGCAAATATCCACTCCCCTTGACAGGCGAACAAAGGCCCCTTCTTCACATTCCCATGTATCCTCTGCTGGATTTTCTAAAGAGTTTCTTATAATATAGCGACCCATCGCCTTCTCTTCAACTTCTCCCATTCACCCCTGCCCACATCTAGTAGGAACAACAAAACCAATTCCCCATGGCACGCGAACAAAGGCCCCTGCTTCTATTTCCCATCGATCCACTGCTGCATTTTTAAAACGTTTCTTATATTATAGCGACATTCCCTTTTATCTTAAGTTCTCCCATTCATCCCTGCTGACGTCTAGTAGGAACAACAAAACACACTCCCCATGGCACGCGAACAAATCCCCTGCTTCTATTTCCAATGTATCCTCTGCTGTATTTTTAAACATTTTCTTATTTTATAGCGACCATTCGCCTTCTCTTCAACTTCGCCCACTCAACCCTGCTCACATCAAGTAGGAACCGACAATATTCCCTGCCCTTGGCAGGTGAACAAAGGCCCCTGCTTCACTTTCCCCTGTATCCTCTGCTGGATTTTCAAGAGTTTCTTATAATATGGCGACCATCGCCTTCTCTCCAACATCTCCTATTCACCCCTGCCCACATCAAGTAGGAACAAAAAAACCCACTCCCCATGGCACGCGAACAAAGGCCCCTCCTTACCTTTCCCGTCTATCCTCTGCTGCATTTTTAAAAAGTTTCTTATATTATAGCGAAATTCCATTTTCTCTTAAGTTCTCCCATTCACCCCTGCTGACATCGAGTAGGACCAGCAAAACCAACTCCCCATGTAAGGCGAACAAAGGCCCCCTCATTTCCTTTCCCACCTATCCTCTGCTGCATTTTTAAAATAGTTTCTTATGATATAGCGACCCTTCGCCTTGTCTTCAACTTATCCCAATCTCCCCTGCTCACATCTAGTAGGAACAAAAAACCCACTCCCCATGGCATACGAATAAAAGCCCCTGCTTCCCTTTCCCGTCTATACTCTGCTGTATTTTAAAAAATTTTGTCGTTTTATAGCGACGATTCGCCTTCTCTTCAACTTCGCCCACTCAACCCTGCTCACATTTAGTAGGAACCACAAAAATCCACTCCCCTTGGCAGGCGAACAAAGGCCCCTGCTTCACTTTCCCCTCTATCCTCTGCTGGATTTTCAAATGAGTTTCTTATAATATAGCGACCCTTCGCCTCCTCTCCAACTTCTCCCATTCACCCCTGCCCACATCTAGTAGGAACAACAAAACCCACTCCCCATGGAATGCGAACAAAGGCCCCTGCTTCCCTTTCCCATCTATCCTCTGCTGCATTTTTAAAATGTTTCTTATATTATAGCGACATTCCCTTTTCTCTTAAGTTCTTAAATTCACCCCTGCTGACCCCTAGTAGGAACAACAAAACCCACTCCCCATGTAAGGCAAACAAAGGCCCCCTGATTTCCTTTCCCACTATCCTCTGCTGCTTTTTAAAATAGTTTCTTATGATATGGCGACCCTTCGCCTTCTCTTCAACTTCTCCCATTCAACCCTGCTCACATCTAGTAGGAACCACAAATATCCACTCCCCTTTTCAGGCGAACAAAGGCCCCTGCTTCAATTTCCCCTATATCCTCTGCTGGATTTTCAAGAGAGTTTCTTATAATATAGCGACCCATCGCCTTCTCTTCAACTTCCCTCATTCACCCCTGCCCATATCTAGTAGGAACAAAACCCACGCCCCATGGCACGCGAACAAAGGCCCCTGCTTCTGTTTCCCGTCTATCCTCTGCTGCATTTTTAAAAAGTTTCTTATATATCGACATTCGCTTTTCTCCTAAGTTCTCCCATTCATCCCTGGTGATATCTAGTAGGAAAAACAAAACCCACTCCCCATGTCAGGCGAACAAAAGTCCCTTGCTTCCCTTTAAACTGTAAAAACTCTGCTGAATTTTCAAAACGTTTCTTATAATATAACATTCCTTCGCCTTCTCATCAGCTTTTCCCATTCACCCCTGCTCACATCTAATAGGAACAACAAAACCAACTCCCCATGGCACGCGAACAAAGGCCCCCTGCTTCCCTTTCCCGTCTATCCTCTGCAGCATTTTTGAAAAGTTTCTTATAGCGACGTTCCCTTTTCTCTTAAGTTCTCCCATTCACCCCTGCTGACATCTAGTAGGAAGAACAAAACCAACTCCCCATGTCAGGCGAACAAAGGCCCCCTGCTTTCCTTTCCCACCTATCCTCTGTTGGATTTTCAAGAAAATCTCATAATATAGCGACCCTTCACCTTCTCCAACTTCTCCCATTCACCCCTGCTCACATCTAGTAGGAACAACCAAAACCCACTCCCAATGGCAGGCGAACAAAGGCCCCCTGCATCCATTTCCCGTCTATACTCTGCTGTATTCAAATAAGTTGCTTATATTATAGCGATCATTCGCCTTCTCTTCAACTTCTCCCATTCACGCCTGCTCACATCGAGTAGGAACATCAAAACCCACTCCCCATGGCACGCGAACAAAGGCCCCTGCTTCCCTTTCCCGTCTTTCCTCTGCTGTATTCTAAAAATTTTCTTATTTTATAGCGACCATTCGCCTTTTCTTCAACTTCGCCCCCTCAACCCTGCTCGCATCTAATAGGAACAACAAAACCCACTCCCCATGGCACGCGAACAATGGCCCCTGCTTCCTTTTCTCGTCTATCCTCTGCTGTATTTAAAAAAATTTCTCAATTTATAGCACCATTCGCGTTTTCTTCAACTTCGCCCCCTCAACCCTGCCCACATCTAGTAGGAACCGCAAATATCCACTCCCCTTGGCAGGCGAACAAAGACCTCTGCTTCACTTTCCCCTGTATCCTCTGCTCGATTTTCAAGACTTTCTTATAATATAGCGACCCATCGCCTTCTCTTCAGCTTCTCCCATTCACCCTTGCTCAAATCTTGTAGGAGCAACAAAACCCACTCCCCATAGCACGCGAATAAATTCCCCTGCTTCCCTTTCCCATCTATACTCCGCTGTGTTTTAAAAATTTTAAATTATTTTATAGCGACCATTCGCCTTCTCTTCAACTTCGCCCACTCAACCCTGCTCACATCTAGTAGGAACCACAAAAATCCACTCCCCTTGGCAGGCGAACAAAGGCCCCTGCTTCATTTTCCCCTGTATCCTCTGCTGGATTTTCAAGAGTTTCTTATAATATAGCGACTCTTCGCATTCTCTCCAACTTCTCCCATTCACCCCTGCCCACATCAAGTTGGAACAACAAAACCCACTCCCCATGGCATCCGAACAAAGGCTCCTGCTTCTATTCCCGTCGATCCTCTGCTGCATTTTTAAAAAGTTTCTTATATTATAGCGACATTCCCTTTTATCTTAAGTACTCCCATTCATCCCTGCTGACATCTAGTATGAACAACAAAACCCACTCCCCAATGCACGCGAACAAAGGCCCCCCGATCAAAACGCACGACAGACTTTTTTGTCGCGCATCTGTCGCGCGACACAATTTTGTGTCGCAAGACAAGCTGTCTTGTCGTGCCTTGTCTCGAGCGACAAGCGTCGTGTCGTGGGTTCTTTCGCGCGACAAAGTTGTTTGTAGTAGGTTCTGCCACACGACAGACATCTTTCCTGCATTTTGTCGTGCGAAGAAGGTCC
The DNA here is from genome assembly GCF_052857255.1 of Amblyomma americanum. Classification (NCBI taxonomy): domain Eukaryota; kingdom Metazoa; phylum Arthropoda; class Arachnida; order Ixodida; family Ixodidae; genus Amblyomma; species Amblyomma americanum. The sequence continues at coordinate 181,347,870 of NC_135502.1, read as the reverse complement.
CTGTCGCAGCATTTGTCGCGCGACAGGTTTCTGTCGCAGGTACTGTCGCGCGACAGTTGGAGTCGTGCCGCGCGACAGAGATTGCGTGCGCCTCAGGAAAGTTGCCTGTCGTGGGTTCAGTCGCGCGACAGACTTCTAGCGCGCCTCTTTTCACGCGACAAATATACCTGTAGTGCGGCCTGTCGCGCGACACAACAGCTTGTCGTGGGATATGCCGCGCGACAGATACCTGTCGTGGGATGAGTCACGCGACAGATACCTGTCGTGGATTGTGCCGCGCGATAGATACCTATCGTGGGATGTGTCATACGACAGATTCCTGGTGAGGGTAATTATTTTACTGCAGAATTCTAGAAATGCTGTCGTGCGGTCGTGTGACAGCGATAGGATCAAATTGACCAAAGATGCTTCAAAGCGCGTTCACTGTGGCGAGTCGCGGAGGATACGAGGTGCTCTGGTCTGTTGGTGACGGGCTCCGAGTGAAATGAAGTGCTCATTCACATTGGCGAATCGAGTTTTCAACTCGCTTCCCGCGACCTGGCTCTCTCACCGAACGAGAATTGGCTTAGAAGAGAGGCACTGCTCGAGCACTCACCTAATTCCCTTCTGTTCCCACATGACAATGTGACGAAAGTAGTGCATGCTCAAGAGTATAATGCGGCTTTAAAAGCCCAAAAACCTGTATGCACAAGCGGCGAAGCCAGCGGTGCCTGCGTATCCGCACGCTCTTGCGGTGGCGGCATGTAGCTGCAGCCACGACAGCGCCTGCACACCAATCGGTGTGCGCAAGTCGAATGGCGCTACTGAAAGTCAGTGTCCTCTTGGCTTCTGTGACATGTTCAAGCCATGTAACATAATGTACCGCTACTACTATATGCGCAGAAAAAACCAAGGACACTTCTATGCGTCGCAGAAAAGAATGTCGTTAATCGTCAATCAGGGAAAATTACTCGCCATAACCATCCGGCTACACAAAGGCAGCATGTGTGTACATGCACGCAGTTCTCTGTATAAATGTTCAAAGCAACCCCGATATCATTTTTCCGCGCGTTTCAGTTTGAAGAGCGTCAGCTCTTACTACTTACGTTTGTGAAGGACACGTCTGTCTGCAGGGAAGGTCAAAATGGCCAAGACAGTTACCACACTATATCACATAGCAACAGCGGGCGCGTAGAGCCTCAGTTGTCACAGATACCTTCGATCCGTTTTACATATGCCAGTATAGCGGCTATCGAAGTGGAACCCCGGGGACCCCCATTTGCATCAAATTTGGGGGCCGCCCGTTTGACGCAAAACGATCGAAGTGGTGTCATTTGACTTGTCATGTTCCTGAGGATAAAATAAATATTTAGATGAAACCCAAAATATGTGTGGGATTCGCACCGACGACCTTTTCGCCCCCAAACCGTGCATTCCAGGGACTTCCAGACAGCCATAAGGCCTAATTGTTTGTCGCAGAGAGTTCCGGATGCGGTCAAACAATTCATCTTGTTGTAATGCACACGTTTATAAAATTCGTTAACTGATATATGAGGAAACATGCCGGATATAGCGAAGGTGCCTGTAAATCGCAATAGTAGTGCAAAATCTTTGAAGATGACGCTGCTTGTATCTTAGAACGAATGTTTCCGAAACGAAATGCCCTCAGATGTTTGTATTTTGTCTTCTCCACGTTTGCTGAGCACCCCGATCTAGCACCCCGATCTAAACGCTTGAAGCTCTCGTAGCTAACGCTCTTAAGTCCAACGCTGATGCAGTGTTGGCGGAGAATGTTTTTTTAGCGGCAGTGACGTGGTGCTTTTCATAAAATAGCGAAAAAAATACTTTACGATGTCGTTCATTGCCTTCACTGAAACTTTCATGACGGTGACACGAAAATGTCGCTAAATATAGACAGCAGCGTATGCAGCCGAAGGTGAAATGCGGCGGCCGGCGAGTTTGAACCGATTTGATTCTCGGTCGAAATGAGAATAAAGTCTTGGTACTGACATCAACCGCGCGCTTTTAAGAGTTTCGCCTGCTTTGACACAGTCTAGCTCCTGTGCACCCGCGCTCGGTCCTCTAAACTACTCTGGTCCCAGTGCGACTGTGTGCTATGACAATCTGAGCGAAAAGGAGGATGTCTGGGGGTTTTGATGTGCACCACGGCCTTATAGTTGAGCGACATGATAACGTACGGGCGCGGCATGCCAGCCTGAATACCGGCCGCCAGCGTCAGAAAAATGCAACAGTAATGTTTGTTCAAGTCCATACTAAGCCGTCGGATGGAGTATCGTTGGCCAATATCGAGTCGTTGGTAGAAGTGATAACAGGAATACAAACAAATGTCTCCCCACTGCGCCTTTAATTGCTGCTGCTCAATCGCGGCTCCCCTGGCCTCGGCTGGCTCCGCTCCTGAAGGTGTCGCGGAAACCGAGCATATCTTTGTTTTACTATGAGACGAGGTTCACAGTAACACGATGACGAGAGCAGCACCTCAGCGCTAGCCAGTTTCGAAGTGCACTCAGCTGCTGCATCGATGCGAAACCGGCTCGGCTTAGCGACGACTAGGGCAGCCAGGGGGTAGCACGTAGTTCATTGCCCGGCGCGCCCGCGGGCGGCGTCGTTCCCGAAAGCTCGCCTCGCTCACTCCCGCTGGCTCACTGATTGGCTCAACAGCCTGCGACCTTCACTCGGAAGGCTGGAAAATCGAGAAGCGAGCGACTGAGCGATACTTTATGCCCACGCTTGCACTACTGGTGAACAACCTTTAACGCACATATGCTTGGGTTATCGGCTGCTTTGCGGCGAGTCTTAGTTAAGATCGTCCGCGACGCCATCGTCACCGTCCGGGACGCACAGGCTGAGAACTTCAATTCCAGTACGTGCCGAAACAACTCGTATTTTTCGTAACGATACGAGCTCGAAAACACGCCTGCTTCGATGCGCTAGTGGGCTCTTGCTTGTTAAACTACACGCGATCAGGATGGGGCGAGTGCTAGCCACTGTTGCATATTAGCTAAGGTGAGACGCAAGTATCGACGTAGTTTCGTAACGCAGTTGATATCAGAGCACTTCGCTTGTACTGGTCACCGATTAAGCTGATAAGTTTCATGATCTCCGGTGAGCGTGCCAGTGTCGCGCAAATTAATGCATCGCAGCTACTCTCCATCGTGCCAATTGCGTTCAACTTATCCACGATATTCGCCAGCTTGAGATACGGCGGTTTTATTCGCTGTTTTTGTCGCAACTTAGTGAATTTATCCGGCATCAAACGAAATTGCATTCTGTCAACACCGTCATCTGCTCCGTCGTCTGCTCCGTCGTCTGCTAGGGCATCCGGGTCACTTCAGGGGATCACAGGATCGCAGCTTCTACAAACGACATGCCAGAAAAAGTAACTGAAAGCGCTTTAGTATTCCTAAATAATCTAAAAATAATTTAAAATAAATGCAGTGTCTTTGTTGTGAAGATAATATAAGTATTCATGGTTTAAAAAACAAATTTTTTTGTCGGTTGTAATTTTGCACCGACAGGAAAGCGCAGCCGTCGGCGCCATTGCAGCGCAACCGACACGTCGTGTTTTGTATTATTTGCCTCTTTGAGGCGTTGCTTGAGTACTTGTACGGCGGACACGTGTGAAGAACTCATTCAATAGGAAGGTGAGCAGGAGTGTGTTTTGGAAGCCAACGACCAGGATTTCGGCATGTCAACATTGGCGAGTTTCAACGGGTAAGCCATGAAGAGTGCTGCGACGTCTTTTCATCTGTTAGGGGAACGAAGACTCCTGCGCCGTTTTACTAAGCATGGATGAATCGCATGGCCAGTGAGTCCCGCTCTGCGTTTCTTTGCTAATGATCTGTATTCACACGCGCTATTTGTATGCGGCTATATAGGGATGTGAGTGGAGGCAGTCCGCCTGCGGTTGCCGCAGCTATAATGCGGCGCCAAAAAAGCAGGGCCTATATCCTGCATGACAAGTGTTGTTCTCATTGTCTTTATGTACATTTATTACTCGCGTGCCGTGGTAAATAAAAATGGCACCAGATATCACAACAGAATTACGCTTTCGCTTGCTAGCGCTTCGACACTCGGTGCAAAAGCATGGATTTGCACTGCGTAGAAGACGATGAGCGAGAAGTGCCGCGCGGAGGAGCGCTCGCGCTAGGCCAGCTGCGATCAGACACCGCACTATTTTGCTCAGGGTTAGTACTCATCGGATTAGTGCTTGTGCCTTAATATGCGTCATTCTAAATTCTAAAACAGTGATCGCATGCGAAAGGCTAGTTCATATTCATCGCCTTGTCATTTGTAAACTTGTCTGTGCTTCCCCAGTGGAACAGGATTTGAAACAGTGTTATGTCAAAGTTAGATCAATCTTGCGTCTCCTGAGCTGTAAACGTTGATGCTTCCTATCCTTCTGAGCACTGCGAGCTGTCGGAGATGCAACTGCACAATTATTTAGGATTTCTACCTTTTTGCTATATCCCTCGCTTTTGCGGCCCGCATTCAAGTCGTTCGCCATTATCGGTGGTTTTTTTGTTACTTATTTTCGCTGTGTTATTTATGCTTAGTTGCGTGCCATCAGCTGTGGTGCCGGCGATCCTCCGAGCTCGAAACTCTTCCCAGGCATGGGATCCTACCCACAGACCTCCCTTCGCCGCACTCACGAGTGTTCTTTGGTATTTTTTGTTTCTCTTGCCCTTACTTGCATTGCCAGTCGACAAATTTGTGCAGCTTTTAATTGTATGCAGATTTGTTAAATGCGCTAGCAATTTTTCTATGATGCTAAGTTGTGCTATGAGATATCAAGCTCCTTGCTAGTGAAGGCATGCTTTTTTCCATTCTCTCTTCTCATTTTACCAATGTAGACTGGATGCGACTTTCAATTTAATACCTAGACATTGGTGCAAGGCACAATGTAAGAAATAATGAAAACCTGCACATCCTATATTCAAATTGGTGTGCGGTATTTCAGCCAGCTCATCTTTCAGTGTGGTTATAACAGTCATTGTGACTCTTCTCAAAGAATGTATATGGGTGCATTACATAAAATCTGTTCATTTTTGTCATGGGCTAGCTCATTGGTTTTTTATTTACTTATATTACGTCTAAGTTTGGTTTTTAAAGCAGTAGCCGATATCCTCTCTTGTCATTCATGACATGGCTACAGCCACTGACAGCTGTTGCTCTGGATGTATTTATTTGCAGTTGCCAGCGGCCAGCATCTATTGGGCCATGCGTGCTTCCTGCCTTCGGCTGTGTCATCCCTCCTGATCCGTTCATGGTAGTTATTCTTTTTCAGGGATGCATATCTTAGCTGCCTATTTAGAAAAGTATTTTCAATATAGGCTTGCAGCTTGGTTTAGAAATGCATGAAACTCTACATGCACTTCACAGCAGTACCTCAGCTTATAATTACCGGAACTGTAGACTTGTACAAAATATAGTCGCTGATGTAGCTCTTGACGCAGCTGCTGTTAACATAAACCTGCTTTGACATTGCACACCTGTTGCCTGGTATGCATATGTGTCTTCGAAAAGGACCTATATGTTCATTTATCCCTTTAAAAACATTGTGCTCTACAATGATGGTTTACCAGTATTTCTGACACAGAGACCAAATTGTCAGTCAGTAATGTAACATTGCACGATGACACCAATCCTTGTATGGTATAGCATACTTGCAATGCACTGGGCAAGCTGCTGTCAGCACAGATTTATTGCTGGTTTATTGCCATAGCATATGGTTATACTGCACAGTTTGTACCTCTTCCTTCTTAAAGCTGTATACTTGAAAAATTTAAAATTAGTTGAAGGAAAATTCAAGGAAATGTAACAGTAACTGTCTCACATTTTGGTGGACACTTGAACCGTGATATAAGGGAGGGATATAGAAGGGAAGTAATGAAGAGCTGATGCCCATGTTAGATGCCCCTCTTTAGTTAAACATACCTCGCAATTAACACATTTGGTGCAAAACAAACATGGGACTTGCACGCTCACAAGCACCCTCATGTCAGTAAAACAAAGTGCCAATTTTGCCGTACATTAGAGCTTTGCTGCTAAAAGCGCAGCTGACTGCTGCTAAAAGTTGAGGGCAAAAATATGTCTACTTTTCCTCATGTGCAGTCTGCGGTGCTGGTGCCATTTGCAATGGTGATTGACATTGAGTTGCATGATGCTCAGTCTGTTCCTGGAGTTAGTGATTTTGTCTGTCGTGTGAATGTGCTGTTAAAATTAGTGCAGAACAATGGTTCTCTAGTTCATTTTATGTAACTGTCTCCTGTGCCACATGCTACCACCCTTTTTCCTCAAATTTCCTAATCTCATTTAGCCACCTGATTGCCACCCATTCATGCATTCACCTACTCTTGGAATCCTCCCAGTGTTTTAGTGTGGTATTGCTTATATCTTCTCTGCATTACACATGCACTGCACTTCCTCTTTTTTTGATTTAGTCAAGATATCTCTGTTCCTGTTTCTTGCATAAGCATAAGAGGCGACTCAAGTGCACCATCTGGGCTTGTGATGCAATGTGTAGGGTGCTTCGTTTTTGGGTAAAACCTGGTTTCTTCCTACTGTTGCACCAAACAAGGATTCTTAAAGATCAGGTTCAACCCAATTTCTGTGCAAATGTGCCTGTAAGAAAGTGTGGTTTGAAGGTGCACAAAGCGAAGAACTGCTGGAGTGTAGTGGATGTCACATAATTCTTCTGACAGATTTTTTAAACAATTCTGGTTATTATATTTTTTCTTTTATTGTTTATTGTTTGACAGTTGCTTATAATTTTTGGATAAACTGAAGACTACATGTACTGACTGGTGTTTCATTCCAATAATTATACCCATTATTATGAAGCTGTGTTGGAAGGTAGGTGTGCATTTAGTATGAGTGCTTTGAATTTCAGAAGATTGTTTCTGCAATGCAAAATGGAGGACAGGTCTCTGCTGTGCGAGTTTTTTGCAATGGAGTGAAAGTAGTTGGAGAAGCATTTGCTACTGTGTCACCCAGCCAAAAGTTCTCCCACAGACCACTGAGCTTCTGAATACCTATGGCTCAAAGCTCGAAGCTCTGGTTGCCCTTTCCGAGGTTTTCTGCATTAACGAGTGCAAGTCCAAGGGCTCAGAGCTAACAAGCATTTGAAACCACAGAGCTATACACAGTAGTGCTGGCGCCATGCAGCAAGTCAGTGTGAATTAGGTCGCGATAAACATGGTTTACTGTAGAAAGCTAGTGTGAAAAAATAGTTGCGCTCATAGAAACCGCTGTTTCTTTCTTAGTCGGTCATTGAAACAAAGCAATGCATGTAAAATTTTATATCTGACTGATCCCTCAATTTTTTTCCAGCTAAAGACCAAGAGTTGCATGGAAGTTGTGCAAGCCACCATGTTGCGTGTGATTTTTGCCAGGGACCTGGAGCAGGCTGGAAAATTAGTAGATGACCAGTGGTATTCACTCAGTAAGGCAAGCTTTTTCTGTAAGTAGTTTTTGGCATGGCATTGCTTAGGAACGCGTGCACTAATCTGACTACTCTATGCCCGCCCATGCTTCAAGAATAATGAAATACATGAAAAATATTGATTGCCGAAAAAAAATTGCCGCTTCTGTTGTTTTTTCAGGAACGTATTTGCCATTTAAAGGGCTGTGAAAACCTTAAAAATTATGTGCTTGTTGTGGCTTTTTTTCAAATTTCTTCCACGTCTATGTTGGCCTGACCTTGTAGCTTGTCTGCATGAGATTGGCTGCTACCTACAGTTTGCTTTTCTGTTGCTCCTTTATTGCCTGTCATAATCTTTACTTTGCGTGGCAGTGTCATGCAGTTTGGGAAGTAATCTGATCTTATTTCTGCATTGGCCTGTAGTGAAAGCTTTTGCATGTGGGGCAGGTTTATGGTGTCCTTTTGTTTGCTGTAACTGCAGTTTGGCCATGAGGGTTACAGGCTTAGTCCTTTTTTATTTTGATGCAGTGTCAATACTTCATGCATAAATTAATGAAGTAAGAACTATTTTTTGTAATAAATGAACATTCATTATATCTGTGGCCATTATAAGTGCACTTGACTCTAAAATGGCTTTCTTTCGGCATTCAGTATTACATCTTAAAACCAGCCGGAAGCCACAAAACAGGAGAAGAGATGAGAACAAGATGAGGCTGGTCTAACAACTGAAATTTTATTGAAGGAAAGTGGCAAAGGAAGACATGCAAAGAGATTCAAGCACGCAAGACCCCAAAGCAGTGAGAGGGCAAAAAATAACCGAAAGACACTGACGTACTAGTAAACCATCTAAAAAACTAATTCCTTACAGTGAAGGTTCACCGATGGTTTAGCCAGGCACTTGTTTTTAGCCTTACTGATGTAGTAAGCCTCAACTATATCGGGACAGATTTGTCACTTCCCTAAACCACTGATGTGCCGCAGAAATCAGGCGTGCAAAGAGAAAGGTCGTCCTCCGATTGCATTCACGAGATTGAACGTGCAGTGTCAGGTGAAAATTCGCCTTCCTCTCTATACAGGGAAAGTGCTCTCAGCCAGGCGCACATTCAAATATCTGCTTGTCTGCCCATAGTAGTTTCAGCTACGAGGCAGTGGAATGCAAAAAACCGGTTTACTTTTGCAAGTGGTGAACAGTTTTTATCTGCCACTGTGCATAGCGGACGATTACCCGTAGTTGCATCAAGCCTAGTTTGAACGAAGAAGCAAAGGGCTCCTACCTTACTTTTAGCGGTCCAGACAACAGCAACATCATAATTTGGTGCAACTTTCTTGGGATGGTGCGAAATGGCGTGGAGGTAAGGTATAGAGCCCGTCTTTTTGTGCTGCTCAATTACGTCAGCATCATGTGAACGGTGTTCCGTTCTCTCGAGAGAGTAAAAACACACTCTGACAGGTGCGCAAGATGGGCAAGTGGGAACCCAGGTGCCATTGGGTTGGAAACCTGCTCCGAGAATGCATTCTAAACACTGTGATGGCATGACTTCCATAAAGCAGTCGTGATGCATGTGATTGCCAACCTGTCCTTCACCAGCCTCGAGTGGTTCAACTCGTAGCTAAGAGGCTTCCTGATCTTGGGCTTTGGCGCCAACATATGTGGTCGTCCGCAAAGCGCAGGTCTAAGTCAAGAAGCTACAAACGGTTATGCTTAGTGAAATTCAGACCTAAAAGATAGGCTTTGACCACATGCCTAAAGATTTCTAAAACGTCTTGTGCGAACTTATCTGAGCCCTCCTTGTGCAAACAATTTAGGTAGCTATCAACATAACGAAATGCTACTATGCCGATGCCTTCCAAACAGGGCTTTGATGCGGTATCGACTCTGGACAGAAGAATGTCGCGGAGGAACAGTGCAACCTGGGACCCTCTGCATATGCCTGATTTCTGATGCAAATACCGTCTTGCCAACTCACAAAAGTGGAGTTCTGTGGAGTTCTAGTTTCTTGTGGACAGCAACCTGGGCAGGTGTTCTGCAGTGAGCATCGACATGGAGGGCCTGCACTATTCATTGTCACATGATAGACCTCTGAGGTATGTGCAAACTGCATCAAGGTGAACAATGAACATGCTTTTACAGATGATTGCGTGATTTCGGTTGCTGGCTTCTAGGGGCTGTTGTCCTTTTACTGCAAATCCGCATTTGTCAGTTGGCCGGGCGGTATTTACACGCAGGTCGTACCTTTGCTCAGCAACATTTTTTTGTCTAAAGTCAATAAGGCATTAGAGCCCTGTTTGGAAGACCTTGGCATAGTAGCATTTCGTTATGTTCATGACTGTAATTTTTCTGGACATAGAAGGCAAGGATATGTCAGCACAAGATGTTTTAGGAGTCTTTAAGGCATGCGGTCAAGGCCTGTCTTTTACATCAGAATTGTCTAAGCAGAACCGTTAGCAGTTTCTTGATGCAGACTTGCGCTTTGTGGACGAATATGTTTGTCGGGGCTACAGCTAAAGATCGGGGAAGGCTCTTTTTAGCTACGAGTCGGACCACTCGTTGTTGGGGAAGGATGGTGAAGAGGTGTATATGTCGCTGGTTAAGGTCAGTAAAGATGGAAACACTTGATGGGTGTGCAATCATATGCATGACATCAGCTATAGATTAGTCATGCCATCACTGCTGAGGACGTATTCTTGTAGCAGGTTTCCAAGCAGCTGGGTTCCCACTTGCCCATCTCAACAACCTGTCATAGTATGTTTTCACTCGCTCGAGAGTAAGGAGCACATACTCCGATGATGCTGATACACCTTACCTCCACAGTACTTCACAGCCTCAAGAAAGTCGCGGGAAAGCGTAATGCTGCTGTTGTCTTAACAGCGAAGTGCAAGACAGGAGGCCTTTGCGCCGCCATTAAAAAGGCTTGATAAAACTGGGTACTTGTCCACAATGGACAGTGTCACAAAAAAAAGGTTCACCACTTGCAAAAGTAATGGAGTTTATTGCGTTCCACTGCCTTATGGCTGCAACTAATATGGGCAGACAGGCAGATATTTGAATTTGCACTGTACTGAGCACTTTCACTCTATACGGCGAAGGCAAATTCTAATCTGGCACTGTATGCTCAGTCTTGTGAATGCAAATCTGAGGATGACATGTCTCTTTGCACGCCTAATTTCCACGACACATCAGTGGTTTATGGAAGGGATAAATCTGTCGGTAGATAGTTGAGGCTTACTACATCGGTAAGGCTAAGGACACGTGTGGCTAAGCCAAAGGAAAACCTTCACCGTAAGAAATTTGCTTTTTTAGATGATTCATTAGTATGCCAGTGACCATTGATTGCACTTCGACCTTTCACTGCTTTGGGTTATTGTGCGCTTGTATCTCTTAGCGTGTCTCCTTTTGCGGCTTTCCTTCAATGATGCCGCTGCAGTGGCTCAGTGGTTATGGCGCTCGGCTGCTGTCCCAAAAGACGCACGTTCGATCCTGGCCGCACCAGTCAAATTTCAATGGAGGCGAAATTTTAGAGGCCCGTGTATTGTGCGTTGTCAGTGCATGCTAATGAACCCCAGGTGGTCGAAATTTCTGGAGCCCTCTACTACGGCGTCCCTCATAGCCCGAGTCGCTTTGGGACGTTAAACCCTCACAAATCAAATAATCAAAATCTTCAATTAAATTTTTGTTAGTCCCGCCTCTTGAGCTCATGTCTTCATGTGTGTTCTGGCTGGTTTTAAGGTGAGTCAGTACCAACTCGGCCAGTCATAAGCCTTGTTCAGTATTACAACATTTTGAATAAAGTGAGAAGTTTACTAGGGTATGTTGCCGGGGATCGTGTCCGCAGCAGTTGTGGGCAACTCAGAAGAGATAGCGTCATACGATTGCTTGTGTAATTGGCAGAGGATGATGTGAGGATGCTGCTTGAAAAGAAAATTTCATAATCGGATAATAATTTACAGCCAAAAATGTCCAAAAAGTGGCTGGGCCAGAGAAAAAGTGCCGCGAAATTTGAAAACGCTGAAAGTAGGTGGAGCTACAGCGTAGTGCCAAGTTTGAAAAACTGGAAGCATGGACAAAGCCAAAGCTTGGCGCCAAGTTTGAAAACTCGAAATGAGCAATCACGTGACCAGTGATAAGTGTCCTATACTTAACCAGGAGATAGGAACAAGAATGATAAATTAGAGGCAATTAGGTAATTATTGAGAAGCGAAAGGCAATGAACGCATGATTAGACTGGGTGGGTATTCATTGAGTGGGCAGGAAAGATCCGTGGAGGGAAATTTGAAAACTCGAAATAGTTGCTGGGATGAAATGAGGGTAAAATAAGAGTTAATTGATAACCAATCAAGTCAACGAGAAAACAACCATGGCACCAAATTTGAAAGGCGACCAGTGTCGAGGAAGCATCAACGCTTTCACATTTTTTTTGCGCAGGTAGCAGCGGTGATCTCTATTTTTTGTTTTTTTCAGCCAAGACAAAAACCATTTTTCTTGGCTCATGGGCGATGTATCTAGGAACCTGCGGCCAGGACAACGCTGGACAGCATGCATCAGCAAGCTCGAAAAAAAGCACGAAACAGTAAATAAATATTGATCATTTTCATTTCAATTCTAGTGGTTTTGTGAACGAATTACTCTGGAATGCACAAAGGTTGTGTTAATTGACAGGCAATCATTAAAAAGCTGTGCATTTTTGTGCATAGCCTACTCCAGAAAACAAATCCTGTGTTAATTGACAGGTGACAGTAACGACTGTTACACAGTGTACGAGCACTACACAAGACACACTACAGAAGACAAGGCTAACTACAGAAGACAAGACAGATTACAGAAGACAAGACAGACTACAGAAGTCAAGACAGACGATAAAAGAGAGGACAAACTACAGAAGACAGACTATAATAGACAAGACAGACTACAGAAATTTTCTGTCTTAGAATTCTGTAGTGCGTTTTGACTGGGCCTGCTTCTATTTCTCATGTATCCTCTGCTGCATTTTTAAAAAGTTTCTTATATTAGAGCGACATTCCCTTTTATCTTAAGTTCTCTCATTCACCCCTGCTCACATCTAGAAGGAACCACAAAACCCACCCCCCCTTGGCACGCGACCAAAGGCCCCCTGCTTCCCTTTCCTGCCTATCCTCTGCTACATTTTTAAAAAAATTCTTATATTAGAGCGACATTCCCTTTTCTCTTAACTTCTCCCATTCACCCCTGATGACATTTAGTGGGAACAACAAAACCCACTCCCCTTGTCAAGCGAACAAACGCCCCCTGCTTTCCTTTCCCACATATTCTCTGCTGCATTTTTAAAAAAGTTTCTTATGACATCGCGACCCTTCGCCTTCTCTTCAACTTCTCCCATTCACCCCTGCCCACATCTAGTAGGAACAACAAAACCCGCTCCCAATGGCACGCGAACAAAGGCCCCTGCTTCCTTTTCTCGTCTATCCTCTGCTGTATTTTAAAAAATTTCTCATTTTATAGCACCATTCGCGTTTTCTTCAACTTCGCCCCCTCAACCCTGTTCACATCTAGTAGGAACCGCAAATATCCACTGCCCTTGGCAGGCGAACAAAGGCCTCTGCTTCACTTTCTCCTGTATACTCTGCTCGATTTTCAAAAGACTTTCTTATAATATAGCGACCCATCGCCTTCTCTTCAGCTTCTCCCATTCACCCCTGCTCAAATCTTGTAGGAAAAACAAAACTCACTCCCCATGGCACGCGAATAAAGCCCCCTGCTTCCCTTTCCCATCTATACTCTGCTGTGTTTTAAAAAGTTTTACCTAATTTATAGCGACCATTCGCCTTCTCTTCAACTTCGCCCACTCAACCCTGCTCACAACTAGTAGGAACCACAAAAATCCACTCCCCTTGGCAGGTGAACAAAGGTCCCTGCTTCACTTTCACCTGTATCCGCTGCTGGATTTTAGAGTTTCTTACAATATAGCGACCATTCGCATTCTCTCCAACTTCTCCCATTCACCCCTGCCCACATCAAGTAAGAACAACAAAACCCACTCCCCATGTAAGGCGAACAAAGGCCCCCTCATTTCCTTTCCCACCTATCCTCTGCTGCATTTTTAAAATTGTTTCTTATGATATAGCGACCCTTCGCCTTGTCTTTAACTTCTCCCAATCACCCCTGCTCACATCTAGTAGGAACAACAAAACCAACTCCCCATGGCACGCGAATAAAGGCCCCTGCTTCCCTTTCCCCTCTATCCTCTACTGGATTTTCAAATGAGTTTCCTATAATATAGCGACCCTTCGCCTCCTCTCCAACTTCTCCCATTCACCCCTGCCCACATCTAGTAGGAACAACAAAACCCACTCCCCATAGCATGCGAACAAAGGCCCCTGCTTCCCTTTCCCATCTATCCTCTGCTGCATTTTTAAAATGTTTCTTATATTATAGCGACATTCCCTTTTCTCTTAAGTTCTCCCATTCACCCCTGCTGACCGCTAGTAGGAACAATAAAACCCACTCCCCATGTAAGGCGAACAAAGGTTTCCTCATTTCCTTTCCCACCTATCCTCTGCTGCATTTTTAAAATAGTTTCTTATGGTATGGCGACCCTTCGCCTTCTCTTCAACTTCTCCCATTAAACCCTGCTCACATCTAGTAGGAACCACAAATATCCACTCCCCTTTTCAGGCGAACAAAGGCCCCTGCTTCAATTTCCCCTTTATCTTCTGCTGGATTTTCAATAGAGTTTCTTATAATATAGCGACCCATCGCCTTCTCTTCAACTTCCCTCATTCACCCCTGCCCATATCTAGTAGGAACAAAACCCACGCCCCATGGCACGCGAACAAAGGCCCCTCCTTTTGTTTCCCGTCTATCCTCTGCTGCATTTTAAAAAGTTTCTTATATAGCGACATTCGCTTTTCTCTTAAGTTCTCCCATTCATCCCTGGCGACATCTAGTAGGAAAAACAAAACCCACTCCCCATGTCAGGCAAAAAAAAGTCCCCTGCTTCCCTTTAAACTGTAAAAACTGCTGAATTTTCAAAACGTTTCTTATAACATTCCTTCGCCTTCTCTTCAGCTTTTCCCATTCACCCCTGCTCACATCTAATAGGAACAACAAAACCAACTCCCCATGGCACGCGAACAAATGCCCCCTGCTTCCCTTTCCCGTCTATCCTCTGCAGCATTTTTGAAAAGTTTCTTATATTATAGCGACGTTCCCTTTTCTCTTAAGTTCTCCCATTCACCCCTGCTGACATCTAGTAGGAACAACAAAACCAACTTTCCATGTCAGGCGAACAAAGGCCCCCTGCTTTCCTTTCCCACCTATCCTCTGCTGGATTTTCAAGAAAGTCTCATAATATAGCGACCCTTCACCTTCTCCAACTTCTCCCATTCACCCCTGCTCACATCTAGTAGGAACAACCAAAACCCACTCCCAATGGCAGGCGATCAAAGGCCCCCTGCATCCATTTCCCGTCTATACTCTGCTGTATTCAAATAGGTTGCTTATATTATAGCGACCCTTCGCCTTCTCTTCAACTTCTCCCATTCACGCCTGCTCACATCTAGTAGGAACATCAAAACCCACTCCCCATGGCACGCGAACAAAGGCCCCTGCTTTCCTTTCCCGTCTATCATCTGCTGTATTCTAAAAATTTTCTTATTTTATAGCGACCATTCGCCTTTTCTTCAACTTCGCCCCCTCAACCCTGCTCACATCTAATAGGAACCGCAAATATCCACTCCCCTTGGCAGGTGAACAAAGGCCCCTGCTTCACTTTCTCTGTGTGCCCTGCTCGATTTTCAATAGACTTTCTTATAATATAGCCACCCATCGCCTTCTCTTCAGCTTCTCCCATTCACCCCTGCTCAAATCTTGTAGGAAAAACAAAACTCACTCCCCATGGCACGCGAATAAAGTCCCCTGCTTCCTTTTCCCATCTATACTCTGCTGTGTTTTAAAAAGTTTTACTTAATTTATAGCGACCATTCGCCTTCTCTTCAACTTCGCCCACTCAACCCTGCTCACAACTAGTAGGAACCACAAAAATCCACTCCCCTTGGCAGGTGAACAAAGGCCCCTGCTTCACTTTCCCCTGTATCCTCTGCTGGATTTTAGTGTTTCTTACAATATAGCGACCATTCGCATTCTCTCCAACTTCTCCCATTCACCCCTGCCCACATCAAGTAGGAACAACAAAACCCACTCCCCATGTAAGGCGAACAAAGGCCCCCTCATGTCCTTTCCCACCTATCCTCTGCTGCATTTTTAAAATTGTTTCTTATGATATAGCGACCCTTCGCCTTCTCTTCAACTTCTCCCATTCAACACTGCTCACATCATAGTAGGAACGACAAATGTCAACTCCCCTTTTCAGGAGAACAAAGGCCCCTGCTTCAAGTTGCGTTGTATCCTCTGCTGGATATTCAAGAGTTTCTTATAATATAGTGACCCATCGCCTTCTCTTCAACTTCCCCATTCACTCCTGCCCATATATATTAGGAACAACAAAACCCACTCCCCATGGCACGCGAACAAAGGCCCCTGCTTCCCTTCCCGTCTATCCTCTTCTGCATTTTCAAAAAGTTTCTTATATTATAGCCGCATTCCCTTTTCTCTTAAGTTCTCCCATTCACCCCTGCTGACATCTAGTAGGAACAACAAAACCCACTCCTCATGTAAGGCGAACAAAGGCCCCCTCATATCCTTTCCCACCTATCCTCTGCTGCATTTTTAAAATAGTTTCTTATGATATAGCGACCCTTCCCCTTCTCTTCAACTTCTCCCATTCACCCCTGCTCACATCTAGTAGGAACAACAAAACCCACTCCCTATGGCACGCGAACCAAGGCCCCTGCTTTTTTCTCGTCTATCCTCTGCTCTAATTTAAAAAATTTTATTTTATAGCTACCATTCGCCTTTTCTTCAACTTCGCCCCCTCAACCCAGCTCAAATCTAGTAGGAACCGCAAATATCCACTCCCCTTGGCAGGCGAACAAAGGCCCCTGCTTCACTTTCCCCTGTATCCTCTGCTCGATTCTCAAAAAACTTTCTTATAATATAGCGACCCATCGCCTTCTCTTCAACTTTTCCCATTCACCACTGCTCACATCTAGTAGAAAAACAAAACCCACTCCCCATGGTACGCGAATAAAGGCCCCTGCTTCCCTTTGCCGTCTATACTCTGCTGTATTTTTTAAAAATTTCTTGTTTTATAGCGACCATTCGCCTTCTCTTCAACTTCGCCCACTCAACCCTGCTCACATCTAGTAGGAACCAAAAAATCCACTCCCCTTGGCAGGCAAACAAAGGCCTCTGCTTCACTTTCCCCTGTATCCTCTGATGCATTTTTAAAAAGTTTCTTATAATATAGCAACATTCCCTTTTCTCTTAAGCTCTGCCGTTCACCCCTGCTGACCCCTAGTAGGAACAACAAAACCCACTATCCATGTAAGGCGAACAAAGGCCACCTCATTTCCTTTCCCACCATCCTCTGCTGCATTTTTAAAATAGTTTCTTATATAGCGACCGCTCGCCTTCTCTTCAAGTTCTCCCATTCAACCCTGCTCACATCTAGTAGGAACCACAAATATCTACTCCCCTTTTCAGGCGAACAAAGACCCCTGCTTCAATTTCTCCTATACCCACTGCTGGATTTTCAAGAGTTTCTTATAATATAGCGACCCATCGCCTTCTCTTCAACTTCCCCCATTCACCCCTGCTCACATCTAATAGGAACAACAAAACCAACTCCCCATGCACGCGTACAAAGGCCCCCTGCTTCCCTTTCCCGTCTATCCTCTGCTGCATTTTTAAAAAGTTTCTTACAATATAGCGACGTTCCCTTTTCTCTTAACTTCTCCCATTCACCCCTGCTCACATCTAGCAGGAACACCAAAACCCACTCCCCATGTCAGGCGAACAAAGGCCCCCTGCTTTCCTTTCCCACCTATCCACTGCTGCATTTTTAAAGTCTCATAATATATCGACCCTTCACCTTCTCCAACTTCTCCCATTCACCCGTGCTCACATTTAGTAGGAACAAAATCCCACTCCCAATGGCAGGCGAACAAAGGCCCCCTGCATTTTCCTTTCCCGTCTATACTCTGCTGTATTTTCAAATAAGTTGCTTGCAATATAGCGACCCATCGCCTTCTCTTCAACTTCTCCCATTCACCCCTGCCCACATCTAGTAGGAACAACAAAACCCACTCCCCATGGCACGGGAACAAAGGCCCTGCTTCAATTTCCCTTGTATTCTCTGCTGCATTTTTAAAACGTTTCTTATAATATATGGCCATTCCCTTTTATCTTAAGTTCTCCCATTCAGCCTGCTCACATCTAGTAGGAACAACAAAACCCACTCCCCATGGCACGCGAACAAAGGCCCCTGCTTGTTTTTCTCGTCTATCCATTGCGGTATTAAAAAATTTTCTTATTTTATAGCTACCATTCGCCTTTTCTTCAACTTCGCCCCCTCAACACTGCTCACATCTAGTAGGAACCGCAAATATCCACTCCCCTTGGCAGGCGAACAAAAGCCCCTGCTTCACTTTCCCTGTGTCCTGTGCTCGATTTTCAATAGACTTTTTTATAATATAGCGACCCATCGCCTCCTCTTCAGCTTCTCCCATTCACCCCTGCTCAAATCTTGTAGGAAAAACAAAACCCACTCCCCATGGCACGCGAATAAAGCCCCCTGCTTCCCTTTCCCATCTATACTCTGCTGTGTTTTAAAAAGTTTTACCTAATTTATAGCGACCATTCGCCTTCTCTTCAACTTCGCCCACTCAACCCTGCTCACAACTAGTAGGAACCACAAAAATCCACTCCCCTTGGCAGGTGAACAAAGGTCCCTGCTTCACTTTCACCTGTATCCGCTGCTGGATTTTAGAGTTTCTTACAATATAGCGACCATTCGCATTCTCTCCAACTTCTCCCATTCACCCCTGCCCACATCAAGTAAGAACAACAAAACCCACTCCCCATGTAAGGCGAACAAAGGCCCCCTCATTTCCTTTCCCACCTATCCTCTGCTGCATTTTTAAAATTGTTTCTTATGATATAGCGACCCTTCGCCTTGTCTTTAACTTCTCCCAATCACCCCTGCTCACATCTAGTAGGAACAACAAAACCAACTCCCCATGGCACGCGAATAAAGGCCCCTGCTTCCCTTTCCCCTCTATCCTCTACTGGATTTTCAAATGAGTTTCCTATAATATAGCGACCCTTCGCCTCCTCTCCAACTTCTCCCATTCACCCCTGCCCACATCTAGTAGGAACAACAAAACCCACTCCCCATAGCATGCGAACAAAGGCCCCTGCTTCCCTTTCCCATCTATCCTCTGCTGCATTTTTAAAATGTTTCTTATATTATAGCGACATTCCCTTTTCTCTTAAGTTCTCCCATTCACCCCTGCTGACCGCTAGTAGGAACAACAAAACCCACTCCCCATGTAAGGCGAACAAAGGTTTCCTCATTTCCTTTCCCACCTATCCTCTGCTGCATTTTTAAAATAGTTTCTTATGGTATGGCGACCCTTCGCCTTCTCTTCAACTTCTCCCATTAAACCCTGCTCACATCTAGTAGGAACCACAAATATCCACTCCCCTTTTCAGGCGAACAAAGGCCCCTGCTTCAATTTCCCCTTTATCTTCTGCTGGATTTTCAATAGAGTTTCTTATAATATAGCGACCCATCGCCTTCTCTTCAACTTCCCTCATTCACCCCTGCCCATATCTAGTAGGAACAAAACCCACGCCCCATGGCACGCGAACAAAGGCCCCTCCTTCTGTTTCCCGTCTATCCTCTGCTGCATTTTAAAAAGTTTCTTATATAGCGACATTCGCTTTTCTCTTAAGTTCTCCCATTCATCCCTGGCGACATCTAGTAGGAAAAACAAAACCCACTCCCCATGTCAGGCGAAAAAAAGTCCCCTGCTTCCCTTTAAACTGTAAAAACTGCTGAATTTTCAAAACGTTTCTTATAACATTCCTTCGCCTTCTCTTCAGCTTTTCCCATTCACCCCTGCTCACATCTAATAGGAACAACAAAACCAACTCCCCATGGCACGCGAACAAAGGCCCCCTGCTTCCCTTTCCCGTCTATCCTCTGCAGCATTTTTGAAAAGTTTCTTATATTATAGCGACGTTCCCTTTTCTCTTAAGTTCTCCCATTCACCCCTGCTGACATCTAGTAGGAACAACAAAACCAACTTTCCATGTCAGGCGAACAAAGGCCCCCTGCTTTCCTTTCCCACCTATCCTCTGCTGGATTTTCAAGAAAGTCTCATAATATAGCGACCCTTCACCTTCTCCAACTTCTCCCATTCACCCCTGCTCACATCTAGTAGGAACAACCAAAACCCACTCCCAATGGCAGGCGATCAAAGGCCCCCTGCATCCATTTCCCGTCTATACTCTGCTGTATTCAAATAGGTTGCTTATATTATAGCGACCCTTCGCCTTCTCTTCAACTTCTCCCATTCACGCCTGCTCACATCTAGTAGGAACATCAAAACCCACTCCCCATGGCACGCGAACAAAGGCCCCTGCTTTCCTTTCCCGTCTATCATCTGCTGTATTCTAAAAATTTTCTTATTTTATAGCGACCATTCGCCTTTTCTTCAACTTCGCCCCCTCAACCCTGCTCACATCTAATAGGAACCGCAAATATCCACTCCCCTTGGCAGGTGAACAAAGGCCCCTGCTTCACTTTCTCTGTGTGCCCTGCTCGATTTTCAATAGACTTTCTTATAATATAGCCACCCATCGCCTTCTCTTCAGCTTCTCCCATTCACCCCTGCTCATATCTTGTAGGAAAAACAAAACTCACTCCCCATGGCACGCGAATAAAGTCCCCTGCTTCCTTTTCCCATCTATACTCTGCTGTGTTTTAAAAAGTTTTACTTAATTTATAGCGACCATTCGCCTTCTCTTCAACTTCGCCCACTCAACCCTGCTCACAACTAGTAGGAACCACAAAAATCCACTCCCCTTGGCAGGTGAACAAAGGCCCCTGCTTCACTTTCCCCTGTATCCTCTGCTGGATTTTAGTGTTTCTTACAATATAGCGACCATTCGCATTCTCTCCAACTTCTCCCATTCACCCCTGCCCACATCAAGTAGGAACAACAAAACCCACTCCCCATGTAAGGCGAACAAAGGCCCCCTCATGTCCTTTCCCACCTATCCTCTGCTGCATTTTTAAAATTGTTTCTTATGATATAGCGACCCTTCGCCTTCTCTTCAACTTCTCCCATTCAACACTGCTCACATCATAGTAGGAACGACAAATGTCAACTCCCCTTTTCAGGAGAACAAAGGCCCCTGCTTCAAGTTGCGTTGTATCCTCTGCTGGATATTCAAGAGTTTCTTATAATATAGTGACCCATCGCCTTCTCTTCAACTTCCCCATTCACTCCTGCCCATATATAGTAGGAACAACAAAACCCACTCCCCATGGCACGCGAACAAAGGCCCCTGCTTCCCTTCCCGTCTATCCTCTTCTGCATTTTCAAAAAGTTTCTTATATTATAGCCGCATTCCCTTTTCTCTTAAGTTCTCCCATTCACCCCTGCTGACATCTAGTAGGAACAACAAAACCCACTCCTCATGTAAGGCGAACAAAGGCCCCCTCATATCCTTTCCCACCTATCCTCTGCTGCATTTTTAAAATAGTTTCTTATGATATAGCGACCCTTCCCCTTCTCTTCAACTTCTCCCATTCACCCCTGCTCACATCTAGTAGGAACAACAAAACCCACTCCCTATGGCACGCGAACCAAGGCCCCTGCTTTTTTCTCGTCTATCCTCTGCTCTAATTTAAAAAATTTTATTTTATAGCTACCATTCGCCTTTTCTTCAACTTCGCCCCCTCAACCCAGCTCAAATCTAGTAGGAACCGCAAATATCCACTCCCCTTGGCAGGCGAACAAAGGCCCCTGCTTCACTTTCCCCTGTATCCTCTGCTCGATTCTCAAAAAACTTTCTTATAATATAGCGACCCATCGCCTTCTCTTCAACTTTTCCCATTCACCACTGCTCACATCTAGTAGAAAAACAAAACCCACTCCCCATGGTACGCGAATAAAGGCCCCTGCTTCCCTTTGCCGTCTATACTCTGCTGTATTTTTTAAAAATTTCTTGTTTTATAGCGACCATTCGCCTTCTCTTCAACTTCGCCCACTCAACCCTGCTCACATCTAGTAGGAACCAAAAAATCCACTCCCCTTGGCAGGCAAACAAAGGCCTCTGCTTCACTTTCCCCTGTATCCTCTGATGCATTTTTAAAAAGTTTCTTATAATATAGCAACATTCCCTTTTCTCTTAAGCTCTGCCGTTCACCCCTGCTGACCCCTAGTAGGAACAACAAAACCCACTATCCATGTAAGGCGAACAAAGGCCACCTCATTTCCTTTCCCACCATCCTCTGCTGCATTTTTAAAATAGTTTCTTATATAGCGACCGCTCGCCTTCTCTTCAAGTTCTCCCATTCAACCCTGCTCACATCTAGTAGGAACCACAAATATCTACTCCCCTTTTCAGGCGAACAAAGACCCCTGCTTCAATTTCTCCTATACCCACTGCTGGATTTTCAAGAGTTTCTTATAATATAGCGACCCATCGCCTTCTCTTCAACTTCCCCCATTCACCCCTGCTCACATCTAATAGGAACAACAAAACCAACTCCCCATGCACGCGTACAAAGGCCCCCTGCTTCCCTTTCCCGTCTATCCTCTGCTGCATTTTTAAAAAGTTTCCTACATTATAGCGACGTTCCCTTTTCTCTTAACTTCTCCCATTCACCCCTGCTCACATCTAGCAGGAACACCAAAACCCACTCCCCATGTCAGGCGAACAAAGGCCCCCTGCTTTCCTTTCCCACCTATCCACTGCTGCATTTTTAAAGTCTCATAATATATCGACCCTTCACCTTCTCCAACTTCTCCCATTCACCCGTGCTCACATTTAGTAGGAACAAAATCCCACTCCCAATGGCAGGCGAACAAAGGCCCCCTGCATTTTCCTTTCCCGTCTATACTCTGCTGTATTTTCAAATAAGTTGCTTGCAATATAGCGACCCATCGCCTTCTCTTCAACTTCTCCCATTCACCCCTGCCCACATCTAGTAGGAACAACAAAACCCACTCCCCATGGCACGGGAACAAAGGCCCTGCTTCAATTTCCCTTGTATTCTCTGCTGCATTTTTAAAACGTTTCTTATAATATATGGCCATTCCCTTTTATCTTAAGTTCTCCCATTCAGCCTGCTCACATCTAGTAGGAACAACAAAACCCACTCCCCATGGCACGCGAACAAAGGCCCCTGCTTGTTTTTCTCGTCTATCCATTGCGGTATTAAAAAATTTTCTTATTTTATAGCTACCATTCGCCTTTTCTTCAACTTCGCCCCCTCAACACTGCTCACATCTAGTAGGAACCGCAAATATCCACTCCCCTTGGCAGGCGAACAAAAGCCCCTGCTTCACTTTCCCTGTGTCCTGTGCTCGATTTTCAATAGACTTTTTTATAATATAGCGACCCATCGCCTCCTCTTCAGCTTCTCCCATTCACCCCTGCTCAAATCTTGTAGGAAAAACAAAACCCACTCCCCATGGCACGCGAATAAAGTCCCCTGCTTCAGTTTCCCATCTATACTGTGCTGTGTTTTAAAAAATTTAACTTATTTTATAGCGACCATTCGCCTTCTCTTCAACTTCGCCCACTCAACCCTGCTCACATCTAGTAGGAACCACAAATGTCAACTCCCCTTTTCAGGCGAACAAAGACCCCTGCTTCAAGTTGCCTTGCATCCTGTGCTGGATATTCAAGAGTTTCTTATAATATAGCGACACATCGCCTTCTCTTCAACTTCTCCCATTCACCCCTGCTCACATCTAGTACAAACAACAAAACCCACTCCCCTTGGCACACGAACAAAGGGCCCTGCTTCCTTTTCCCGTCTATCGTCTGCTGTATATTTATAACATTTTCTTATTTTATAGCGACCATTCGCCTTTTCTTCAACTTCGCCCCCTCAACCCTGCTCACATCTAGTAGGAACAGCAAATATCCACTCCCCTTGGCAGGCGAACAAAGGCGCCTGCTTCACTTTCTCCTGTATCATCTGCTCGATTTTCAAAAGACTTTCTTATAATATAGCGACTGATCGCATTCTCTTCAGCTTCTCCCATTCACCCCTGCTCACATCTATAAGGAAAAACAAAACCCACTCCCCATGGCGCGCGAATGAAGGCCTCTGCTTCACTTTCCCGTCTATCTTCCTCTGTATTTTTAAAAATTTTCTTATTTTATAGCGACCATTCGCGTTCTCTTCAACTTCGCCCCCTCAACCCTGCTCGCATCTAGTAGGAACCGCCAATTTCCACTCTCTTTGGCAGGCGAACAAAGGCCCCTGCTTCACTTTCCCCTGTATCCTCTGCTGGATTTTCAAAAGAGTTTCTTATAATATAGCGACCCTTCGCCTTCTCTCCAACATCTCCCATTCACCCCTGCCCACATCTACTAGGAACAACAAAACCCACTCCCCATGGCACGCGAACAAAGGCCCCTGCTTCCCTTTTCCGTCTATCCTCTGCTGCATTTTTAAAAAGTTTCTTATATTATAGCAACATTCCCTTTTCTCTTAAGTTCTCTCATTCACACCTGCTGACATCTAGTAGGAACTACAAAACCCACTCCCCAACTAAGGCGAACAAAGGCCCCCTCATTTCCTTTCCCACCAATGCTCTGCTGCATTTTTAAAATAGTTTCTTATGATATAGCGACCCTTCGCCTTCTCTTCAACTTCTCCCATTCAACCCTGCTCACAACTAGTAGTAACCACAAATATCCACTCCCCTTTTCAGGCGAACAAAGGCCCGTGCTTCAATTTTCCCGGCATTCTCTGCTGGATTTTCAAGAGAGTTTCTAATAATATAGCGAGCCATCGCCTTCTCTTCAACTTCCCCCATTCACCACTGCCCATATCTAGTAAGGAACAACAAAACCGACTCCCCATGGCACGCGAACAAAGGCACCTGCTTCTATTTCTCGTCTATCCTCTGCTGCATTTTTAAAAAGTTTCTTATATTATAGCGACATTCCCTTTTATCTTAAGTTCTCCCATTCATCTCTGCTGACATTTTATAGGAACAACAAAACCCACTCGCCATGGCACGCGAACAAAGGCCCCTGCTTCTTTTTCCCGTCTATCCTCTGCTGCATTTTTAAAAAGTTTCTTATAATATAGCGACATTCCCTTTTATCTTAAGTTCTCCCATTCACCCCTTGTCACATCTAGTAGGAACAACAAAACCCACTCCCCATGGCACGCGAACAATGGCCCCTGCTTCCTTTTCTCGTCTATCCTCTGCTGTATTTAAAAAAATTTCTCATTTTATAGCACCATTCGCGTTTTCTTCAACTTCGCCCCCTCAACCCTGCCCACATCTAGTAGGAACCGCAAATATCCACTCCCCTTGGCATGCGAACAAAGGCCTCTGCTTCACTTTCCCCTGTATACTCTGCTCGATTTTCAAGACTTTCTTATAATATAGCGACCCATCGCCTTCTCTTCAGCTTCTCCCATTCACCCTTGCTCAAATCTTGTAGGAGAAACAAAACCCACTCCCCATAGCACGCGAATAAATTCCCCTGCTTCCCTTTCCCATCTATACTCCGCTGTGTTTTAAAAATTTTAAATTATTTTATAGCGACCATTCGCCTTCTCTTCAACTTCGCCCACTCAACCCTGCTCACATCTAGTAGGAACCACAAAAATCCACTCCCCTTGGCAGGCAAACAAAGGCCCCTGCTTCATTTTCCCCTGTATCCTCTGCTGGATTTTCAAAAAAGTTTCTTATAATATAGCGACTCTTCGCATTCTCTCCAACTTCTCCCATTCACCCCTGCCCACATCAAGTTGGAACAACAAAACCCACTCCCCATGGCATCCGAACAAAGGCTCCTGCTTCTATTCCCGTCGATCCTCTGCTGCATTTTTAAAAAGTTTCTTATATTATAGCGACATTCCCTTTTATCTTAAGTACTCCCATTCATCCCTGCTGACATCTAGTATGAACAACAAAACCCACTCCCCATGGCACGCGAACAAAGGCCCCCCGATCAAAACGCACGACAGAATTTTTTGTCGCGCATCTGTCGCGCGACACAATTTTGTGTCGCAAGACAAGCTGTCTTGTCGTGCCTTGTGTCGAGCGACAAGCGTCGTGTCGTGGGTTCTTTCGCGCGACAAAGTTGTTTGTAGTAGGTTCTGCCGCACGACAGACATCTTTCCTGCATTTT
This sequence comes from Amblyomma americanum, assembly GCF_052857255.1. Classification (NCBI taxonomy): domain Eukaryota; kingdom Metazoa; phylum Arthropoda; class Arachnida; order Ixodida; family Ixodidae; genus Amblyomma; species Amblyomma americanum. The sequence goes on along the minus strand of NC_135502.1, from coordinate 181,322,173 downwards.
GTCGTGCGAAGAAGGTCCCTGTCGCAGCATTTGTCGCGCGACAGGTTTCTGTCGCAGGTACTGTCGCGGGACAGTTGGAGTCGTGCCGCGCGACAGAGATTGCGTGCCTCAGGAAAGTTGCCTGTCGTGGGTTCAGTCGCGCGACAGACTTCTAGCGCGCCTCTTTTCACGCGACAAAAGTACCTGTAGTGCGGCCTGTCGCGCGACACAACTGCTTGTCGTGGGATATGCCGCGCGACAGATACCTGTCGTGGGATGAGTCACGCGACAGATACCTGTCGTGGATTGTGCCGCGCGATAGATACCTATCGTGGGATGTGTCATACGACAGATTCCTGGTGCGGGTAATTATTTTACTGCAGAATTCTAGAAATGCTGTCGTGCAGTCGTGTGACAGCGATAGGATCAAATTGACCAAAGATGCTTCAAAGCGCGTTCACTGTGGCGAGTCGCGGAGGATGCGAGGTGCTCTGGTCTGTTGGTGACGGGCACCGAGTGAAATTAAGTGCTCATTCACATTGGCGAATCGAGTTTTCAACTCGCTTCCCGCGACCTGGCTCTCTCACCGAACGAGAATTGGCTTAGAGGAGAGGCACTGCTCGAGCACTCACCTAATTCCCTTCTGTTCCCACATGACAATGTGACGAAAGTAGTGCATGCTCAAGAGTATAATGCGGCTTTGAAAGCCCAAAAATCTGTATGCACAAGCGGCGAAGCCAGCGGTGCCTGCGTATCCGCACGTTCTTGCGGTGGCGGCATGTAGCTGCAGCCACGACAGCGCCTGCACACCAATCGGTGTGCGCAAGTCGAATGGCGCTACTGAAAGTCAGTGTCCTCTTGGCTTCTGTGACATGTTCAAGCCATGTAACATAATGTACCGCTACTACTATATGCGCAGAAAAAACCAAGGACACTTCTATGCGTCGCAGAAAAGAATGTCGTTAATCGTCAATCAGGGAAAATTACTCGCCATAACCATCCGGCTACACAAAGGCAGCATGTGTGTACATGCACGCAGTTCTCTGTATAAATGTTCAAAGCAACCCCGATATCATTTTTCCGCGCGTTTCAGTTTGAAGAGCGTCAGCTCTTACTACTTACGTTTGTCAAGGACACGTCTGTCTGCAGGGAAGGTCAAAATGGCCAAGACAGTTACCACACTATATCACATAGCAACAGCGGGCGCGTAGAGCCTCAGTTGTCACAGATACCTTCGATCCGTTTTACATATGCCAGTATAGCGGCTATCGAAGTGGAACCCCGGGGACCCCCATTTGCATCAAATTTGGGGGCCGCCCGTTTGACGCATAACGATCGAAGTGGTGTCAGTTGACTTGTCATGTTCCTGAGGATAAAATAAATATTTAGATGAAGCCCAAAATATGTGTGGGATTCGCACCGACGACCTTTTCGCCCCCAAACCGTGCATTCCGGGGACTTCCAGACAGCCATAAGGCCTAATCGTTTGTCGCAGAGAGTTCCGGATGCGGTCAAACAATTCATCTTGTTGTAATGCACACGTTTATAAAATTCGTTAACTGATATATAAGGAGGAAACATGCCGGATATAGCGAAGGTGGCTGTAAATCGCAATAGTAGTGCAAAATCTTTGAAGAAGATGACGCTGCTTGTATCTTAGAACGAATGTTTCCGAAACGAAATGCCCTCAGATGTTTGTATTTTGTCTTCTCCACGTTTGCTGAGCACCCCGATCTAGCACCCCGATCTAAACGCTTGAAGCTCTCGTAGCTAATGCTCTTAAGTCCAACGCTGATGCAGTGTTGGCGGAGAATGTTTTTTTAGCGGCAGTGACGTGGTGCTTTTCATAAAATAGCGAAAAAAATACTTTACGATGTCGTTCATTGCCTTCACTGAAACTTTCATGACGGTGACACGAAAATGTCGCTAAATATAGACAGCAGCGTATGCAGCCGAAGGTGAAATGCGGCGGCCGGCGAGTATGAACCGATTTGATTCTCGGTCGAAATGAGAATAAAGTCTTGGTACTGACATCAACCGCGCGCTTTTAAGAGTTTCGCCTGCTTTGACACAGTCTAGCTCCTGTGCACCCGCGCTCGGTCCTCTAAACTACTCTGGTCCCAGTGCGACTGTGTGCTATGACAATCTGAGCGAAAAGGAGGATGTCTGGGGGTTTTGATGTGCACCACGGCCTTATAGTTGAGCGACATGATAACGTACGGGCGCGGCATGCCAGCCTGAATACCGGCCGTCAGCGTCAGAAAAATGCAACAGTAATGTTTGTTCAAGTCCATACTAAGCCGTCGGATGGAGTATCGTTGGCCAATATCGAGTCGTTGGTAGAAGCGATAACAGGAATACAAACAAATGTCTCCCCACTGCGCCTTTAATTGCTGCTGCTCAATCGCGGCTCCCCTGGCCTCGGCTGGCTCCGCTCCTGAAGGTGTCGCGGAAACCGAGCATATCTTTGTTTTACTATGAGACGAGGTTCACAGTAACACGATGACGAGAGCAGCACCTCAGCGCTAGCCAGTTTCGAAGTGCACTCAGCTGCTGCATCGATGCGAAACCGGCTCGGCTTAGCGACGACTAGGGCAGCCACGGGGTAGCACGTAGTTCATTGCCCGGCGCGCCCGCGGGCGGCGTCGTTCCCGAAAGCTCGCCTCGCTCACTCCCGCTGGCTCACTGATTGGCTCAACAGCTTGCGACCTTCACTCGGAAGGCTCAAAAATCGAGAAGCGAGCGACTGAGCGATACTTTATGCCCACGCTTGCACTACTGGTGAACAACCTTTAACGCACATATGCTTGGGTTATCATCTGCTTTGCGGCGAGTCTTAGTTAAGATCGTCCGCGACGCCATCGTCACCGGCCGTGACGCACAGGCTGAGAACTTCAATTCCAGTACGTGCCGAAACAACTCGTATATTTCGTAACGATACGAGCTCGAAAACACGCCTGCTTCGATGCGCTAGTGGGCTCTTGCTTGTTAAACTACACGCGATCAGGATGGGGCGAGTGCTAGCCACTGTTGCATATTAGCTAAGGTGAGACGCAAGTATCGACGTAGTTTCGTTACGCAGTTGATATCAGAGCACTCCGCTTGTACTGGTCACCGATTAAGCTGATAAGTTTCATGATCTCCGGTGAGCGTGCCAGTGTCGCGCAAATTAATGCATCGCAGCTACTCTCCATCGTGCCAATTGCGTTCAACTTATCCACGATATTCGCCAGCTTGAGATACGGCGGTTTTCTTCGCTGTTTTTGTCGCAACTTAGTGAATTTATCCGGCATCAAACGAAATTGCATTCTGTCAACACCGTCATCTGCTCCGTCGTCTGCTCCGTCGTCTGCTAGGGCATCCGGGTCACTTCAGGGGATCACAGGATCGCAGCTTCTACAAACGACATGCCAGAAAAAGTAACTGAAAGCGCTTTAGTATTCTTAAATAATCTAAAAATAATTTAAAATAAATGCAGTGTCTTTGTTGTGAAGATAATATAAGTATTCATGGTTTAAAAACAAATTTTTTTGTCGGTTGTAATTTTGCACCGACACGAAAGCGCAGCCGTCGGCGCCATTGCAGCGCAACCGACACGTCGTGTTTTGTATTATTTGCCTCTTTGAGGCGATGCTTGAGTTCTTGTACGGCGGACGCGTGTGAAGAACTCATTCAATAGGAAGGTGAGCAGGAGTGTGTTTTGGAAGCCAACGACCAGGATTTCGGCATGTCAACATTGGCGAGTTTCAACGGGTAAGCCATGAAGAGTGCTGCGACGTCTTTTCATCTGTTAGGGGAACGAAGACTCCTGCGCCGTTTTACTAAGCATGGATGAATCGCATGGCCAGTGAGTCCCGCTCTGCGTTTCTTTGCTAATGATCTGTATTCACACGCGCTATTTGTATGCGGCTATATAGGGATGTGAGTGGAGGCAGTCCGCCTGCGGTTGCCGCAGCTATAGTGCGGCGCCAAAAAAGCAGGGCCTATATCCTGCATGACAAGTGTTGTTCTCATTGTCTTTATGTACATTTATTACTCGCGTGCCGTGGTAAATAAAAATGGCACCAGATATCACAACAGAATTACGCTTTCGCTTGCTAGCGCTTCGACACTCGGTGCAAAAGCATGGATTTGCACTGCGTAGAAGACGATGAGCGAGAAGTGCCGCGCGGCGGAGCGCTCGCGCTAGGCCAGCTGCGATCAGACACCGCACTATTTTGCTCAGGGTTAGTACTCATTGGATTAGTGCTTGTGCCTTAATATGCGTCATTCTAAATTCTAAAGCAGTGATCGCATGCGAAAGGCTAGTTCATATTCATCGCCTTGTCATTTGTAAACTTGTCTGTGCTTCCCCAGTGGAACAGGATTTAAGACAGTGTTATGTCAAAGTTAGATCAAGCTTTTTTTTTTACAGGCATATTTTTAGCGCAAAGGACGGGACGAGATAAAGACAAGACGAGCACGGGCGCTGTATCTCTGTATCTCGTCCCGTCCTTTGCGCTAAAAATATGCCTGTAAAATCCGAACACCAACTAGCCCAACAACTCACCCTGTTGAAGATCAATCTTGCGTCTCCTGAGCTGTAAACGTTGATGCTTCCGATCCTTCTGAGCACTGCGAGCTGTCGGAGATGCAACTGCACAATTATTTAGGATTTCTACCTTTTTGCTATATCCCTCGCTTTTGCGGCCCGCATTCAAGTCGTTCGCCATTGTCGGTGGTTTTTTTGTTACTTATTTTCGCTTTGTTATTTATGCTTAGTTGCGTGCCATCAGCTGTGGTGCCGGCGATTCTCCGAGCTCGAAACTCTTCCCAGGCATGGGATCCTACCCACAGACCTCCCTTCGCCGCACTCACGAGTGTTCTTTGGTATTTTTTGTTTCTCTTGCCCTTACTTGCATTGCCAGTCGACAAATTTGTGCAGCTTTTAATTGTATGCAGATTTGTTAAATGCGCTAGCAATTTTTCTATGATGCTAAGTTGTGCTATGAGATATCAAGCTTCTTGCTAGTGAAGGCATGCTTTTTTTCATTCTCTCTTCTCATTTAACCAATGTAGACTGGATGCAACTTTCAATTTAATACCTAGACATTGGTGCAAGGCACCATGATAGGAATTAATGAAAACCTGCACATCCTATATTCAAATTGGTGTGCGGTATTTCAGCCAGCTCATCTTTCAGTGTGGTTATAACAGTCATTGTGACTCTTCTCAAAGAATGTATATGGGTGCATTACATAAAATCTGTTCATTTTTGTCATGGGCTAGCTCATTGGTTTTTTATTTACTTATATTACGTCTAAGTTTGGTTTTTAAAGCAGTAGACGATATCCTCTCTTGTCATTCATGACATGGCTACAGCCACTGACAGCTGTTGCTCTGGATGTATTTATTTGCGGTTGCCAGCGGCCAGCATCTATTGGGCCATGCGTGCTTCCTGCCTTCGGCTGTGTCATCCCTCCTGATCCGTTCATGGTAGTTATTCTTTTTCAGTGATGCATATCTTAGCTGCCTATTTAGAAAAGTATTTTCAATATAGGCTTGCAGCTTGGTTTAGAAATGCATGAAACTCTACATGCACTTCACAGCAGTACCTCAGCTTATAATTACCGGAACTGTAGACTTGTACAAAATATAGTCGCTGATGTAGCTCTTGACGCAGCTGCTGTTAACATAAACGTGCTTTGACATTGCACACCTGTTGCCTGGTATGGATATGTGTCTTCGAAATGGACCTATATGTTCATTTATCCCTTTAAAAACATTGTGCTCTACAATGATGGTTTACCAGTATTTCTGACACAGAGACCAAATTGTCAGTCAGTAATGTAACATTGCACGATGACACCAATCCTTGTATGGTATAGCTTACTTGCAATGCACTGGGCAAGCTGCTGTCAGCACAGATTTATTGCTGGTTTATTGCCATAGCATATGGTTATACTGCACAGTTTGTACCTCTTCCTTCTTAAAGCTGTATACTTAAAAAATTTAAAATTAGTTGAAGGAAAATTCAAGGAAATGTAACAGTAACTGTCTCACATTTTGGTGGACACTTGAACCGTGATATAAGGGAGGGATATAGAAGCGAAGTAATGAAGAGCTGATGCCCATGTTAGATGCCCCTCTTTAGTTAAACATACCTCGCAATTAACACATTTGGTGCAAAACAAACATGGGACTTGCACGCTCACAAGCACCCTCATGTCAGTAAAACAAAGTGCCAATTTTGCCGTACTTTAGAGCTTTGCTGCTAAAAGCGCAGCTGACTGCTGCTAAAAGTTGAGGGCAAAAATATGTCTACTTTTCCTCATGTGCAGTCTGCGGTGCTGGTGCCATTTGCAATGGTGATTGACATTGAGTTGCATGATGCTCAGTCTGTTCCTGGAGTTAGTGATTTTGTCTGTCGTGTGAATGTGCTGTTAAAATTAGTGCAGAACAATGGTTCTCTAGTTCATTTTATGTAACTGTCTCCTGTGTCACATGCTACCACCCTTTTTTCCTCAAATTTCCTAATCTCATTTAGCCACCTGATTGCCACCCATTCATGCATTCACCTACTCTTGGAATCCTCCCAGTGTTTTAGTGTGGTATTGCTTATATCTTCTCTGCATTACACATGCACTGCACTTCCTCTTTTTTTCAATTAGTCAAGATATCTCTGTTCCTGTTTCTTGCATAAGCATAAGAGGCGACTCAAGTGCACCATCTGGGCTTGTGATGCAATGTGTAGGGTGCTTCGTTTTTGGGTAAAACCTGGTTTCTTCCTACTGTTGCACCAAAAAAGGATTCTTAAAGATCAGGTTCAACCCAATTTCTGTGCAAATGTGCCTGTAAGAAAGTGTGGTTTGAAGGTGCACAAAGCGAAGAACTGCTGGAGTGTAGTGGATGTCACATATTTCCTCTATTTTTCAATTAGTCAAGATATCTCTGTTCCTGTTTCTTGCATAAGCATAAGAGGCGACTCAAGTGCACCATCTGGGCTTGTGATGCAATGTGCAGGGTGCTTCGTTTTTGGGTAAAACCTGGTTTCTTCCTACTGTTGCACCAAAAAAGGATTCTTAAAGATCAGGTTCAACCCAATTTCTGTGCAAATGTGCCTGTAAGAAAGTGTGGTTTGAAGGTGCACAAAGCGAAGAACTGCTGGAGTGTAGTGGATGTCACATAATTCTTCTGACAGATTTTTTAAACAATTCTGGTTATTATATTTTTTCTTTTAATGATTATTATTTGACGGTTGCTTATAATTTTTGGATAAACTGAAGACTACATGTACTGACTGGTATTTCATTCCAATAATTATACCCATTATTATGAAGCTGTGTTGGAAGGTAGGTGTGCATTTAGTATGAGTGCTTTGAATTTCAGAAGATTGTTTCTGCAATGCAAAATGGAGGACAGGTCTCTGCTGTGCGAGTTTTTTGCAATGGAGTGAAAGTAGTTGGAGAAGCATTTGCTACTGTGTCACCCAGCCAAAAGTTCTCCCAAAGACCACTGAGCTTCTGAATACCTATGGCTCAAAGCTCGAAGCTCTGGTTGCCCTTTCCGAGGTTTTCTGCATTAACGAGTGCAAGTCCAAGGGCTCAGAGCTAACAAGCATTTGAAACCACAGAGCTATACACAGTAGTGCTGCGGCCATGCAGCAAGTCAGTGTGAATTAGGTCGCGATAAACATGGTTTACTGTAGAAAGCTAGTGTGAAAAAATAGTTGCGCTCACAGAAACCGCTGTTTCTTTCTTAGTCGGTCATTGAAACAAAGCAATGCATGTAAAATTTTATATCTCACTGATCCCTCAATTTTTTTCCAGCTAAAGACCAAGAGTTGCATGAAAGTTGTGCAAGCCACCATGTTGCGTGTGATTTTTGCCAGGGACCTGGAGCAGGCTGGAAAATTAGTGGATGACCAGTGGTATTCACTCAGTAAGGCAAGCTTTTTCTGTAAGTAGTTTTTGGCATGGCATTGCTTAGGAACGCATGCACTAATCTGACTACTCTATGCCCGCCCATGCTTCAAGAATAACGAAATACATGAAAAATATTGATTGCCGAAAAAAAATTGCCGCTTCTGTTGTTTTTTCAGGAACCTATTTGCCATTTAAAGGGCTGTGAAAACCTTAAAAATTATGTGCTTGTTGTGGCATTTTTTTCAAATTTCTTCCACGTCTATGTTGGCCTGACCTTGTAGCTTGTCTGCATGAGATTGGCTGCTACCTACAGTTTGCTTTTTTTTTGCTCCTTTATTGCCTGTCATAATCTTTACTTTGCGTGGCAGTGTCATGCAGTTTGGGAAGTAATCTGATCTTATTTCTGCATTGGCATGTAGTGAAAGCTTTTGCATGTGGGGCAGGTTTATGGTGTCCTTTTGTTTGCTGTAACTGAAGTTTGGCCATGAGGGTTAGAGGCTTAGTCCTTTTTTATTTTGATGCAGTGTCAATACTTCATGCATAAATTAATGAAGTAAGAACTATTTTTTGTAATAAATGAACATTCATTATATCTGTGGCCATTATAAGTGCACTTGACTCTAAAATGGCTTTCTTTCGGCATTCAGTATTACATCTTAAAACCAGCCGGAAGGCACAAAACAGAAGAGATGAGCACAAGATGAGGCTGGTCTAACAACTGAAATTTTATTGAAGGAAAGTGGCAAAGGAAGACCTGCAAAGAGATTCAAGCACGCAAGACCCCAAAGCAGTGAGAGGGCAAAAAATAACCGAAAGGCACTGACGTACTAGTAAACCATCTAAAAAACTAATTCCTTACAGTGAAGGTTCACCGACGGTTTAGCCAGGCACTTGTTTTTAGCCTTACTGATGTAGTAAGCCTCAACTATATCGGGACAGATTTGTCACTTCCCTAAACCACTGATGTGCCGCAGAAATCAGGCGTGCAAAGAGAAAGGTCGTCCTCCGATTGCATTCACGAGATTGAACGTGCAGTGTCAGGTGAAAATTCGCCTTCCTCTCTATACAGGGAAAGTGCTCTCAGCCAGGCGCACATTCAAATATCTGCTTGTCTGCCCATAGTAGTTTCAGCTACGAGGCAGTGGAATGCAAAAAACCGGTTTACTTTTGCAAGTGGTGAACAGTTTTTATCTGCCACTGTGCATAGCGGACGATTACCCGTAGTTGCATCAAGCCTAGTTTGAACGAAGAAGCAAAGGGCTCCTACCTTACTTTTAGCGGTCCAGACAACAGCAACATCATAATTTGGTGCAACTTTCTTGGGATGGTGCGAAATGGCGTGGAGGTAAGGTATAGAGCCCGTCTTTTTGTGCTGCTCAATTACGTCAGCATCATGTGAACGGTGTTCCGTTCTCTCGAGAGAGTAAAAACACACTCTGACAGGTGCGCAAGATGGGCAAGTGGGAACCCAGGTGCCATTGGGTTGGAAACCTGCTCCGAGAATGCATTCTAAACACTGTGATGGCATGACTTCCATAAAGCAGTCGTGATGCATGTGATTGCCAACCTGTCCTTCACCAGCCTCGAGTGGTTCAACTCGTAGCTAAGAGGCTTCCTGATCTTGGGCTTTGGCGCCAACATATGTGGTCGTCCGCAAAGCGCAGGTCTAAGTCAAGAAGCTACAAACGGTTATGCTTAGTGAAATTCAGACCTAAAAGATAGGCTTTGACCACATGCCTAAAGATTTCTAAAACGTCTTGTGCGAACTTATCTGAGCCCTCCTTGTGCAAACAATTTAGGTAGCTATCAACATAACGAAATGCTACTATGCCGATGCCTTCCAAACAGGGCTTTGATGCGGTATCGACTCTGGACAGAAGAATGTCGCGGAGGAACAGTGCAACCTGGGACCCTCTGCATATGCCTGATTTCTGATGCAAATACCGTCTTGCCAACTCACAAAAGTGGAGTTCTGTGGAGTTCTAGTTTCTTGTGGACAGCAACCTGGGCAGGTGTTCTGCAGTGAGCATCGACATGGAGGGCCTGCACTATTCATTGTCACATGATAGACCTCTGAGGTATGTGCAAACTGCATCAAGGTGAACAATGAACATGCTTTTACAGATGATTGCGTGATTTCGGTTGCTGGCTTCTAGCGGCTGTTGTCCTTTTACTGCAAATCCGCATTTGTCAGTTGGCCGGGCGGTGTTTACACGCAGGTCGTACCTTTGCTCAGCAACATTTTTTGTCTAAAGTCAATAAGGCATTAGAGCCCTGTTTGGAAGACCTTGGCATAGTAGCATTTCGTTATGTTCATGACTGTAATTTTTCTGGACATAGAAGGCAAGGATAAGTCGGCACAAGATGTTTTAGGAGTCTTTAAGGCATGCGGTCAAGGCCTGTCTTTTACATCAGAATTGTCTAAGCAGAACCGTTAGCAGTTTCTTGATGCAGACTTGCGCTTTGTGGACGAATATGTTTGTCGGGGCTACAGCTAAAGATCGGGGAAGGCTCTTTTTAGCTACGAGTCGGACCACTCGTTGTTGGGGAAGGATGGTGAAGAGGTGTATATGTCGCTGGTTAAGGTCAGTAAAGATGGAAACACTTGATGGGTGTGCAATCATGTGCATGACATCAGCTTTAGATCAGTCATGCCGTCACTGCTGAGGACGTATTCTTGTAGCAGGTTTCCAAGCAGCTGGGTTCCCACTTGCCCATCTCAACAACCTGTCATAGTATGTTTTCACTCGCTCGAGGGTAAGGAGCACATACTCCGATGATGCTGATACACCTTACCTCCACAGTACTTCACAGCCTCAAGAAAGTCGCGGGAAAGCGTAATGCTGCTGTTGTCTTAACAGCGAAGTGCAAGACAGGAGGCCTTTGCGCCGCCATTAAAAAGGCTTGATAAAACTGGGTACTTGTCCACAATGGACAGTGTCACAAAAAAAGGTTCACCACTTGCAAAAGTAATGGAGTTTATTGCGTTCCACTGCCTTATGGCTGCAACTAATATGGGCAGACAGGCAGATATTTGAATTTGCACTGTACTGAGCACTTTCACTCTATAGGGCGAAGGCAAATTCTAATCTGGCACTGTATGCTCAGTCTTGTGAATGCAAATCTGAGGATGACATGTCTCTTTGCACGCCTAATTTCCACGACACATCAGTGGTTTATGGAAGGGATAAATCTGTCGGTAGATAGTTGAGGCTTACTACATCGGTAAGCCTAAGGACACGTGTGGCTAAGCCATCGGAAAACCTTCACCGTAAGAAATTTGCTTTTTTAGATGATTCATTAGTATGCCAGTGACCTTTGATTGCACTTCGACCTTTCACTGCTTCGGGCTATTGTGCCCTTGTATCTCTTAACGTGTCTCCTTTTGCGGCTTTCCTTCAATGATGCCGCCGCAGTGGCTCAGTGGTTATGGCGCTCGGCTGCTGTCCCAAAAGACGCACGTTCGATCCTGGCCGCACCAGTCAAATTTCAATGGAGGCGAAATATAAGAGGCCCGTGTACTGTGCGTTGTCAGTGCACGCTAATGAACCCCAGGTGGTCGAAATTTCTGGAGCCCTCCACTACGGCGTCCCTCATAGCCCGAGTCGCTTTGGGACGTTAAACCCTCACAAATCAAATAATCAAAATCTTCAATTAAATTTTTGTTAGTCCCGCCTCTTGAGCTCATGTCTTCATGTGTGTTCTGGCTGGTTTTAAGGTGAGTCAGTACCAACTCGGCCAGTCATAAGCCTTGTTCAGTATTACAACATTTTGAATAAAGTGAGAAGTTTACTAGGCTATGTTGCCGGGGATCGTGTCCGCAGCAGTTGTGGGCAACTCAGAAGAGATAGCGTCATACGATTGCTTGTGTAATTGGCAGAGGATGATGTGAGGATGCTGCTTGAAAAGAAAATTTCATAATCGGATAATTATTTACAGCCAAAAATGTCCAAAAAGTGGCTGGGCCAGATAAAAAGTGCCGCGAAATTTGAAAACGCTGAAAGTCGGTGGAGCTACAGCGTAGTGCCAAGTTTGAAAAACTGGAAGCATGGACAAAGCCAAAGCTTGGCGCCAAGTTTGAAAACTCGAAATGAGCAATCACGTGACCAGTGATAAGTGTCCTATACTTAACCAGGAGATAGGACCAAGAATGATAAATTAGAGGCAATTAGGTAATTATTGAGAAGCGAAAGGCAATGAACGCATGATTAGACTGGGTGGGTATTCATTGAGTGGGCAGGAACGATCCGTGGAGGGAAATTTGAAAACTCGAAATAGTTGCTGGGATGAAATGAGGGTAAAATAAGAGTTAATTGATAACCAATCAAGTCAACGAGAAAACAACCATGGCACCAAATTTGAAAGGCGACCAGTGTCGAGGAAGCATCAACGCTTTCACATTTTTTTTTGCGCAGGTAGCAGCGGTGATCTCTCATGGGCGATGTATCTAGGAACCTGCGGCCAGGACAACGCTGGACAGCATGCATCAGCAAGCTCGAAAAAAAGCACGAAACAGTAAATAAATATTGATCATTTTCATTTCAATTCTAGTGGTTTTGTGCACGAATTACTCTGGAATGCACAAAGGTTGTGTTAATTGACAGGCAATCATTAAAAAGCTGTGCATTTTTGTGCATAGCCTACTCCAGAAAACAAATCCTGTGTTAATTGACAGGTGACAGTAACGACTGTTACACAGTGTACGAGCACTACACAAGACACACTACAGAAGACAAGGCTAACTACAGAAGACAAGACAGATTACAGAAGACAAGACAGACTACAGAAGTCAAGACAGACGATAAAAGAGAGGACAAACTACAGAAGACAGACTATAATAGACAAGACAGACTACAGAAATTTTCTGTCTTAGAATTCTGTAGTGCGTTTTGACTGGGCCTGCTTCTATTTCCCATGTATCCTCTGCTGCATTTTTATAAAGTTTCTTATATTATAGCGACATTCCCTTTTATCTTAAGTTCTCTCATTCACCCCTGCTCACATCTAGAAGGAACCACAAAACCCACCCCCCCTTGGCACGCGACCAAAGGCCCCCTGCTTCCCTTTCCTGCCTATCCTCTGCTACATTTTTAAAAAATTTCTTATATTAGAGCGACATTCCCTTTTCTCTTAACTTCTCCCATTCACCCCTGATGACATTTAGTGGGAACAACAAAACCCACTCCCCTTGTCAGGCGAACAAACGCCCCCTGCTTTCCTTTCCCACATATCCTCTGCTGCATTTTTAAAAAAGAGTCTTATGACATCGCGACCCTTCGCCTTCTCTTCAACTTCTCCCATTCACCCCTGCCCACATCTAGTAGGAACAACAAAACCCGCTCCCCATGGCACGCGAACAAAGGCCCCTGCTTCCTTTTCTCGTCTATCCTCTGCTTTATTTTAAAAAATTTCTCATTTAATAGCACCATTCGCGTTTTCTTCAACTTCGCCCCCTCAACCCTGTTCACATCTAGTAGGAACCGCAAATATCCACTGCCCTTGGCAGGTGAACAAAGGCCTCTGCTTCACTTTCTCCTATATACTCTGCTCGATTTTCAAAAGACTTTCTTATAATATAGCGACCCATCGCCTTCTCTTCAGCTTCTCCCATTCTCCCCTGCTCAAATCTTGTAGGAAAAACAAAACTCACTCCCCATGGCACGCGAATAAAGTCCCCTGCTTCCCTTTCCCATCTATACTCTGCTGTGTTTTAAAAAGTTTTACTTAATTTATAGCGACCATTCGCCTTCTCTTCAACTTCGCCCACTCAACCCTTCTCACAACTAGTAGGAACCACAAAAATCCACTCCCCTTGGCAGGTGAACAAAGGCCCCTGCTTCACTTTCACCTGTATCCTCTGCTGGATTTTAGAGTTTCTTACAATATAGCGACCATTCGCATTCTCTCCAACTTCTCCCATTCACCCCTGCCCACATCAAGTAAGAACAACAAAACCCACTCCCCATGTAAGGCGAACAAAGGCCCCCTCATGTCCTTTCCCACCTATCCTCTGCTGCATTTTGAAAATTGTTTCTTATGATATAGCGACCCTTCGCCTTCTCTTCAACTTCTCCCATTCAACACTGCTCACATCATAGTAGGAACGACAAATGTCAACTCCCCTTTTCAGGCGAACAAATGCTCCTGCTTCAATTCGCCTTGTATCCTCTGCGGGATATTCAAGAGTTTCTTATAATATAGCGACCTATCGCATTCTCTTCAACTTCCGCATTCACCCCTGCCCATATCTAGTAGGAACAACAAAACCCACTCCCCATGGCACGTGAACAAAGGCCCCTGCTTCCCTTTCCCGTCTATCCTCTTCTGCATTTTCAAAAAGTTTCTTATATTATAGCGACATTCCCTTTTCTTTTAAGTTCTCCCATTCACCCCTGCTGACATCTAGTAGGAACAACAAAACCCACTCCTCATGTAAGGCGAACAAAGGCCCCCTCATATCCTTTCCCACCTATCCTCTGCTGCATTTTTAAAATAGTTTCTTATGATATAGCGACCCTTCGCCTTCTCTTCAACTTCTCCCATTCACCCCTGCTCACATCTAGTAGGAACAACAAAACCCACTCCCTATGGCACGCGAACCAAGGCCCCTGCTTTTTTCTCGTCTATCCTCTGCTCTAATTTAAAAAATTTTATTTTATAGCTACCATTCGCCTTTTCTTCAACTTCGCCCCCTCAACCCAGCTCACATCTAGTAGGAACCGCAAATATCCACTCCCCTTGGCAGGCGAACAAAGGCCCCTGCTTCACTTTCCCCTGTATCCTCTGCTCGATTCTCAAAAAACTTTCTTATAATATAGCGACCCATCGCCTTCTCTTCAGCTTCTCCCATTCACCACTGCTCACATCTAGTAGAAAAACAAAACCCACTCCCCATGGTACGCGAATAAAGGCCCTTGCTTCCCTTTCCCGTCTATACTCTGCTCTATTTTTAAAAAATTTCTTGTTTTATAGCGACCATTCGCCTTCTCTTCAACTTCGCCCACACAACCCTGCTCACATCTAGTCGCAACTAAAAAATCCACTCCCCTTGGCAGGCGAACAAAGGCCTCTGCTTCACTTTCCCCTGTATCCTCTGCTACATTTTTAAAAAGTTTTTTATGTTATAGCAACATTCCCTTTTCTCTTAAGCTCTCCCATTCACCCCTGCTGACCCCTAGTAGGAACAACAAAACCCACTCTCCATGTAAGGCGAACAAAGGCCCCCTCAATTCCTTTCCCAACATCCTCTGCTGCATTTTTAAAATAGTTTCTTATATAGCGACCGTTCGCCTTCTCTTCAACTTCTCCCATTCAACCCTGCTCACATCTAGTAGGAACCAGAAACATCTACTCCCCTTTTCAGGCGAACAAAGACCTCTGCTTCAATTTGCCTTGCATCCTGTGCTGGATATTCAAGAGTTTCTTATAATATAGCGACCCATCGCCTTCTCTTCAACTTCCCCATTCACCCCTGCCCATATCTAGTAGGAACAACAAAACCCACTCCCCATGGCACGAGAATAAAGGCCCCTGCTTCTATTTCCCATCTATCCTCTGCTGCATTTTTAAAAAGTTTCTTATAATATAGCGACATTCGCTTTGCTCTTAAGTTCTCCCATTCACCCCTGCTGACATCTAGTAGGAACAGAAAAACCCACTCCCTGCTGTCAGGCGAAAAAAGGCCCCTGTTTCCCTTTCCCCTGTAAACTCTGCTGAATTTTCAAAATGTTTCTTATAATATAACGATCCTTCGCCTTCTCTTCAGCTTTTCCCATTCACCCCTGCTCACATCTAATAGGAACAACAAAACCCACTCCCCATGGCATGCGAACAAAGGCCCCTGCTTCTACTTCCCATGTATCCTCTGCTGCATTTTTAAAAAGTTTCTCATAATATAGCGACATTCCCTTTTATCTTAAGTTCTCCCATTCATCCCTGCTGACATCTATTATGAACAACAAAACCCACTCCCCATGGCATGCGAACAAAGCCTCCTGCTTCTATTTCCCGTCGATCCTCTGCTGCATTTTTAAAAAGTTTCCTATATTATAGCGACATTCCCTTTTATCTTAAGTTCTCCCATTCATCCCTGCTGACATCTAGTATGAACAACAAAACCCACTCCCCATGGCACGCGAACAAAGACCCCTGCTTCTATTTCCCATGTATCCTCTGCTGCATTTTTAAAAAGTTTCCTATATTATAGCGACATTCCCATTTATCTTAAGTTCTCTCATTCACCCCTGCTCACATCTAGAAGGAACCACAAAACCCACTCCACATGTCAGGCGAACAAAGGCCCCCTGCACTCCTTTGCAACCTATCCTCTGCTGCATTTTTAAAAAAGCTTCTTATGACATCGCGACCCTTCGCCTTCTCTTCAACTTCTCCCAATCACACCTGCTCACATCTAATAGAAACAACAAAACCCACTCCCCTTGGCGCACGAACAAAGGCCCCTGCTTCCCTTTCCCGTCTATCCTCTGCTGTATTTTTAAAAACTTTTCTTATTTTATAGCGACCACTCGCCATTTTCTTCAACTTCTCCCCCTCAACCCTGCTCACATCTAGTAGTAACCGCCAATATCCACTCTCTTTGGCAGGCGAACAAACACCCTGCTTCACTTTCCCCTGTATCCTCTGCTGGATTTTCAAAAGAGTTTCTTATAATATAGCGACCCTTCGCCTTCTCTCCAACTTCTCCCATTCACCCCTGCCCACATCTAGTAGGAACAACAAAACCCACTCCCCATGGCACGCGAAGAAAGGCCCCTGCTTCCATTTTCCATCTATCCTCTGCTGCATTTTTAAAAAGTTTCTTATATTATAGCGACATTCCCTTTTCTCTTAAGTTCTCCCATTTACACCTGCTGACATCTAGTAGGAACTACAAAACCCACTCCCCATGTAAGGCGAACAAAGGCCCCCTCATTTCCTTTCCCACCAATGCTCTGCTGCATTTTTAACATAGTTTCTTATGATATAGCGACCCTTCGCCTTCTCTTCAACTTCTCCCATTCACCCCTGCTGACATCTAGTAGGAACAACAAAACCCACTCCCCATGTCAGGCGAACAAAGGTCCCCTGCATTCCTTTCCAACCTATCCTCTGCTGTATTTTCAAATAAGTTGCATGTATTATAGCGACCCATCGCCTTCTCTTCAACTTCTCCCATTCACCCCTGCCCGCATCTAGTAGGAACAACAAAACCCACTACCCATGGCACGCGGACAAAGGCCTCAGCTTCTATTTCCCGTCGATCCTCTGCTGCATTTTTAAAAAGTTTCTTATATTATAGCACCATTCGCGTTTTCTTCATCTTCGCCCCCTCAACCCTGTTCACATCTAGTAGGAGCCGCAAATATCCACTGCCCTTGGCAGGCGAACAAAGGCCTCTGCTTCACATTCTCCTGTATACTCTGCTCGATTTTCAAAAGACTTTCTTATAATATAGCGACCCATCGCCTTCTCTTCAGCTTCTCCCATTCACCCCTGCTCAAATCTTGTATGAAAAACAAAACTCACTCCCCATGGCACGCGAATAAAGTCCCCTGCTTCCCTTTCCCATCTATACTCTGCTGTGTTTTAAAAAGTTTTACTTAATTTATAGCGACCATTCGCCTTCTCTTCAACTTCGCCCACTCAACCCTGCTCACATCTAGTAGGAACCACAAAAATCCACTCCCCTTGGCAGGTGAACAAAGGCCCCTGCTTCACTTTCACCTGTATCCTCTGCTGGATTTTAGAGTTTCTTACAATATAGCGACCATTCGCATTCTCTCCAACTTCTCCCATTCACCCCTGCCCACATCAAGTAGGAACAACAAAACCCACTCCCCATGTAAGGCGAACAAAGGCCCCCTCATGTCCTTTCCCACCTATCCTCTGCTGCATTTTGAAAATTGTTTCTTATGATATAGCGACCCTTCGCCTTCTCTTCAACTTCTCCCATTCAACACTGCTCACATCATAGTACGAACGACAAATGTCAACTCCCCTTTTCAGGCGAACAAAGGCTCCTGCTTCAATTTGCCTTGTATCCTCTGCTGGATATTCAAGAGTTTCTTATAATATAGCGACCCATCGCCTTCTCTTCAACTTCCCCATTCACCCCTGCCCATATCTAGTAGGAACAACAAAACCCACTTCCCATGGCACGCGAACAAAGGCCCCTGCTTCCCTTTCCCGTCTATACTCTGCTGTATTCTAAAAAATTTTCTTATTTTATAGTGACCATTCGCCTTTTCTTCAACTTCGCCCCCTCAACGCTGCTCACATCTAATAGGAACCGCAAATATCCACTAACCTTGGCAGGCGAACAAAGGCCCCTGCTTCACTTTCCCCTGTATCCTCTGCTGGATTTTCAAAAGAGTTTCTTATAAAAAAGCGACCTATTGCCCTCTATTCAACTTCTCCCATTCACCCCTGCCCACAACTAGTAGGAACAACAAAACCCACTCCCCATGGCACGCGAACAAAGGCCCCTGCTTCCTTTTCTTGTCTATCCTCTGCTGTATTTTAAAAAAATTTCTCATTTTATAGCAATATTCGCCTTTTCAACTTCGCCCCCTCAACCCTGCTCACATCTAATAGGAACCGTAAATATCCACTCCGCTTGGCAGGCGAACAAAGGCTCCTCTTTCACTTTCCCCTGTATCCTCTGCTGGATTTTCAAAAGAGTTTCTTATAATATAGCGACCTATCGCCTTCTCTTCAACTTCTCCCATTCACCCCTGCCCACAACTAGTAGGAACAACAAACCCCACTCCCCATGGCACGCGAACAAAGGCCCCTGCTTCTATTTCCCGTCTATCCTCTGCTGCATTTTTAAAAAAAGTTTCTTATATTATAGCGACATTCCCTTTTATCTTAAGTTCTCCCATTCATCCCTGCTGGCCTCTAGTAGGAACAACAAAACCAACTCCCCATGGCACCCGAACAAAGGCCCCTGCTTCTTTTTTCCGTCTATCCTCTGCTGCATTTTTAAAAAGTTTCTTATAATATAGCGACATTCCCTTTTATCTTAAGTTCTCCCATTCACCCCTTGTCACATCAAGTAGCAACAACAAAACCCACTCCCCATGGCACGCGAACAATGGCCCCTGCTTCCTTTTCTCGTCTATTCTCTGCTGTATTCAAAAAAATTTTCTCACTTTATAGCACCATTCGCGTTTTCTTCAACTTCGCCCCCTCAACCCTGCTCACATCTAGTAGGAACCACTAATATCCACTCCCCTTGGCAGGCGAACAAAGGCCCCTGCTTCACTTTCCCCTGTATCCTCTGCTGGATTTTCAAAAGATTTTCTTATAATATAGCGCCCCATCGCGTTTTCTTCAGCTTCTCTCATTCACCCCTGCTCAAATCTAATAGGAAAAACAAAACCGACTCCCCATGGCTCGCGAATAAAGGCCCCTGCTTCCCTTTCCCGTCTATCCTCTGCTGTATTTTAAATAATTTTCATATTTTATAGAAACCATTCACCTTTTCTTCAAATTTGCCCCCTTACCTCTCCTCACATCTAGTAGGAACCACAAATATACACTCCCCTTGGCAGGCGAACAGAAGCCCCTGCTTCACTTTCCCCTGTATTCTCTGCTGTATTTTCAAAAGAGCTACTTACAATATAGCGACCCATCGCCTTCTCTTCAACTTCTCCCATTCACCCCTGCTCACATCTAGTAGGAAGAACAAAACACACTCCCCATGGCAGGCGAATGATGGTCACCTTCTTCCCTTTCCCGTGTGTCCTCTGCAGCATTTCTATAAAAGTTCCTTATATAATACAGACCCTTCGCCTTCTCTTCAACTTCTCCCATTCCACAATGCTCATATCTAGTAGGAACAACAAAAACATAATAACCATAGCAGGCGAAAAAAGCTCCCCTGCTTCTCTTTCCCGTCTATCCTCTGCTACATTTTCAAAAAGTTTCTTATATAATAGCGACCCTTCGCCTTCTCTTCAACTCCTCCCATTCACCCCTGCTAACATCTAGTAGGAACAACCAAAACCTTCTCCCCATGGCAGGCGAACAGTGGTTCCTGCTTCCCTTTCCCATCTATCATCTGCTTAATTTTCAAAAAAGTTTCTTATTGCGACCATTCGCCTTCTCTTCAACTTCTCCCATTCCCCCCGGCTCACATCTTGTAGAAAATCAAAAACCCATCCACATGTCTGGCGAAGAAAGTTCCCCTGCTTCCCTTACCTGTCAACACTCTGCTGCATTTTCAAAAAAGTTTCTTATATTTTAGCATCCCATTGCGTTCTGTTCAATTTTGCTCATTCACCCCTGCTCACATCTTGTACTCCCTATGGCACGCGGACAAAGGCCCCCTGCTTTCCTTCCCCATCTATCCTACGATGCATTTTCAAAAATGTTTCTTATAGCGACACTTCGCCTTCTCTTCAACTTCTCCCATTCACCCCTACCCACATCTAGAAGGAACAAAAAACCACTCCCCTTCGCAGGCAAGTATAGGCCCCAGCTTCCCTTTCTCCTGTATCCTCTGCTGGACTTTCAAAAAAGTTTCTTATAATATAACGAGCCTTCGCCTTCTGTTCAGCTTCTCCCATTCACGCCTGCTCACATTTAGTAGGAACAACAAAACCCACTCCCCATGGCACGCGAACAAAGGCACCTGCTTCAGTTTCCCCTGTATCCTCATCTGGATTTTCAAAAAAGTTTCTTATAATATAACGAGCCTTCGCCTTCTGTTCAGCTTCTCCCATTCACCCCTGCTCACATCTAGTAGGAACTACAAAACCCACTCCCCATGGCACGCGAACAAAGGCACCTGCTTCAGTTTCCCCTGTATCCTCATCTGAATTTTCAAAAGTCTTGTAATATAGCGGCCCTTCGCCTTCTCTTCAACTTTTCCCATTCACCCCTGTCCACATCTAGTAGGCACAAAACGCACTCCCCATAGCACGCGAACAAAGTCCGCCTGCTTGTCTTTCCCTTATACTCTCTGCTGGATTTTCAAAAAAGTTTCTTATAATATAGCGACCCTTTGCCTTCTCCTCTACTTCTCCCATTCACCCCTAGTCCAATCTAGTAAGAACAAAAAACACTCCCCATGGCACGCGAAGAAAGGCCCCTGCTTCCCTTTCCCAAGTATCCTCTGCTGCATGTTCAAAGAAGTTTCTTATTATATAGCGACCCTTCGCCTTATCTTAAACTTCTCCCATTCACCCCTGGTCACATCTAGTAGGAACCACAAAACCCACTCCCCATGGCACGCGAACAAAGGCCCCTTGTTGCCCTTTCCCGTCTGTCCTCTGCTGCATTTTTAAAAAGTTTCTTATAATATAGCGACATTCCCTTTTATCTTAAGTTCTCCCATTCCCCCTGTTGATATTGTCGCCGACAAACGTAGGGCGGCACGAAAAAGGGCTTTTTTTAATCCGAAGGCCAGAAAACCCAGCAGCGCGCGTTCGAACGGGAACGTCCTCTTCGCTCCCACACGAGCCCAGTAATGCCGCTCAGCCGCATGACGGCGCTCACAGAATGTGAGCAGTGTGGCATTGCCCCCTCCTTTCAAGAGGCATCGCCTCGATGCCTCCGGCAAGGGGGATAAAGAGTGTGGAGACACCGAAAGTGCGATGGCGTGTGGTGGCAGCACTGAATGTGAACTTCGGGAGGGGCTAACGGGCGTAATACGGTTTCATGCGGGACACGTGGACGACTTCAGACTTGGGAGGGCGAGAAGACCGGACACCTCCTTGCGGGTACACTTCATAGTTCACATCGCTGAGTGGACGTAGCACCTCGTAGGGGCCGAAGTAGCACCGCAGAAGCTTTTCAGAGCGACCGCGCACACGTATAGGGCTCCATACCCAGACGTGCTCGCCAGGTTGGTAAATCACCTCCCTGTGGCGGAGGTTTTAACGTCGGGCGTCAGTTGTCTGCTGGTGGCGAATGCGTTGTCGAGCAAGGTGGCGAGCGGCTTCTGCATCGCGAACGAATTGGTCAGCGCCTGGGACAGACGAGGGGGTACAATCCGTGAGCAGCATGGCGTCAAGCATGGTCAGGGCATCTCGGCGATACACCAAACGGAAGGGGGTGAAGCGCGTCGTTTCTTGGAGGGCGGTGTTTACGCAAACGTGATGTAGGGAAGTATTTCGTCCCAGTTGCGATGGTCAGCGTCGACATACATAGACATCATATTGTGATGGTCTTGTTCATCCTCTCAGTAAGTCCATTCGTTTGAGGATGGTAAGCACTCGTTTTTCTATGTCTGGTGCCACTAAGACGGAGGACCTCGTGTGTAAGAGCCGACGTAAACGCGGTTCCCAGGTCAGTTAATACAACCACGGGGGCGCCGTTGCGAACCACGATGTGGTGAACAAAGAACTGTGCAATTTCAGCGGCGGTGCCACGGGGAAGGGCCTTGGATTCACAATAGTGGCTTAAGCAGTCCGTGGCAACAACAATATACCGGTTTCCCATGGAGGACACCGGGAATGGGCCCAGTACGTCCATGCCGACTTGTTGGAATGGGATTTGCGGTGGATCAATTGGCTTCAGAAGGCCGGCCGGTTTTGTCGGCGGTACTTTCCGTCGTTGACACTCACGGCAGGATCGAACGTAGCGTTGGACGACCGCAGCAAGCCGTGGCCAGTAGTACTTGTGGCGGAAGCGTCCCAATGTTCTGGAAAATCCGAGGTGGCCAGAAGAAAGGTCGTCGTGGCATGCAGCGAGAACTTCCTTACGAAGCACGTTTGGGACAACGAGGAGATACGCAGTGTCGGTCGGACCGTAGTTTTTCTTGTAGAGGACTCCATCTATTAAGCAAAACGACGAAAGTCCGCGCGAGAAGAGTCTGGGCGGACACGGAGCGGTTCCTTCGAGGTACTCGATTAGAGGCAGCAGTTCGCAGTCGGCCCTCTGGTGGTGGGCAAGGTCGGATGTGGTGACAGCTCCGAGGAAAGCAGAATCGTCGTCGGACTCATCTGGTGGGCACGGAAGAGGAGCTCGGGAGAGACAGTCGGCGTCGCTATGTTGCCGACCCGACTTATACACGATGGTGACGTCGAACTCTTGCAACCGAAGGCTCCACCGTGCAAGTCGCCCCGATGGATCTTTGAGGTTCGCAAGCCAGCACAAGGAGTGATGATCGCTGACGACTCGAAATGGGCGGCCGTACAGGTATGGACGAAATTTTGTGATTGCCCACACAACAGCGAGACACTCCTTTTTCGTTGTGGAATAATTCACTTCGGAACGGGACAAAGTGCGACTTGCGTATGCGATCACGCGTTCCACACCGTCTTGCCACTGCACAATCACCGCACCGAGGCCCACATTGCTGGCATCTGTGTGCAGTTCCGTGTCAGCCTGCTCGTCGAAGTGGGCAAGGATAGGCGTACATTGGAGGCGGGCCTTAAGCTCTATGAAAGCTTTTTCCTGACCTTGGCCCCAGAAAAAGGGTTCGGAGTCTTTTGTCAGGCAAGTCAGCGGCTCTGCGAGCTTGGAGAAGTTTTGAACGAACCTCCGATAATAGGCACACAGCCCCAGGAAACGCCACAAGCTTCGTTTATCTGTTGGCTGGGGAAATGCAGCAACGGCGGCGGTCTTTTCTGGGTCGGGGCTAACGCCCTGAGCGCTCACAATGTGGCCAAGAAACTTGAGCTCCCGAAAGGCGAAGTGGCACTTTTCAGGCTTGAGAGACAGACCCGCAGAACGAATTCCTTCGAAGGCGGCACGCAAACGTTTCAGATGCTCCTCGAACGTGTCGGAGAAAATCACGACGTCGTCGAGATAGACAAGGCAGGACTGCCACTTCAGGTCAGTTAGTACGGTGTCAATCATACGTTGGAACGTCGCAGGGGCTGAACACAAGCCGAATGGAAGCACCTTAAATTCGTACAGTCCGTCAGGAGTAACGAAGGCGGTCTTTTCTCGGTCACGTTCGTCGACCTCGATTTGCCAATAACCGCTACGAAGGTCGAGTGACGAAAAGTAGGTACCATGGCGGAGGCGGTCTAATGAGTCATCAATGCGCGGCAGTGGATATACATCTTTTTGGTAAAGTTATTTAGACGCCTATAATCTACACAGAACCGTAGGCTGCGGTCCTTCTTTGCGACGAGAACAACAGGTGACGCCCAGGGGCTCGTCGATGGTTGTATGTCGTCGTCGTAGAGCATTTCGGCAACTTGGCGGTGGATAGCATCGCGCTCCTTCGACGAAACACGATAAGGACGCTGACATAGCGGTCTGTTGTCACTGTCGACGATAATACGGTGCTTAATTATTGGCGTCTGGCGAACCTTGGGTGTTGATGCAAAACAGTCGCGAAAAGTGTCAATAAGGCTTTCCACGCGGCGTTTCTGATTGATCAGAAGGCCAGGGTTCACGTCGGTCCTAATGGCTGTTGCAGTGTCCTGTTCAGCTATTTCGGGGGCCGTTGTTGATAAGGCACATTGGCCGGCATGCTCGCCAAGTTCTTCAAAATGAGCAATCACCGTGTTTTTCGTCAAATGTTGGGGTTCAAAACTAAAGTTGGTCACTAAGAGCGTGGTACGCGCGTGAACAAGGTCGACAAGGGCGCGAGCAACGCAAACTTGCCCAGACAGTAGCAGCGACATATTCGCTTCGGCAATGCCCCGAGTACCGGAGCTGGTATCACACTGGACTGTGACAAACTTGCTTGCTCTCGGCGGTATCGTTGTGTGGTCATCAGAGATGCGTAATGGTGCTCTGTGCTGCTCGGGGTCGGTATCAACGGCTCGCTGTGTCGAAAACGATACCAATTGCTCGTGCAGGTTGATGACCGCCCCATACTCTTTAAGGAAGTCCATGCCGAGAATCAGTTCTTTAGAGCACTCTGGTAGCACGGCGAAGAAGCCAGTGAAAGTTGCACCGCGGATCTTTATACGGCTGGTGCAGACGCCAACCGGCGTTACCACATGTCAACCAGCTGTGCGTATCTGCGGCCCATGCCAAGGTGTTAGAACCTTTCTGAAGGTTGCGGCTAGGTTACTACTCATGACAGAAAAGTCGGCTCCGGTATCGACGAGTGCAGATACGTCATAGCCATCGGCGGCAACAAGAATTTCGGCGGCGGAAACAATTGTTTGACAATTTGTCGGCGAGGTTTTTGGTGCCGTCGTCGATGGGGTCGTCGCTGAGGTCGTCGGTAAGATCGGCGGTGGGATCTTCTTTAAGGTCGGTGGGTGGGGTCGTCACATAAAATCTTCGGATGGAGGCTGTTCACTGTCTGCGACAGCGGCGGTCCTACCCCCAGAGGACGCGGTCTTCAGTTTTCCCGGCGGGGAGACGTGCCTCTAAATTGGCCAGATGATGGTGCATGACTGGGTGGAGGAACTGGTCTTGGAGACGGCGACCTAGACTGGCGTCGTGGAGGCGTTGAGGGCAGCACATTATCGACCAGGTACTGCTCAATGTCTCGCGGTCTCTCACCATAGCGCGGTCGAGGTGCGCTCGGTGGAAATCCTCTTAATCCCATCCGCCGGTAGGGGCAGTTGCGGAGGATATGACCGGGCTCCCCGCAGTGGTAGCATAGTGGCCGGTTGTTGGGTGTGCGCCACACGTCAGCTTTTCGAACAGGGCGCGGGTCACGCAGCTCGGCGGAGGGAAAGTACCCCTGCGTTTGTTCGGCAGAAGGGCGGAACGCATGTGGAACTGGCGCAGGTCTCCGCAGAGCTTCACTGTAGCTCATGTGGTACGGCTCCGGCTGCGGTGTCCGTAGGGCTTCGTTGTAGCTGCTGGCGTACGGCTCCGGCTGTGGTGCCGGTGGTGGCTGAACTGCTCGCCGAATTTCCTCGCGGACGGCATCGGCTACAGCTGCAACACTGGCAGGTGGAGCATCTAAGCGGAGGTTGCGCAGTTCTTCGCGAACTACACTCCGCACAAGCTCCCGAAGAGCCTCGTCCCCGGCGACTGGCAGGGACGCACAATAGTTGCTGGCCGCAACACTTCCCGGACGACCGTACTGCGCACTGCGTTCCTGTAAGGAACGTTCCATGCTTGTGGCTTCTTTAGCGAAGTCAGCGACGGTTCTTGGTGGGTCGCGTATGAGGCCAGCGAAGAGCTGCTCCTACACACCACGCATGAGGTGGCGCACCTTGGTAGCCTCTGGCATGGCAGGGTCAGCCCGATTGAAAAGACGTGCCATGTCTTCAATAAACATAGCGACGCTTTCGTTCGCCTGCTGTGACCTGGTGCGAAGGGCGAGTTCGGCATTTTCCTTGCGTGCGTTTGTGCTGAAGGTAGCCAGCAACTGACGGCGGAACGCTTCCCAGTTCGTAAAGGATGCCTCATGGTTCTCGAACCATGTCTTCGCAGAATCTTGGAACGAGAAATAGACGTTTCGTAGTTTTCGGTCGTCATCCCACTGGTTAAAAGTGGCCACGCGGTCAAAGCTGGACAACCGGTCGTCGACGTTCTCAAACCGATCGCCGTGGAAGGATGGTGGTGAGCGAGGGGTGAGAACTACAACGGCCGGGACAGTGCCGGAAGGCTGGCCTGTCTGACTGCCTGTAGTAGACGTCATGGTACGCACCAGCTTCGTCAGTGGCTGACACTCAGGTTGCAGACCTCGCAGGCGGCGGCTCGCTTTGTGGACGGGTGTTGTGTCCAAGCGTCGCTGATCAGCGTCAGAGTTGCCCTCGGGGTGAGCGTTCATGGAACGATACCCAGCGGCTCCAACCTAAATGTCGCCGACAAACGTAGGGCGGCACGAAAAGGGGCTTTTTTTAATCCGAAGGCCAGAAAACTCAGCAGCGCGCATTCGAACGGGAACGTTCTCTTCTTCGCTCCCACACGAGCCCAGTGATGCCGCTCGGCAGCATGGCCGCTCTCGCAGAATATGATCAGCTGTGTCAATATCTAGTAGGAACAACAAAACCCACTCCCCATACCCGGCGAACAAAGGCCCCCTGCTTTTTTTCCCACCCATTCTCTGCTGCATTTCTAAAAACGTTTCTTATGATATAGCGACCCTTCCCCTTCTCTTCAACTTCTCCCATTCACCCCTTCTCGCATTCAGTAGGAACAACAAAATCCACTCCCCATGGCACGCTAACAAAGGCCCCCTGCTTCCCTTTCCCCTATAACCTCTGCTGGATTTTCAAAAAAGTTTCTTATAATATAGCGCCCCTTCGCTTTCTCTTCAACTTCTCCCATTCACCGCTGCTCACATCTAGTAGGAAAAAAAAACCACTCCCCATGGCAAGCGAACAATGTCCCCCGGATTCCCGTTTCCAACTATCCTCTGCTGCAGTCGAAAAAAGTTTCTGATATTATAGAGACCCTTCACCTTCTCCAACTCCTCCCATTCACCCCTGCTCACATCTAGTAGGAACAACAAAACTCCACTCCCAATGGCAGGTGAACAAAGGCCCGCTGCTTCCCTTTCCCGTCTATCCTCTTCTGCATTTTCAAAAACGTTTCTTATATTATAGCGACCAGTTGCCTTCTCTTCAGCTTCGCCCACTCAACCCTGCTCACATCTAGAAGGAACCACACGAATCCACTCCCCTCAACAGGCGAACAAAGGCCCCTGCTTCACTTTCCCCTGTATCCTCTGCTAGATTTTCAAGAGTTTCTTATAAAATAGCAACCCTTCGCCTTCTCTTCAAATTCTCCCATTCACCTCTGCCCACATCTAGTAGGAACAACAAAACCCACTGCCCATGGCACGCGAACAAAGGCCCCTGCTTCCCTTTCCTGTCTATCCTCTGCTGCATTTTTAAAAAGTTTCTTATATTATAGCGACCTTCCCTTTTCTCTCATGTTCTAGCATTCACCACTGCTGACATCTATTAGGAACAACCAAAAGCCTCTCCCCATGGCAGGTGAGCAATGGTCACCTGCTTCCCTTTGCCGTCTATCCTCTTCTGCATTTTCAAAAACGTTTTTTCTAATTTAGCGACCCTTCGCCTTCTCTTCAACTTCTCCCATACACCCCTGCTCACATCTACTAGGAACAACAAAACCTACTCCCCATGGCAAGCGAACCAAGGTCCCCTGCTTCCTTTTCCCCTAATCCTCTGCTGCATTTTCAAAAATTTCTTATAATATGGAGACCCTTCGCCTTCTCTTCAACTTCTTCCTTTCACCCCTCCTCACATCTAGTAGGAACAACAAAGCATACTCACCTTGGCACGCGAACCAAGGTCCCCTGCTTCCTTTTCCCCTAATCCTCTGCTGCATTTTCAAAAATTTCTTATAATATGGCGACCCTTCGCCTTCTCTTCAACTTCTTCCTTTCACCCCTCCTCACATCTAGTAGGAACAACAAAGCATACTCACCTTGGCACGCGAACCAAGGTCCCCTGATTCCTTTTCCCCTATATCCTCTCCTGCGTTTTCAAAAACGTTTCTCATATTATAGCATCCCTACGCGTTCTCCCCAACTTCTCCTATTAACCCCTAGTCACATCTACTAAGAACAAAACTCACTCTCCATTGCAGGTGAAGAAAGGACCCCTGCTTCCCTTTCCCACCTATCTTCTGCTGCATTTTCAAAGAAGTTTCTTATATAATAGCGAACCTTCGCCTTCTCTTCAACTTTTCCCATTCACCCCTTCTCACATCTAGAAGGAAAAACAAAACCCACTCCCCATGGCACGCGAACAAAGGCCCCCTGCTTCCCTTTTCAATCTCTTCTCTGCTGCAATTTTAAAAAGTTTCTTATAGCGACATTCCCTTTTCTCTTAAGTTCTCACATTCACTCCTGCTGACATCTAGTAGGAACAACAAAACCCACTCCTCATGTCAGGCGAACAAAGGCCCCCTTCTTTCCTTTCCCACCTATCCTCTGCTGCCTTTTTAAAAACATTTCTTATAAAATAGCGACCCTTCGCCTTCTCTTCAACTTCTCCCATTCACCCCTGCTCACATCTAGTAGGAACAAAAAAACCCACTCCCCATGGCAAGAGAACAATGTCCCCCTGCTTCCCATTTCCAACTATAATCTGCTGCAGTTGAAAAAAAAGTTTCTGATATTATAGAGACCCTTCACCTTCTCCAACTTCTCCCATTCACCCCTGCTCACATCTAGTAGGAACAACAAAAATCCACCCCCAATGGCAGGTGAACAAAGGCCCGCTGCTTCCATTTCCCGTCTATCCTCTTCTGCATTTTCAAAAACGTTTCTTATATTATAGCGACCCTTCGCCTTCTCTTCAACTTCTCCCATTCACCGCTACCCACATCTAGAAGGAACAAAAAACCACTCCTATTGGCAGGCGAACAAACGCCCCTGCTTCCCTCTGCCCTGTATTTTCTGCTGGAGTTTAAAAAAAGTTTCTTATAATATAACGACCCTTCGCCTTCTCTTCAACTTCGCCCACTCAACCCTGCTCATAGCTAGTAGGAACCACAAAAATTCACTCCCATCAACAGGCAAACAAAGGCCCCTGCATCGTCTGCTGGATTATCAAAAGAGTTTCTTATAATATAGCAACCCTTCGCCTTCTCTTCAAATTCTCCCATTCACCCCTGCCCACATCTAGTAGGAACAACAAAACCCACTCCCCATGGCACGCGAACAAAGGCCCCTGCTTCCCTTTCCCGTCTATCCTCTGCTGCATCTTTAAAAAGTTTCTTATAATATGGCGACCCTTCGCCTTCTCTTCAACTTCTTCCATTCACCCCTCCTCACATCTAGTAGGAACAACAAAGCATACTCACCTTGGCACGCGAACCAAGGTCCCCTGCTTCCTTTTCCCCTATATCCTCTCCTGCGTTTTCAAAAAACTTTCTTATATTATAGCGACCCTACGCGTTCTCTTCAACTTTGCCCATTCACCCCTGCTCACATCTTGTAGGAACAACAAAACCCACCTCCTATGGCTCGCGAACAAAGGCCCCCTGCTTTCCTTCCCCATCTATCCTCTGCTGCATTTTCAAAAAAGTTTCTTATATTATAGAGACACCTCGCCTTCTCTTCAACTGCGCCCACTCAACCCTACTCACATCTAGTAGGAACCACAAATCCACTCCCTTTGGCAGGCGAACAAAGGCCCCTGCTACCCTTTCCCGTCTATCCTCTTCTGCATTTTCAAAAACGTTTCTTATAATATGGCGACCCTTCGCCTTCTCTTCAACTTCTCCCATTCACCCATGCTCACATTCAGTAGGAACCACAAAACCCACTCCCCATGGCACGCGAACAAAGGCCGCCTACTTCTCTTTCCCTATATCCTCTGCTGGATTTTCAAAACGTTTCTTATAATATAGCGACCCTTCGCCTTCTCAACTTCTCCCATTCACCCCTAGTCACATCCAGTAAGAACAAAACTCACTCTCCATTGCAGGTGAAGAAAGGCCCCCTGCTTCCCTTTCCCTCCTATCTTCTGCTGCATTTTCAAAGATGTTTCTTATAATATAGCGACCCTTCGCCTTCTCCAACTTCTCACATTCATCCTTGCTCACATCTAGAAGGAACCACAAAACCCACTCCCCATGGCACGCGAACAAAGGCCCTCTGCTTTCCTTTTCCATATACCCTCTGCTGCATTTTTAAAATGTTTCTTATATTATAGCGACATTCCCTTTTATCTTATGTTCTCTCATTCCCCCTGTTGACATCTAGTAGGAACAACAAAACCCACTCCCCATATCCGGTGAACAAAGTCCCCCTGCTTTTTTTCCCACCCATTCTCTGCTGCATTTCTAAAAAAGTTTCTTATGATATAGTGACCCTTCGCCTTCTCTTCAACTTCTCCCATTCACCCCTTCTCGCATTCAGTAGGAACAACAAAATCCACTCCCCATGGCACGCGAACAAAGGCCCCTTGCTTCCCTTTCCCCTATAACCTCTGCTGGATTTTCAAAAAAGTTTCTTATTATATAGCGACCCATCGCCTTCTCTTCAAATTCTCCCATTCACCCCTGCTCACATTTAGTAGGAACAAAAAAAACCAAATCCCCATGGCAAGAGAACAATGTCCCCCTGCTTCCCGTTTCCAACTATCCTCTGCTGCAGTTGAAAAAAATTTCAGATATTATAGAGACCCTTCACCTTCTCCAACTTCTCCCATTCACCCCTGCTCACATCTAGTAGGAACAACAAAAATCCACTCCCAATGGCAGGTGAACAAAGGCCCGCTGCTTCCCTTTCCCGTCTATCCTCTTCAGCATTTTCAAAAACGTTTCTTATATTATAGCGACCCTTCGCCTTCTCTTATGTTCTAACATTCACCACTGCTGACATCTAGTAGGAACAACCAAAAGCCTCTCCACATGGCAGGTGAACAATGGTCCCCTGCTTCCCTTTCCCGTCTATCGTCTGCTCAATTTTCAAAAAGTTTCTTATATGCGACCATTCGCCCTCTCTTTACCTTCTCCCATTCTCCTCTGCTCACATCTAGTAAGAACAAAAACCCACTCCCCATGGCAGGCGAACAAAGGTCCCCTGCTTCCTTTACCCGTCAACACTCCGCTGCAATTTCAAGAACGTTTGGTATAATATAGCGACCCTTCGCCTTCTCTTCAAATTCTCCCATTCACCCCTGCTCACATCTAGTAGGAAAAACAAAAACCCACTCCCTATGGCAGGCAAACAAAGGTCGCCTGCTTCCCTTTCCTGTCTATCCTCTTCTGCATTTTCAAAAACGTTTTTTTCTAATATGGCGACCCTTCACCTTCTCTTCAACTTCTCCCATACACCCCTGCTCACATCTAGTAGGAACAACAAAACCTACTCTCCATGGCACGCGAACCAAGGTCCCCTGCTTCATTTTCCCCTAATCCTCTGCTGAATTTTCAAAAAATTTCTTATAATATTGCGACCCTTCGCCTTCTCTTCAACTTCTTCCTTTCACCCCTTCTCTCATCTAGTAGGAACAACAAAGCATACTCACTTTGGCACGCGAACCAAGGTCCCCTGCTCCATTTTCCCCTATATCCTCTCCTGCGTTTTCAAAAATTTTTCTTATATTATAGCGTCCCTACGCGTTCTCTTCAACTTTGCCCATTCACCCCTGCTCACATCTTGTAGGAACAACACAACCCACCTCCTATGGCTCACGAACAAAGGCCCCCTGCTTTCCTTCCCCGTCTATCCTCTGCTGCATTTTCAAAAAAGTTTCTTATATTATAGAGACACGTCGCCTTCTCTTCAACTTCGCCTACTCAACCCTGCTCACATCTAGTAGGAACCACAAATCCACTCCCTTTTGCAGGCGAACAAAGGCCCCTGCTTCCCTTTCCCGTCTATCCTCTTCTGCATTTTCAAAAACGTTTCTTATAGCGACATTTCCTTTTATCTTAAGTTCTCCCATTCACCCCTGCTGACATCTAGTAGGAGCAACAAAACCCACTCCCCATGTCAGGCGAACAAAGGCCCCCTTCTTTCCTTTCCCACCTACCCTCTGCTGCATTTTTAAAAACGTTTCGTATGATATAGCGACCCTTCGCCTTCTCTTCAACTCCTCCCATTCACCCTTGCTCACATCTAGTAGGAACAAAAAAACCACTCCCCATTGCAAGAAACAATGTGCCCCTGCTTCCCGTTTCCAACTACCCTCTGCTGCAGTTGAAAAAAAGTTTCTGATATTACAGAGACCCTTCACCTTCTCCACTTCTCCCATTCACCCCTGCTCACATCTAGTAGGAACAACAAAAATCCACTCCCAATGGCAGGTGAACAAAGGCCCGCTGCTTCCCTTTCCCGTCTATTCTCTTCTGCATTTTCGAAAACGTTTCTTATATTATAGCGAACCTTCGCCTTCTCCTCAACTTCTCCCATTCACCCCTACCCCCATCTAGAAGGAACAAAAAATCCACTCCTATTGGCAGGCGAACAAAGGCCCCGGCTTCCCCCTGCCCTGTATCCTCTGCTGGATTTTTAAAAAGTTTCTTATAATATAACGACTCTTCGCCTTCTCTTCAGCTTCTCCCATTCACCCCTGCTCACATCTAGTAGGAACAACAAAACGCACTCCCCATGGCACGCGAAAAATGGCCCCTGCTTCCCTTTTCCCTCTATCCTCTGCTGCGTTTTCAAAAATTTCTTATAATATGGCGACCCTTCGCCTTCTCTTCAACTTCTTCCTTTCACCCCTCCTCACATCTAGTAGGAACAACAAAGCATACTCACCTTGGCACGCGAACCAAGGTCCCCTGATTCCTTTTCCCCAATATCCTCTCCTGCGTTTTCAAAAACGTTTCTCATATTATAGTGGCCCTACGCGTTCTCCCAAACTTCTCCCATTAACCCCTAGTCACATCTACTAAGAAGAACAAAACTCACTCTCCATTGCAGGTGAAGAAAGGCCCCTGCTTCCCTTTTCCACCTATCTTCTGCTGCATTTTCAAAGAAGTTTCTTATATAATAGCGACCCTTCGCCTTTTCTACAACTTCTCCCATTCACCCCTGCTCACATATAGAAGGAACCACAAGACCCACTCCCCATGGCACGCGAACAAAGGCCCCCTGCTTCCCTTTCCAATCTCTCCTCTGCTGCGATTTTAAAAAGTTTCTTATAGCGACATTCCCTTTTCTCTTAAGTTCTCCCATTCACCCCTGCTGACATCTAGTAGGAACAACAAAACCCACTCCTCATGTCAGGCGAACAAAGGCCCCCTTCTTTCCTTTCCCACCTATCCTCTGCTGCATTTTTAAAAACATTTCTTATAAAATAGCGACCCTTCGCCTTCTCTTCAACTTCTCCCATTCACCCCTACCCCCATCTAGAAGGAACAAAAAAACCACTCCTATTGGCAGGCGAATAAAGGCCCCTGCTTCCCCCTGCCCTGTATCCTCTGCTGGATTTTTAAAAAAAGTTTCTTATAATATAAGGACCCTTCGCCTTCTCTTCAGCTTCTCCCATTCACCTCTGCTCACATCTAGTAGGAACAACAAAACGCACTCCCCATGGAACGCGAAAAATGGCCCCTGCTTCCCTTTTCCCTCTATCCTCTGCTGTATTTTTAAAAAATTTCTTATTGTATAGCGACCAGTCGCCTTCTCTTCAACTTCGCCCACTCAACCCTGCTCACTGCTAGTAGGAAGCAAAAAATCCACTCCCCTCAACAGGCGAACAAAGGCCCCTGCTTCATTTTCCACTGTATCCTCTGCTGGATTTTCAAAAGAGTTTCTTATAATATAGCAACCCTTCGCCTTCTCTTCAAATTCTCCCATTCAACCCTGCCCACATCTAGTAGGAACAACAAAACCCACTCCCTATGGCAGGCGAACAAAGGTCGCCTGCTTCCCTTTGACGTCTATCATCTGCTTAATTTTCAAAAAAGATTCTTATAGCGACCATTCGCCTTCTCTTCAAATTCTCCCATTCACCCCTGCTCACATCTAGTAGAAAAAACAAAAACCCACTCCCTATGGCAGGCGAACAAAGGTCGCCTGCTTCCCTTTGCTGTCTATCCTCTTCTGCATTTTCAAAAACGTTTTTTTCTAATATAGCAACCCTTCGCCTTCTCTTCAACTTCTCCCATACACCCCTGCTCACATGTACTAGGAACAACAAAACCTACTCCCCATGGCACGTGAACCAAGGTCCCCTGCTTCCTTTTCCCCTAATCCACTGCTGCATTTTCAAAAATTTCCTATAATATGGCGACCCTTCGCCTTCTCTTCAACTTGTTCCTTTCACCCCTCCTCACATCTAGTAGGAACAACAAAGCATACTCATCTTGGAACGCGAACCAAGGTCCCCTGATTCCTTTTCCCCAATATCCTCTCCTGCGTTTTCCAAAACGTTTCTCATATTATAGCGTCCCTACGCGTTCTCCCCAACTTCTCCCATTAACCCCTAGTCACATCTACTAAGAACAAAACTCACTCTCCATTGCAGGTGAAGAAAGGCCCCCTGCTTCCCTTTTCCACCTATCTTCTGCTGCATTTTCAAAGAGGTTTCTTATATAATAGCGACCCTTCGCCTTGTCTTCAACTTCTCCCATTCACCCCTGCTCACATCTAGAAGGAACAACAAAACCCACTCCCCATGGCACGCGAACAAAGGCCCCCTGCTTCCCTTTCCAATCACTCCTCTGCTGCAATTTTAAAAAGTTTCTTATAGCGACATTCCCTTTTCTCTTAAGTTCTCCCATTCACCCCTCCTGACATCTAGTCGGAACAACAAAACCCACTCCTCATGTCAGGCGAACAAAGGCCCCCTTCTTTCCTTTCCCACCTATCCTCTGCTGCATTTTTAAAAACATTTCTTATAAAATAGCGACCCTTCGCCTTCTCTTCAACTTCTCCCATTCACCCCTGCTCACATCTAGTAGGAACAAAAAAACCCACTCCCCAAGGCAAGAGAACAATGTCCCCCTGCTTCCCATTTCCATCCATATTCTGCTGCAGTTGAAAAAAACGTTTCTGATATTATAGAGACCCCTCACCTTCTCCAACTTCTCCCATTCACCCCTGCTCACATTTAGTAGGAACAAAAAAAACCAACTCCCCATGGCAAGAGAACAATGCCCCCTGCTTCCCGTTTCCAACTATCCTCTGCTGCAGCTGAAAAAAAGTTTCTGATATTATAGAGACCCTTCACGTTCTCCAACTTCTCCCATTCACCCCTACCCACATCTAGAAGGAACAAAAAAACCACTCCATTGGCAGGCAAAGGCCCCTGCTTCACTTTCCCCTGTATCCTCTGCTGGATTTTCAAGTTTCTTATAAAATAGCAACCCTTCGCCTTTCTCTTCAAATTCTCCCATTCACCTCTGCCCACATCTAGTAGGAACAACAAAACCCACTCCCCATGGCACGCGAACAAAGGGCCCTGCTTCTCTTTCCCGTCTATGCTCTGCTGCATTTTTAAAAAGTTTCTTATATTATAGCGACCTTCCCTTTTCTCTTATGTTCTAACATTCACCACTGCTGACATCTAGTAGGAACTACCAAAAGCCTCTCCCCATGGCAGGTGAACAATGGTCCCCTGCTTGCCTTTCCCGTCTATCATCTGCTCAATTTTCCAAAAAGTTTCTTATAGCGACCATTCGCTTTCTCTTTAACTTCTCCAATTCTCCCCTGCTCACATCTAGTAAGAACAAAAACCCACTACCCATGGCAGGCGAACAAAGGTCCCCCGCTTCCTTTACCCGTCAATACTCCGCTGCAATTTCAAAAACGTTTGGTATAATATAGCGACCCTTCGCCTTCTCTTCAAATTCTCCCATTCACCCCTGCTCACATCTAGTAGGAAAAACAAAAACCCACTCCCTATGGCAGGCAAACAAAAGTCGCCTGCTTCCCTTTCCTGTCTATCCTATTCTGCATTTTCAAAAACGTTTTTTCTAATATGGCGACCCTTCGCCTTCTCTTCAACTTCTCCCATACACCCCTGCTCACATCAAGTAGGAACAACAAAACCTACTCTCCATGGCACGCGAACCAAGGTCCCCTGCTTCATTTTCCCTTAATCCTCTGGTGCATTTTCAAAAAATTTCTTATAATATGGCGACCCTTCGCCTTCTCTTCAACTTCTTCCTTTCACCCCTTCTCACATCTAGTAGGAACAAAGCATACTCACCTTGGCACGCGAACCAAGGTCTCCTGCTTCCTTTTCCCCTATATCCTCTCCTGCGTTTTCAAAAAAGTTTCCTATATTATAGAGACACTTCGCCTTCTCTTCAACTTCGCCTACTCAACCCTGCTCACATCTAGTGGGAACCACAAATCCACTCCCTTTTGCAGGCGAACAAAGGCCCCTGCTTCCCTTTCCCGTCTATCCTCTTCTGCATTTTCAAAAACGTTTCTTCTAATATAGTGACCCTTCGCCTTCTCTTCAACTTCTCCCATACACCCCTGCTCACATCTAGTAGGAACAACAAAACCTTCTACCCATGGCACGCGAACGAAGGTTCCCTGCTTCCTTTTCCCCTAATCGTCTGCTGCATTTTCAAAAAATTTCTTATAATATGGCGACCCTTCGCCTACTCTTCAACTTCTCCCATTCACCCATGCTCACATTCAGTAGCAACCACAAAACCCACTCCCCATGGCACGCGAACAAAGGCCGCCAGCTTCTCTTTCCCTATATCCTTTGCTGGATTTTCATAACGTTTCTTATAATATAGCGACCCTTCGCCTTCTCTTCAACTTCTCCCATTCACCCCTGCTCACATCTAGAAGGAACCACTAAACCCACTCCCATAGCACGCGAACAAAAGCCCCCTGCTTCCCTTTTCCATCTCTCCTCTACTGCATTTTTAAAAAGTTTCTTATAGCGACATTCCCTTTTATCTTAAGTTCTCCCATTCACCCCTGCTGACATCTAGTAGGAGCAACAAAACCCACTCCCCATGTCAGGCGAACAAAGGCCCCCTTCTTTCCTTTCCCACCTATCGTCTGCTGCATTTTTAAAAACGTTTCTTATGATATAGCGACCCTTCGCCCTCTCTTCAAATTCTCCCATTCACCCCTGCTCACATCTAATAGGAACAACAAAAACCCACTCCCCATGGCAGGAGAACAATGGTCCCGTTTCCACTTATCCTCTGCTGCATTTGAAAAAAAGTTTCTGATAGTGTAGCGACAATTCGCCTTCTCGAACTTCTCCCATTCACCCCTGCTCACATCTAGTAGGAACGACAAACACCCACTCCCAATGGCAGGCGAACAAAGGCCCCCTGCTTCCCTTTCCCGTCTATCCTCGGCTGCATTTTCAAAAAGTTTCTTATATTATTGCTACCCTTCGCCTTCTCTTCAAGTTTTCCCATCCGCCCCTGCTAACATCTAGTTGGAAAATTAAAACCCTACTCCCCTTGGCAGGGGAACAAAGGTCACCTGCTTCCCTCACCCGTCAACACTCTGCTTCAATGTCAAAAAAACTTGTCCAGGAAACAGGAACTCTTCACTTTTTGTTCACCTGCCCCCTTCATCCCTCCGCACCTCTAATGCAAACAACGAAAAACCCGCTCTCCATGACACTCAAAGGCCCCTCAGCAGTGGGAACAACGAAATACTCCCTCCCCATGACATGGGTAGAACGGCCTTCCTCCTTCCCTTTCGTGCCTCGCCTCTGCTGCACTGCCAAACATTTCCCCGAATATAACGACCCCTCACCTTCCTTAAAATGCCTTCCTTCCCCCTTCGCCCCTCTAGCAAGAACAACGAGAAAACCACTCCCCATAGCACTGAAACAAAGGCCCACCTCATTCCCTTTCCGGTTTATAATCTGCTGCATTGCCAAATTGATGTCCCCATATATAGCGGACCTTCTCCATCTCTTCAACTTCTGCTTCCCGCTCCCTACCTCTAGCGAAAACGACTAAAAGTGAAAACAAGGCGGTTACGACTATTTCAGGAATAGCTTTGTAGGCATTTAATTATTGCAGTCGTCTGTTAAAAACAGAGCAACCCGTAGGCTAATGCCACACAGGTTGGGCGTGAAATAAGCTGACATTCAGACGTCCAGACGACCAGACACAGACGCACCGCAATAATAAAGGCGTTAAAACATCCTACCTGGAGTCATACGGGATGATAACCATACCGGGTTGCCATGGCAATCATGGTAACGCACCCACCGGTTACGCCGACGTTGACGACACCGGCAGCGACGCGCAAGCCAGGGGCAGGCGCCTAACAGCTATTGCTGTGAGACCCTCTCCCCTTGGCACTGGAACAAAGGCTCGCCTCCTTTCCTGAACTGCCAATCCTCTGATGCATTGCCAGAACCGTTGTTCCCATATATATAGGGTCCCCTCACCATCTCTTCAACTTCGTCCTTCCCCCTCAGCACTTTTATCTCGAACAGCAATAAACCTACTCCCTTTAGCTCTGGAACAAAGGCATCTGCCTCATTTTCCTGCCTATCCTCTGCTGCATTGACAAAAAAAGTTGCCTGCAGATATCGGGACCCCTGACTCTCTCTACACCTCTCCTTTTCACGCTAAAGTCCTGCAGTAATTTAAAAGCAAGGAAAAGCTTTGATACCGTCGCCTACATCAGTGATAGGCTCACTTGTAGCAAGTGACCTTGCTTCGCCCTTCCGCTGCCATGTAAGTTCCCGCACGCGCGGGCGGACAGCTCGCGTAGAGTAGCGGACGGATTCAGTGGCATCGCCCATTCTGTCCGTTCTCCGTTTGACGAATTCGTTTTTTCTTTTGCTGAAAGATCAAGATATCAGCATACGCACGTTGTTGTGTCAATAACGCTCTGGAAACGCCGTAAATGTCTTGTCGCTGAGGGGTTGAGTGCCGAAACCGAACGGAAGGAAGACTGTGATCCCAGTTCCAAAAGCAGAGAAGCCACCGACTGATCTTGGCAAGTTCAGGCCTATTTCTCTAACATCAACACTGTGCAAGCTGACAGAGAAAATGTTAGCCACACGACTGTCGTGGTGGCTCCAGCCACCACGGTTTCTACCACCGCACCCAAATTGGCTCCCGTCCATTCATCGGCACTGAAGATGGTTTGGCTGTCTTGGAGTCGAAAGTTCTGTCATCAACTCGCACCCACAGTGTACTTACCGTCCTCGGCATTGATATCAAAAAGGCTTACAATAATATGGCATGGTGCCATTTTGCATTCTATTGACATGCTGCATTCCTTCTTCGAGTATGCAATTTTATAAAATCTTTCCTTTAAGGCAGACAATTTGCCATACGCCTTAGTGGTGACACCATAGAATCATTTAAATCTGTTCGCGGTGTACCCCAAGGCTCGGTACTTTGACCAACAGTGTTCAATATTGCCTTGATACCTCTTGCATGGAGCTTTCATGATGTCCCTGACGTTAAGTTCTTACTGTACGCCGATGATATCACGGTATGGGGCAGTCCCCATGACCTGCTAACTCAAGTAGCGGCCCTACAGTCGGCCTTAGATACTACCGCCAATTAAGCTATGTCTGTCGGCCTACAGCTTTCCGTGAGCAAAACTACGTTCACATCAGTGGCAAACCACTGGGGACGCCGTAAACTCGCTGCCACACCAATCCATCGCAACCTATCTGGAGCCCCAGTTCAAGAATTTTCGACATTGAAATTCTGGGTTTGTCGATACTGCAGTCCGGAACGGGCACTGCCTGGATTTATAAGGCTAAAAAGCAGGCGTTGCTGACTTTGAGCCTAATCAGACGTATTGCTCCCATAACCGGTGGCCCTCATTCCCATGTAGCACGACATTTGGTGAAAGCGGTTTTGCAACAGCGCCTCATTTACCAAGCACAGTTCCAACACTTAACCAGAGCTCAGTGGGATCGTCTGGAAGCCGTCAATCGAGAGGCAATGAGAGCTATCACTTGCCTTCCACGCATCATACCGATCGTGGCACTTCAAGAAAATGCTCAGTTAAATACCCTTGACGAGATTGTGCAGCAGCGCCGTGATGTTCGTAGCGATAAGGCCACCCTTTTACATTCACCGCGAGCACTCCAGACTTTCACTTCCATACTGTCGCCGCCACCGTCAGTTCTTCCTCCATGGGACTTTGTGCAGCTGAGCGACAACAAACCTACCGATTTACGTCGCCCAACCTCACCTTATGCGGCATCGTCATTTCGCGAGCGAATAGCGGAACAAGATAGTCACATACCCCGCGGCTCAATTATTATATATATTGATGCCAGCATCCAGGGCTGCGTAACGGCGACTCCACTTCACTGTCTTTTTTTTTATTCGAGAAGTGTGCCATGAGGCATAAGTTGAAAAAGGAAAGGGGGGAAGGAATGCACGGGATTGAAAGTTAAAAGAAGTAGTGAAGAGCCGTTGCGCTGAGGTAGTCGCAGAGGTTGTTAATGAAACGGTTGTCCATTGTCCACTTCACGAAGTCACTTTCGCGGTTCCACCGCAGGCCCACCTCCCTGAGGAGCCGTTTTCTGATAGCAGCCGTCGCTGGGCACGTCCACAACAAGTGCCGCACATCACATATGTCTGGTGCAGCGCCACAGTGAGGGCACGTGTCAGGTAGTTGCAGATCTTTGGCACGCCACCGATGACGGACAGATGGTGTCAGAGCCGCCCCTGCCCGAATCCGGCGCACGGATACCTCCTCCTGCCGAGTAAGACTACGGGGGAGAGGGTGCGAACACGGAGGAATTAGAGCGCGTGTTCGCTGGCGCAGAATTTCGGAATCGGAAACGTGGGACAGGAACGGATCTGGGGGAAGAGGGGAAGGTGGCGGATCGTCTAATGTATGAAGATGAGTCATAGCATCCGCTTGAATGTTATGTGGATCCTGGGCATGGCCGCGAATCCAGTGTATGCGCACAGGACATGGATACTTTGCGCAGAGCACATGAATAGATTGTGAAATCTGAAACGTTCGTCGAACAGCCTTAAGCTGTTTAAGGGCGGCGCGGGAGTCGGTGTAAATGTGAACTGTATTGAATGTTGGAACGAGCGGAAGGGAAGCAATGGCATTGTAAATGGCTTGAAGTTCCAATGCCAGGGGAGTGCACGTATCCGCAGTATACGTTGCGCGTGAGTTGAGATGCGGATGAGATGGACTATACACAGCAGTAACTCCCCTCTCTGCAGAATGAGATGCATCCGTGTATAATATGCACCCTTCAGGCAGATACGCTGCTGATACCGACGGGGAAACAGTGGGGCGATTGTCAGTGAGCTGGCAATAGGACCACGGTGGAAGTGTCTTTAAACGATGAAGTTTGAGAGACTGTTTTCGAGCTCTATTTGCCACCCGTTGGTCGATGATTTCACTGAGTGTATTAAGTTGGGCGAACTCCTGTAGCACAGGTATGGATGTTAAACGAGGCAGATATGTTATGACGCGCATAGCCTCACGATTGATAGCTTCAAGGGAGTCCCACTGTCTGCGGGTGAGACGTTGAAATTGAGCCTGATATACTATCCGTGGCTGAAGGATAGAGCGCACAAGCTGGCGGGCCGTATGAGCACGTGCGCCACCAGAGCGCATAGCTATGCGACGAATCAGACCTAGAGTAGCGTGAGCCGACTTACGGGTGGCTGTCAGCCACGGGGTGCCAGTCCCAGATGTATGGAGGAGAAGACCAAGAATACGAACAGTTTCTACCTGAGGAATCAGAGAATTACGTACCGTAAAATTTAAAGGGGGAGCTTTCCGTAAGGCGGCTTTATTTCCAATTCGAATGAAACATGATTTAGTAGGAGAGAGTGTTAGACCCAAAGGTGGGAGGCGAGATGTCAATACATCCAGCGCGTGTTGAAGGACCGACTGATGAATAGACGCATCTGGATGACAGCACCACAAGGTGATATCATCGGCATATGCAAGCACGCGGATAGAAAGGATGGTCTCTAGGGCTCGAACAAGAGGAATTAAAGCCACAATAAATAATGTGGGGGCGAGAACGGAGCCCTGCGGCACTCCTCTATTGGAAGTGAAATTACCAAAGGGCTTTCCGTGGACA
Organism: Amblyomma americanum; assembly: GCF_052857255.1. NCBI lineage: Eukaryota > Metazoa > Arthropoda > Arachnida > Ixodida > Ixodidae > Amblyomma > Amblyomma americanum. The sequence goes on along the minus strand of NC_135502.1, from coordinate 181,279,989 downwards.
CGCACGCTGAAGGTTCGATTTGCTAAAAAGGCGTGAATGGAGAGGAGGAACCGGTGAGGGAGACCAAGAGTTTGAAGGGAGGCAAGAATGGCAGAGTGAAGGATATTATCATATGCCTTTGTTATGTCTGTAGCGATTACGGCTCGTACAAGGTGACTCTGTGGAGAGTGGTCAAGCACGTCAGCAGCCAAAGTAGCAAGGCCGTCCTCCGTTCCAATTTGTGGGCGGAAACCAATTTGGGAATCTGGGTAACAATCATGGGATTCCAGCCACCATGATAAGCGTGCGGCTAGAATGTTTTCATAAAGCTTGCAGATGGTAGGGGTAAGGGAAATTGGACGAAGGGCCGAGAGAGATACTGGAGGCTGACCTGACTTGGGGATTGGAACCACAATAGAATGCTTCCAGTCTCCCGGCATGACGCCAGAAAGCCACACTTCGTTAAAAGTATCAAGTAGGGTTTCCAAAGCCCTCCCTTCCAAGTTACGGAATAAGGAGTTAGGTATGCCGTCGTGCCCGGGAGTAGTAGTAGTTTTTAAACGGTCAATGGAGGCCAGCAGCTCTGCCATGGTGAGGTCAGAAGTAATCCCATCGGGGGGCTCTGTTACCGATAAGTCAGTTGGAGACGTAGCGGTGCAGTCATGGTTTGGAAAAAATTGACGGGCCGCTTGTAGTGCAAATGTGTCCTCATCCACTTTTAGCGCGAGGCGAATGCTCTCTGTGTAATCTGCAACCTGAGAAGGGCGCTCCATGGCGTGAAACACTCTCCAAAGATGTCGATTGCCCTGCGTAGAGGACAGGCGGGCACACCATGCAGCCCAGCGTTGCCTGCCTAGCCGCTTTGCATAGCGCCGCGCCCGTGCGGTAGCGCGGTGAAGAGTAGGAAGAGCCGAAGGGTCATCGGGGTGACGAGTAGCGTAAAGATCCGCCTGGCGACGAAGAGCCCACAGATTCAAGAGATATATGTCCGGGTTTGGGTCGTCTTCATTTACAGTAGTTGTAATAGTGTGAGTAGCGAGAACAGCAGATAGAGTAGACAATGCTGAAGAGGGGTTGAATGTAGATAAATGATTGTCTGCGCGTACAGAATCTCATGATGTTATTCGTACAGTGCGGCGTATTTTCCGTAGACGCGTAGGCGTGAGGGAGATAAAAATAGGGCTGTGATCGCTACCCCAAGTATCAGAATCAACAGCCCTACGAGGGTTAACGGGGCCTAACCACCAAGTCAAATCAGGTGAATACGGGCCACCTCGTGGGCGGGTAGAAGTATTCGGGTGGTTAAAAGTTGAAAGGAATGATCTGAAAAGCTCCCTTGGATGTGTGAACCCCTTGAGGAATCCGATGGGTAACCCCACGCAGTGTGCGCGCCGTTGAAGCCACCACCAATTAGAATAGGGATACCCGAGTTGGTAGAACGTAGAAAACGAACCCATCCCAGATTAGGAGATGCGGAGCCAGGACTATAAAAAGAAACTAGAATAAGGGGTGTGCGTGCAGGTTTTACGAGAAGGGCGACAACCTCTTGACGTGTGTTGCACCACCGTGAAAGGATGAGAGGTTTGTGCGGAACTGAACTGTGAATATAAATTGCAGATTTACCTGGGCTGAGGGAGGAGGCGGTGCAACGGCGATCAGGGATCGATGGTGAATTGTATGCGCAGAAACCTGAAAGGCATGGGAGTGCATTATGCTCTTGCAGTAGGAACGCCCATGCCCTCAGCTTTCCGTCGCGAAGGCGGATGTTCACTTCAGAGGCCTTATTAGCGAAACCTCGACAGTTCCACTGCACCACCACCGATGATGATGCGCTATCCATGACGAGGCCGAAGAGCTTCCACGATGAGGGATGTCACCTGCTTCATCAGCGCTAATATCTTGTCCACTGTCGGGGTAGTCACAGCTAACAGGTGGTCAGCACCTGATTGTGGGCCAGTGCTTACCCTAGGTGATTCCTCTGATGATTGCTCCCGAGTTATGAGAATTCTTCGAGAGGATTGACAACGACGCTGTTCCCGGCACTGGGTGAGTTCGTCTAGCCGGCGGCGAGCCTCCGCGATTGCATTGTCTAAAGCTGTGTCTTCATCTGTGGTATCCACATGTGATGGATGCACTGGACGTTTGGGCGTACCATTTGATCCGGGAAGGTGAGCCGCTTGTGCATATGTACGCTGGCGAGGAGACGTATGGTGAGCAGCAGGCTCAGATAAAGGAAGTTCAGGGAAGTCGTTGTCGTCACATGCGAGAGCTGCAAAGCGATTACTTGTAGGAACATCCATTTTTGCAGGCGACTTGTGAAACTTCTTCGCTTGCTTCTTCTTTGGACAAGCGGGGGAGCGAATGTCATGGTCCGGCGATTTGAACAGGGCACAATGAGCTGTTGGTTCATTCATGTCGGCCACAGCTGCTAGATTAGGGCATGTATTTTGCATATGTCCTTCTTTGTGGCAGAGATAGCAAAAAATACGACGAGGTCGGAAGGGCTGTGGTTTGACGATCGCACCGTAGCAGGTAAGGTACTTCGGGAGAGTCAACGGGCCTTGCAGGATGAGCAGGTATGAGCTCCGGCGACCCATAGGCCGTGCTTGCAGTACAACATGAGTTGAGCAGCGAATATTTGCGCGCACCTCCACTTTACTGTCCCTGCCAGCCTGCACTCAACAAGACGGCCAGGTTTCGATTCGCGGGACCACCTACTTCCTTCTCTGCTGAGCTGCTCGCTATACAAGATCCGCTTCGCTCTGCAGTCGCAGTTACCTTGCTCCCTACAGCCCACATTCCCGTCCGTACTGAAGCCCTTCAAGCAAGTCGTCTACTCGGGCGCGTAAGCCGCAGCCCAGAAATGTGCTGGAATATACATCGCCTGGCGACTCGCATCCCGCAAGCCAGTCGAATTGAGTGGTTACCACGTCACCTGCTCAATTCACAAATATCTGCAGATTCGGCAACCCGCTTGCCAACCATACCCACATCAATGCCTCAATTCCTCAGTATGAATGATGCTGCCTTCATTCTCACAAGAAAGGAACACCTCCGGCGCCGCACCCGTGCTCTCTCCCTCCGTGTGCGATAGCCCTGCCCCGCGGTCTTACCCGTGGAGAGGAGGTCGGGCTCCAGAGGATCAGGGTCGGGGGTGCCCTCACTCCTGCCGTAACTCGGGCGTGGCCTCGATTTCGCCACTAATATCCCCGCCTAAGATGTCCTGTCTGCAACTCACAAGACACTGAGGCTGACATTCAGCACTTGTTGTGGGTTTGCCCGGCACTGAAGCCAACTAGAATTCGCCACCTCGCAGCAGCGGGTCTCCACCCAGACAACCAGTCCTCGTATATTGATTGGACGCAGGGGCCACATTACCGCTCCCTCCTCGCATTCATTATATCGGCCCAACTTTCCTGCTTTAACACCCACCCACTCTTTTTTTTTTCTCTTTTCTTCCCAACCCCCCTTACGCCCAGAGACAATCAACAGCGCTATCAAAAAAGTGTGGCTCTGCAGAATGGGCCCGTAATACATTGAACCTTCATAAACTGCTCGACTAGCGAGGTAAGCAATGTTCGCGACCTACGGGTACGAGAAAAAGCGGGCACTAACAGCCCCCTCACCAGCTGTCCTGCAGTTGAAAGAAAGTGCTGAAAGGATGGCCTAATTTTAAACAGGCTGTCCACATTTAAGCTTGCACGCACGCACGCACGCGCTTGAAACAAGCAAACAAACAAAAATGCCACGCAGATGAAGTTTTAACTCCGTTGCGGAGTAGCGCGATTAGATCGCGTTAGCAGCAAGCATACTCCATGGCACGGTCCATTCGGCCGCTCTAGAATGTTGCAATAGCTGCAGAGTTGAACAAAGAGGGTTAAACACAGGCTAGTGGTCGGACAACAACCAGAATAAGCCGCGCGGTGAACGGCGACAGGCACTGTTGACAATCATTTGCACACGCACTGACGACTTTCTCTACTTTCGATCACCAAGTCATGTCGCAGCTTTCTCAGTGCAGGTGACAATCAGCATTCTTTTTAACGTAAAGTTTTCATCCATTGTAACCGCGATGTATATGCAGCACACGTATACGCAAGACAAGAGGAAAAAGCAACGAAATAAAACACATCCAAGTGACTAAGCTCACGCGGATAGCCTGAAACAAACTCCTCTCGCATGCTTTTCGGCTACGACGGCTTTGCCCACCGTCATCGATTTCAACTCTTGTTTAACTAAGAAATCAAGATTATTCTCTCCCTTTTAATTAGATAGAGGTAATTTTCGTTATAAAAGAGTAACGTATTTCGAAAACTGCGAACAAGCAAGCCTGAAACATGCGGTATCCAAGGTACCGAGCGCTCATCCTTCATCCTCTCTCGTTTTTTTCTTTTAGCCCACGTTTGAAATTCAAGGACCGATGTTTTTATCCCCCCGCTCTCTCTATTTTTTTTTTGCTTTTCAAAGAACTAGGCATTCGGAACGAGTTGTTCCCTCGCATGTGCAGAGAAGTTCCCCGCTTATGAATACCGTAAGCAATGATTTAGCCGTTTAGCGCGGGCGTCGCCTGCTACACAGGAGCTTTCTAGGTGGCGCGCGGCAATTGTCTCTACCTTTAAAAAGTATAGAGGGACCTTACTTCACTCCACCGCACCTCTAGTGCAAGCAACGAAAAACTCACTCCGCATGACACCCGAACAAAGGCCAGCCATTAGTGCGAGCATCGAAAAAAAATGGCGGTAGTTTAGTTCTGGTTATACATGGAGTGACGCGATAGCTACAGCTGGTTGAGTGAAACTTGGTCACGTGACCAACCACGTGACCAATCACGTGATTAGCTACGGCGCCGCGCCACCGGCAGCTGCTCCGCACCGCGTGACCAACCACATGACACCGTGGCGGCGCAGTCACGCTGGAGGCTCGAAATGCTACCGTAATGTAGCTATCGCTGCAAACCTCACAGGACGGCTGCCGCTACGTTACGAGACATTCAGCGATAGCTGTTTGGGCATTTGGTTTTCGGGTATTTTTAAGCAGAAAAGATAGAGTGATCTCTAATAGCACTGGTGTGATGGTCAAGTGATGCACCCCTGCACTGGCAGACGGCAGTTCCAAACAGAACCACCCGCAGGTTATGCGGCACGGGTCGACCGTAATATAAGGTGAGTGCGTTAAATATCGGCAGGTGCGTTAATTAAAACCACCCGGTGGGTGGGACGTCTTTATTGCACTTACCGGTGATGCCGACGGTGACGAGGACGACGTCTACAACGACGCGAACAGCGGTGGCGCAAGCCAGGGACTGGTGCCTAAAAGCTATCGCTGTGAAGCTCACTCTCCATGGCACAGGAACAAAGATCCACCGCTTTCAATCTCCTATCTTCTGCTGCATTCCCAAAAGAAATTTGCCCCTTATATAGTGACCTCTCACTGTCTCTCCAACCTCCCCGAACACCCCTCGGCACCTCTAGAGCGAACATCCCACACCCTATGGCAAGAGAACAATGGGCCGTCTATCCTCTGCTGCATTAACAAAAAAAAATTGTCCTAGAATATAGCGACCCTTCGTGGTCACTTGAATTTCCCTTTTCGCCGTTCCCACGTACGGTGTGCATGAAGAGAAACCCACTCCAGATGGCAGGGAAACAAAGGCCTGCTTCCCTTTCCTGTCTATCCTCTACTGCATTAAGAAAACATTTCCAATTTATAACGACCACACACTTTCCCTTCCACCTCCTTGCAACCTCCCCACCTCAAAGAAAGACCCGCTCCTCATGGCACTGGAACAAAGGCCTACGTCCTTTCCTTTCCTGCCTCCTCTGCTGTATTGACAAAATAGCTTCCCTGAATATAGCAGCCCCTTACCCTCTCTTCAACTTCCCCCATTCACCTCTCGGCACCACTAAGGGAAAAAAATGGCAGTGGCATAGTTCGGCTATGCCAGGATATCGGTAGCGAAAGCTAAGGCATAGCTTGGTTAGCCTTGGTTAATCTTGATTGCAAGTCCAGGTTACTCTGGTTGTCTAGCTAGTTGTTGTCACGTGGTTCTTCACGCGGTTATTCACGCGGTGCGGTGCGACCACAGTGGGAGTGCAAGCACGGCGAACCTGCGAGTTCGTGGCCAATGTAGCTTTCGCTACAACAACAAAAAGCCAATCTCCATGGAAGAGGAACAAAGGCCCCCTACTTTCCTTTCATGCTTACCTCTGCTGCACTAACAAAAAAAGATGTCCCTATATATAGCGACCCCTCCCCATCTCTTCAACTTCCCCCTTCCCCATCCCTACCTCTGGTGCAAAGAACAAAAAAGTGACCCCAGGACGGTTCCGACTATGTAACCGGAGATTCAGTCATTGATGTGTAGGCATTTTTCAGGCGGTTGTTCCAAACAGCGCAACCCGTAGACTAATGCGACCCAGGTTGGCAATAACATAACGTGACATGCGAGGAGACACAGAGATGCACAGGATTAATAAAGGCCTTAACGCATCCTATGTGGTGTCATGCGGGATGATAACCTACCCTGGTTACCGTGGTTACCGGGGGCTGCGTTACCATGCTCGCAATGGTGATCACGGTAACACACCCACCGGTTACGATGACGGCGACGCCCAAGCCAAGCAAGGGCGCCAAACAGCTATCGCTCTGAAACAAACTCCCCTTATCACTGGAACAAAGGCCTACCTCCTTTCCTTTACTGCATTGCCAAAAACTTGTTCCCATATATAGGGACACCTCAACATCAGTACAACATCGCCTTCCACATCCCCACTTCTAGTCCGAACAGCAAAAAACACTCCTCATGCAATAGAACAAAAGCCCACCTTCATCCCTTTCCTGCCTATTCTATGCTGCATTGCCGAAAAAACTTCCCCGAATATAGCGACCACTCACTGCTCTGCACCCCTAGCCAGAACAATAAAAAACACTCCTCATAGCAGGAGAACAAAGGCTCCTTGCTTGGCTTTCCTTCATGTCCTCTGCTGCAGTGCCAATAAAGCTTCCCGAAATATAGCGACCCCTCACCCTCGCTTTAAATTCCTCTTTCTCCATCTGCACCTCTTGCAGGAACAACGAAAACAAGCTCCTTATGGCAATAGAACAATCCCTTCCACCTTCCCTTCACTAACTATCCTCTCCTAGATTGCCATGAGTTTCCCCGAATGTAGGCACCCCTCAATATCTCTTCAAATTCCTCTTTTTCCTCCGGACTTCCAGCAGGAACCACGAAAAACTGAAAAGACGGTTGTGAACTGTGTAACGTGAAGTTCAGCGATAGATGTTTAGACATTTAATTTTGGGAATATTTTTGCAGGCGTACTTGTGTGGTGGTCACGTGATGCACGCCTGCACTGGTAGGCGGCTGTTTCAAACAGGGCGACCGGGAGGCTTATGCGACCCAGATTGACGACGATGAAAAAGCCAGCGATGGTCCGCTAATAGCTATCGATTTAAGCACACTCCCCATGGCTCAGAAAAAAAGACCCGCCTGCTTCCCTTTCCTGCTATACTCTGCTGGATTGCCAAAAATTTTCCGGGACAACTCACGGTCTCTTCAACTTTCCCCTTAACCCTCCGCACCTCTAGCGCGAACAATGAAAAGCTCACAGCACACTTACGAATATGTAAAGCGAGTTTCAGCGATAGCTGTTTCAGCATTTAGTTTTGTGGACTTGTTGAGGTAGAAAAGGTAGTTTCAGCATATCGCAGAGGTGGAGCGGTGAACTTATGCACTCCGCACTAACCGATTTAACTTACTAACCGACTAAGCCGACGGCGATGACGAAGCCGAAAGCGGTCGCGCAAGCCAGGGACGGGCGCCCAACAGCTGTCACAGTAAAATTCACTCCCAAGGCGCAGGAACTAAGGCCCGTCTTCTTCACTTTCCTCCTAACCTCTGCTTCATACCTAAATGAAGTCCTCTCATACAGCAACCCCTCACTGTCTCTGAATTTTCCCACATCACCTCTCCGCTCCTCTAGAGCAAGCAACCGAACTCAATAGCATTAAAACAATGGCCCATCTCGCTGCCTCTCCAGCCTATCGACTGATGCATTCCTAAACATAATTCCTAGAATATGGCGATCCCTCGTGGTCTCTTCATGTTCCCCCTCCCCATCTCACCACTAGTGTGGACCATGAGAGACCCACTCCCCCTGGACGGAAAACAAAGTCCTGCCTGCTACAGTTTCCTGCCTATCATCTGCTGCATTGCCAAAAAAGCTTCCCTGCATATAGCGACCCTTAACCTTCCCTTCAACCTCCTCCATTCACCCTTCTGCACATCCAGTGAAAACAGCAAAAAGAAACTCGCCATGGAAGGGGAACAAAGGCCACTTCTTTGCTTTTCCGCGAATCCTCTTCTCCATTGCCAATAAAATTGTTGCCATACATAAGGAGCCGTAACCCTCTCTGAACATTCCCCCTTCGGACTCCATACTTCTAGTGCGAACAAACAAAAACCAACTCCCTTTGTCAATGGAATAAAGGCCCACCTCCTTCCCTTTACTGCCCATCCCCTGCTGTATTGCCCAAAAATTTGTGACCATATATAGGGGCACCTGACCATCTGTGCACCTTCCGCCTTCGCCCTCCGCACTTCTAGTGCCAACAGCAAAAAAACACACTCCCCTTGGCACTCTAACAAAGGTCTACCTTCATCCCGTTCCGGCCTATCCTCTGCTGCATTGGCAAAAAATCTTCCCCAAAAATAGTGACCCCTAAGCCTCTCTCGAAATTCCCTCTTCTCCATCTGCACCTCTAACAGGAAAAATAAAAAACCAACTCCCCATGGCACTAGAACATGGCCCGCCTCCTTTCCTTTCCTATCTATTATCTGCTACATTGCCAACTAAATTCCCCGAATGTAGGCACCGCCCATTTTCTCTTAAATTCCCCGCCTCCCATCGGCACCTATAGCAGGAACAACGAAAAAACTCACAGGACGGTTACAGCTGTGTAACGCGATGTTAAGCTATAGCTGTGTAGGCACCTAACATTAGGAATATTTTTGCTAACACGCTGGTATCGTGGTCACGTGATGCACCCCTGCACTGTTAGGCTGTTGTTCCAAACAGGGCCACACGTATCCGTTTGCGACCCAGGTTGACCAGCGCAACCGGTGGGTCCGCCAGCACCCGGAAGTTGCGCTGACAACGACGAGAAAGCCAGGGACGTTTCCCTAACAGATATAATTGTAAACCCACTCTCCATGGCACAGAAACAAAGCCCCGTCTGCTTTCCTTTCCTCTCTATACTATGCTAGATTGCCAAAAATATTTCCCCGAATATAGGGACAACTATGGTCTATTCAAATTCCCCCTTCCCCCCGCCGCACCTCTAGCACGAACAACAAAAATCTCGCAGGACACTAACGAGTATGTGAAGTGAGATTCACTGATAGCTGTTCCGGCACTTATGTTTGGGGATATTTTGAGGCAGAAAAGATAGTTTTCTCATATGGCACTGGTGTAGCTGTCAAGTAACGCACCCATGCACTGGCGGGCGGCTCTTAAAACAGAGCCACCCGAACAGTTATGCGACGTAGGTTGACTGTTACTTAAGCTGACTTCGTTAAAGGCCGGTGGCTACGTTAATGACATCCATCCGTTGGGTGGGATATTTTTAACGCACTAACCGGTTCAGTCAACGGCGACGACGACGCCGAAAGCGGTGGAGCAAGCCAAGGACGGGCGCCTAACAGCTTTCGGTGTGAAGCCCAATCTCCATGGCAGAGGAACAAAGGCCCACCTTCTGCCCCTTCCTCCTATCCTCTGCTGCATAACCAAATGCAGTCCCCTTATACAGGAGCACCTCACTCTCTCTTTATGTTCCCCCACCACCCCTCCGCAGCTCTAGCGCGAACAACCCACTCCACATGAGACGGGAACAATGGGCCATCTCCCTGCCTTTTCAGCCTATCGACCGCTGCATTTCCAAAAAAAAATATTCCCTGATTAGAGTGATTCCTCATGGTCTCCTCAACTTCATCCTCCCCTCTAGTGTGGACAATGAGAAACCCCCTCCGCTGGCAGGAAAACAAAAACCTGCCTGCATCCCTTTCCTGTCTATCCTCTGCTCTATTGGTGGTGGTGGTAGTGCTTTTATTAAAAATAATAGTAAAAAGGAAGGAAAAGATTTTTGCTGGCCCCGGCATCTGCCATTGATACTGAAGCACCTGAGCTGGGGCAGCGGAAATAAAGGACAGCAGGCAGAATGGAGAAATGAAATGAAAGAGGTGAGGGGACAGGAATAGAGGACAGAAGGAGAAGAAATATGTACAAACTATTTACACAATAAGAAATGTGTCCAGGATGTGCGCGTGATTAGTTCATTTTAGAGGTATTAAATCACACACGCGCGCTGCTCTGTGTTGGCTACAACTGGAGTGGGGCGTCCAGTTATTAATCGTTCAAGGTAGAACTCGCGGAGCGTTCGGTCACTGCGTGTAACTACCTGACGGAGAACAGACGGGACGTCAAGCCCGTGTGTTCGAGGAATGCGGAGAGGCTCACCAAAGTTCGCTCACGAGTGCGCGCACTGCCCTGCGGCCACAATAGCGTCTTGATGGAGTCTGGTAGTATGCCCTGCGCCCTATAGGCCGCGAGCATATCGCGACGAGCATCGGCGAACGCGGAACAGCGAAGGAGCAGGTGTTCTAACTGCTCTATTGCCAAAACAGTTCCCGTACTTTAACGACCCCTCACTTACCCTTCAACTTCCTTCCCCCTTGGCACCTGTAGCATGAACAACAAAAAACACACTCCCGATGGCACTGGAAGAAACGCCCATGTCCTTCCCTTTCCTGCCTATCCTCTGCTATTTTGCCAAAGAAGTTTCCCTGCATATAGCGAAGCCTCACCTTCCCTTCAACTTCCTCAGTTCACCCCTCCGCACCTCTAGTGCAAACAAAAGCAACTTCCCATGTGTCGCAAATTGGTAGCTCGTCCCCGACTTTCCGAAGGGGAACGCTATCGCGTGCAGGTTTGAAGAAGAGAACAAGAGAACAAAGACGTCAAACAAAACAAAATGAAGCCGTATTTATGATTTAAAGGAAAGAGCCAATAAAAACCAGAAACAAAAACTATAAAAACACACGCTCAACACGCTTACAACACTACAAAATAAAGGAAAAGCGTTCACCCGGTACTGAGCGTCCCAGGTGACGCGGTGATGCCTTGTAGACAGGACGGAATGCGGGTTGATGAACTGCGACGTGTCGATGGCGTTGCGCCGACGGAAGCGGCAAAACGGAGCCAGGTGAGAATAGGAGCGGAGAGGAACACAGGGAGACGCTAGTGGTCTCCCGTCAATCGCCCGAAGAACTTGGCAGCAGCAGAAGAATCGTAATGCAAAAATCGTAGCCAGATCCCGTAGACGGCGGCCCGAAACGCGGGAGGCTTAAAGCAGGCTATCGAAGAGAGCCTCTCGGCAGCACGGACGCTCAGTCCATCGGCTGCCACCTACACGCTTGCAAGGAACGCCGGAGGCTTGCGTCGGTGATCAAAGGGCGGTCAAGACAGCACGGACCCAACGTCCGACGGCTGCCACCTCCACCCCTGAATGACACGATCTCCCCAGCGCTGTCTTCCTTTACACATTAGTTTTCTGACACGCCAGCTCACCGCTCCTTGTGCTCGCCACGCTCTTCGTCACCGTCGCCTCGCACACGCACACGCACACGCAGAACGCTGGGTTGGCAAGCGCAGCGCTCACAAGCCATCAGCCGGAAGTGGCCTCAGTACCGAGAATTGTTTCCTCGGCCACGGTGTCCGATATGTAAACACGAGGACATTGAGGCCGACATTCATCATTTACTGTGGGACTGCCCAGCTCTCAAGCCTACAAGGATCCGGCACCTGATGGTAGCAGGTCTTTCACCAAGCAACCCTGCTTCATATATTGCCTGGACGCAGGGACCGTACCATCGTTCTCTACTGAACTTCATCAAATCTGCTAACCTTTTTCAATTCATTTAATCTCTACTACATCATTCATCGCACCTTCACCCATCATTGATGCAATAAATTTCGGCAATAAATTTCAATGTGCAATAAATTTCGCTTTAAAAAAAGCGCAGCGCTCCGCTGTCCGACGCACCACTGTCGACGCACCGCGTTCACAAATCCTCTGAGGATCTTTTGCGCACCTCACACCATGGCAGGGGAACTGAGGCCCCCTGCTTATTTTTTCTGCCTATCCGTGGCTGTATTGCCTTCACCCTCGCGCGTCTTTTAAAAAGCGAAATAAGTGACCCCTAGGACAGATACGACCATGTAACGCGACATTCAGCGATGGCTGTTTAGGCATTTAGTTTTGGCAGACGGCTGGTTCAAATTGCCTGCATGGCGTTAAGGTAGAGCGTCTGCCTCGCGTGCGAGAGGACCGGGGTTCGAATCCCTGCGCCGCGTAATTCTCCACCGGGTTTCAAAAAATAAACTCCGCATGCCGATGGAAATACATAACCAGCCCTGTGGTGTGGCCTGATCTCGGTGACCAGGACCGAAAAACGCACTCCCTCACAAGAACAGCATTGGGCCTCCCTGGTGTAGTGCCTCGCCGCAATCTTCTAAGAAAAAACCAATTAACCCTCGGCCTTCAGTCCCTAGCCGCTGCGGAGGAACTGACCAAGGCGGCGGTCAGACCTTTGACGCAGCGGAGGGTGCTAAGAAACTCTGGCTACGGACAGGCCGCCACTTAAATCTTAACTTCGCAACATTTAACGCTAAAACGTTATCTTGTAAGGCTTTCCTTGCAGTGCTGTTCTGGGGAACTAGCGGGAATTAAATGGGATGTGATAGGGCTTAGTGAAGTTAGGAAGACCGGTGAGGCATATACAGGGCTAAAGGACATGCACGTACTGTGCTATCGCGGATTAGCGGATGGACGAGAACTAGGTGTGAGATTCCTCTTTAAGCAGGCTAAAGCTGGCAATGATGAGGAGTTCTATAATATTAACGAGAGGCTGGCAGCTATTGTAACTAGACTCAATAGTAGGTAGAAGCTGAAGATTGTGCAGCCCTAAGTGCCTACATCCAGCCGTGATTACCAGACCATTGGAAGCTTCTATGAAGACGCGGAATCAACAATGAGCAAAGTAAAATCACAGTACGCTGTACTGATGGGCTACTTCACTGCGATTATGGGATATGTTCCAGAAATACCAGGGGAGAGTTATTAGTACAGTTCGAAGATGAAAATAATTTACGGATCATGAATACTTTCTTCCCCCAAACCAGAGAACAGGTAGTGGACCTGGCAGAGTCAGCCGCAATGGTGATACTAAAATTAAACCGAAAACCTACACGCTCAACCTGGCATCGTTCGGGATGTGGACATTGTCGGAAAGGTGCGTTGTGGTGACCGCAGAATGGTGGTGTCTTGAATTAGCCTCGACTGGAAGAGGGAACGGAAGAAGCTAGTGCGGAGGAAGTCCACCAACGAGTTTGCGGTAAGAGGGAAAATCGACAAATTCAGGATATCGCAGCAGAACGCAACATCAGCTTTAACTTAGGAAGGCGATGGTAATGTTCATTCAATGAACGATAATGTGACATCTATTATTGCGGACTGCGCAGTAGAAGTAGGCTGTGGGACTGTTCGACAGGATACCGGCAAGTTATCTCAGAAGACGAAAGATCTGATTAATAAACACCGAAAGGATGTGTGCGTCTAACACTAAAGACAGAATAGAACTAGCAGAGCTATCGAATACATAAAATACAGCAAGGTAGCCGAGGTAGAGAAGTTTAATACGTAGATCAAATGGACTTGCTCTAAAGAAGTATGCTCTAAACAAAGGAGGTATAAAAGCGGTGAAGAGGAAACTGAGCATACGTAAAAATCAGATATATGCGCTAAGTGACAAGGAAGGCAATGCCATTAGTATTGTGGATAAGATAGTTAAAGTAACCGAAGAGTTCTAAACAAATATACGCAGTAACCAATGTAATCAGAACGTTAATGAGAGAGACAGTAGCGCACAGCAATGCGTCATCCCGCCAGTAAGGAAAGAGTAAGTAAAGAAAGCTGTAGGAGCAATGGAAAGGTGAAAAGCAGCTGATGAGGATCAGCTAAAAGCAGCTTTTTTTAAAGGCAGGATGGCGGTGAAATCGTGCTAGAAAAATTAGCCACCCTGTATACACAATACCTTATTGCCTCGACCGTACCAGAAGCTTGGAAGAACTCTAACATTATCTTAATTCTTAAGAAAACAGACGCCGAGGACTTGAAAATTTACAGAGCAATCAGCTTATTGTCCGTTGCCAACAAGGTATTGACTAAGGTAATCGCTAATTGAGTCTGGGCAACCTTAGTCTTCAATCAACAAGATCATCAGGGTGGCTTTCGGAATTCCACAACATACCATGATCACACCATCAGTGAGGTGATAGAGAAGTGCGCAGAACATAACCAACACCTATATAGCTTTCATTGATTCCGAGAAAGCGTTTGACTCAGTGTAAACCTCGGCAGTCATGCAGGCATCGTGAAATCAGGGTGTAGAAGAGCCTTATGTCAAATTACTGGAAGATGTATATAGCAGCTGCACAGCTACCATAGTCTTTCATTAAGTCAGCAAAAAAAATTCCGGTAAAGAAGGGCGTCAGGCAAAGAGACATCATCTCGCCAATAATATTCACCACCTGCTTACAGGAGGTATTCCGAGGCATGAATTGGGAGCAGTTGGGAATAAGAGTAAATGGATAGTACCTAAGTTATCTGCGATTCGCTGAAAACATTGCCTTGCTGAGTCACTCAGAAGGTGAACTGCAAATCATGACCAATGGGCTAGACAGGCAAAGCAGAACGCTGGGTGTAAAGATTAACATGCAGAAAACCAGGGTAATGTTCAACAGTCCAGCAAGGGAACAGCACTTCACAATTGGCAGCAAGAGCCTGGAAGTTGTAAAGGAATACTTAGGGCAAGTAGTGACAGCTGATCCGGACCATGAGAGGGAAATAACTTGAAGGATAATAATGGAGTGAAGCGCATATGGCAAGTTTTCACAGATCATGAACGGCAGTTTACCACTTTCCCTCAAGAGAAAAGTATCTTACACAGCTGTATCTTACCGTTACTCACCTATGGGGCAGAAACGTGGAGGCAACGAAAAGGGTTCCGCTTATGTTAAGGACAACGAGCGAGGCATGGAAAGAAAAATGATAGGTGTAACGTTAAGAGACCGGCAGCGGGCAGAGTGGGTGAGGGAACAAATGCAGGTTATTGACATGCTAGTCTATATCAAGAGGAAGAAATGGGCTTCTGCAGGGCATGTAATGCGAAGGCAGGATAGCCGCTGGTCCTTAAGGGTAACGGAGTGGATTTTCTGCGTACGATAATTGCCCGACTGACACCACCCTCTGTGCCAGACCTACTACTCGACTGAAGAGGTTTTCGAAAATGATGAAGCAGAAGGGATTTATAGATGCGAAATCCACCAATTATCCGTGCTTTGACCGCTTCAGATGTATTGTAGCATATATGCAGCCGGCCCTGCGTTACATTTCGAGTTAATTTAAGGCAAGCTAAAGTACTTTCCGGAAAAATTGGACTTCCCTGCTTTATTCTATACTCCTCTTAAGAAAAATATCTCATCCAAAAATGGCGGAAGCAAACTGAAACTGCTGTTTTTTAGAAGAAAACTCGCACCAGCGCCTCATGGAACCGAGCGAATGCCGCTGTTCCCCGTGATTGGCCGGCTTCATCGTGGCGTCATCCACGGGGATGTTCAGCCAGCGACGGTGCCGTAGCTGTGTAGCGCGTTACTTAAGTTGGCCTGAGAATTACCTTTAGAAACATCGACTATACAAACTGTGTTGAAAAGTATAGACTCTCACCGTGCATGTCCGAACCATCAGCGGCGCTAGAAAACGGCGGTGCCAATCACGCCGAGGAATGCGCCGACAGCGAAAGAGAAGTCGGCACATTTTCACGTGTTCATTTATTTATAGTGAGACGCCTCCTTACACCCGAAGGGCTTTTAGAACATGAAAAGAATGCAAAACTGGATGAGTTTGAGTTAGTTCACTGCTGGATGGAGGACGCTTTCGTGTGCGCTATTCCTGTATGAAAGCATGCGCAAAGAAACGTGGTAACGAGATTACCGCACCAACTGAAACATCTTGAGGCTTTGTCTGCCTTTTTCCTGATGTTCTCTTTGCTTTTATATTTGTTTGGGATACTGTGCGAAGTGTTTGCGGCCGCACCACACCTTGGAAGCCTTTGCCAGCAGTTTCAAGAATATTTTTGAGACACCATTTGCCGCTGCCACACTGCCTGCTCTTCGCTTGGTGATGGTGGTGGTGATGCGCCAACTGCTTCCTCAGGAGCTGCTTTCAAGTATATCTGCAAGCACTTGAACGAGCATATTATGCGGTCAACACAAATATTACCTTAATATGAACAGATACGCATGCATGGAAATGCATGAAAAATACAGACTAAAATTTTAATTCCTTCAGTATGATAACGTCATTGTCGAAGACCCCGTGAAAGATTAGGAGCCTCAAAGAATTTACCATGCTGAGCATGTCCATTTGTACACTCTGTTTTTTGCATCGTCAACGATGTTGTTGTACCAGCACCCTGTTCAAAAGAACACAGATTTCAATTCAAATCACATCAAATGAAATCTTTATTTTCTCTCTCAAGGAGAAGGAAGGGGTGGCGGGTAAAAGCCGCATGACTGCGGCTTGAGGAAGCCGGCCCCCGTTATGTACAATTCAGCACCAGTTTGAAAAAAAAACACATTTAGCTTCAAAACGTTAGAAACAGATTTCGTTAAATACACCAGCTTAAACACAATGCCTATAAAAGAACCTTTCAACACCATTCAGAAAAAGAATATACACCAGTACAGAGCACTTCATGGCAGTCAAAAACACAGGATACAATAAAAAAAGCAAGAAATAAGAAACATCAAAAACACCAAAAAGTGCAAACACAAGCATACAAAATTTATCAGGCATTAGCTGCAAGAAAATGTGCCTAAACTGCTCGTTTGGACATCTTTCCCGGTCAGACACCAATGCCCGCAAGGTTATTTAAAAGAACAGCTGCGTGATAAGAAATGGACTGGCGACCATATTCTGTACGACAGAAAGGCACTATCCATGAGTCATTTCGACGAGTATTATAGAAGGAAATGTGGGGACGAAGATTTATTAAGTCCCGGAAGCTGCGATTACACGCCAAAACGGACGAGCGATATGTAGACGTGAGACGAAAAAGATGGATGGATTCTATGGGAAGAAGTTTAAAGTGATGAAAGTGATCAGAAGTATGCGCATGACATTGAATACTAGCAATTGCATGCAAAGCACGTTGCTGACACATTTTAAGTTTCCCTATGTTTTCCTTAGATGTAGTTGACCAGATTAGATGGCAGTAGTTTCATGTAGACAGAAATAGTGCGTTATAAATTACGCGTTTAACAGCGGTTCGTAGGAAGTGGCGGTGTCTGTTTAGTATCCCGCAAACCTTGTTAAGTTTATTGCAGAGTATTTCAACATGCTTATTCCACGTAAGGGTCTCAGAAAATGTTACGCCAAGGGTCTTAATTTTGTTGACAATACTTACTTCCACACCGTCTAAAAGTATCTTACCTTCGGGGTTAACATTTGTGTTCTTAGTGCGGAAAAGAATAGCTTGTGTCTTTTTAGCGTTCAACCGTAAATGATTCCTTTAACAGCACTGATTAACTGCACTGATTAACTGATTAACAGCACAGGCTTTAGTGCAACTTTACTAACGCGCACGGAAAGCCTTTTCACCGAAGTGGTGCGATTTAATGCTTTGAAACATGGACATTTAGACAGATATATGTTCAGAAGGTGAATCAGAGAGAAAAGAAGATAAACCTCCGACCAAGGGCCAAGTTTTATGCTTCACGGCTAAACCTCCGCGTACTGCAGTGCTGCTACCACGCACTGCAAACCAAAAAATCCCTCCGCGTAGGCTCAGTGGTTATGACCCTCGGGTGCCAATTTCTTGGAGACTGGAAGGGGGCAGGGTGGGTGAGGAAGCAAACGTGGGTTAATGACATCTTAGTCGAAATCAAGAGTAAGAAATGGGCTTGTGCAGGGCATGTACGGCGAAGGCAAGATAACCGCTGTTCCTAAAGGGTAAGGGAGTGTATTCCAAGAGAAGGCAAGCGTAGCAGTGGGCGGCAGAACGTTCGGTGGGCGGATGAGATTCAGAAGTTTGCGGGCATAGGGTGGGCGCAGATGGCAAAGGACAGGGTTAATTGGAGTGTCATGGGAGAGGCATTAGCCTTGCAGTGGGCATACTCAGGCTGATGATTATGATGATGGTTTCGAGGGACCCGGGTGCGAGAGCCGCATTCCTGCTGACGGAAATGTGAGGGTCGCCTCTAATGTGCAATGTAAACACGGATAGGCGAAATATATCCGGAGCCCTTAGCTACTGCATCCTACATATAGGTTAGATCTAGTGGGCTCGCGGAACGCTTCACCATACAAACAAGTAACCACTTATTGCCCGAGCTTGCGTTAGAACCTCAATGTACTTTAATTTTTTGAAGGCCGCTCTTGGAGGTGGCGAGGTGCTTCTGGAGGGGGAGGGGGGTAGACCAACGAAACGAATCCGGGCTTCAGTCGCACTGATTTAATTCAACCTTCGAGTGCCCGCAACGCTCTTAGGATTCGATAATAATCATTGTGACGGAAATGGTGCAGCACCACAGAGATGATTTCGTAGGCATGAAATTTTTTTCTTTTCACAGCAGAGACCCACTGGGCTGAGAGTTTCCTTCCCTTTGGGAACGTGTGGAACACCACACGTCGTCTCGGCCACTAGTATTCGGGTAACAGAACGCTGCGCTGAACGAGGGCATGATGGCCAGTCGTCGCTTCACGCACTCAACACAGAACGCCCGAACTAGAGAAAGCAAATAGCACTGGCAGAAGACTGCGCTGATCCCTCGTTCACCAAAGTGCGGGATGCAACAGGGCAAGGAAGGCAGGATGGTAGGCACACTCTCCGTGAATGGCGTCACTTCCGCCAGTCGCCCCGTGGTTATCTGGTGGTTATTGCGTACGGCGTGAATGACGGTAGGGTGGGGTGATCACGGAAGGGCTCAGGCATGAATAATAGAACTTACGACAAAACAAGGTGTAGTTATCTTTCCGCGATATTCAAAGCCGGGTACGTTAGCTAGAGGTTTTAGTTATATAACACTGGTGTGGTAAGAAAAATCTGAATATACCAAACACATCACGCGATTCTGGACGGATTCCAGGGCTTTCGCAAGTTTAACTTGATGGGGGTATTTAGACAATTGAATACAAAGGGTTTTAAGTTCAAGCGTGACAGTTTATGCTCTTTCAAAGTCTAAAAAAATTACATCAGCAGGTATCGATACTCGAACTAATATCATTAGCAAATAGAGCTAGCTGAGTTGAAGAGGCAAGCTTTTTTAAGAATCCATGCTGGTTACGTTGAAAGAATTTGACAGACTAAACATTTCATCATCTGTGAGTAAATAACGTACTCCATCAGTTTAGAGGGAACGCTATAGTGAGTGAAATCAGACAATCATTATTACTCGACGTAGGAGGGTCCTTTTTGTGCACTAGGATAATCTTCCCAACTTTCCAGTCTTCGGGCATGATAGCAGAATTAAGTGAATGATGGGAAATGTGCGGCAGTAGATTGGCAACAACGTGTCCAGTATTCTTGAGGACCTTTGCATTAATTACATCGTTGCCTGGTGATTATTATTGATTCAGGGAATTGATATGAGCTATTAATCCATTCGGGTCAAACATTATGTCAGGAATGAGTGGATAGTCGAAAAAGTCGAAATGGGGGCATTCAGGCACTTTACCTTCGGGCTTATTAGTAAACATTGACGGAAATACGGGATTAAGTGTTTCTGCCACATCGTGTTCAAGAACTGGTGAACCATCTTCGCCACACAGCGATGAATGATATGGGTTACCAAAACTGTCTAGGGTTTTTCAGAACCGTAGCTGGAAGTGTGTATATAAAAAATTGTTTTTAACTTCGGTTGCGTGTGACAGGAAGCTCTTTTCGGCGGTTTGGTAATTCTGCCATGCCTGGAGATTGTTAGTCCGCTTCGCGTTTCGACAGTCTTTTACTTTTTTTTAGACGTCTTTTTAGAGTTCGGTTTAACCTAGGTGAAGATGACCATGCGGTGACGGTTTTGGTGGGGATGTACTTGCAGATGAGTTCACGCGTTTTATCTTTAAACAGAGACCAGTTCGCCTCAACGATACTTCGCGGAACATTTGGAAGAAAAAAGCTAGAAAATTCGGTGAGATGGCTGTTTATGCTGTCATAGTCGCCATGTCATAAAGCCTTAATATTTTCTTTCGTTTCTCGGGCTTGATAGGTAGGTGTGATAAGTGCCTGAGTTAAGGAGTCATGGTTCAGGCCGGGAAGGTGTTGTCAACACGAGGTCTAAAATATTAGATTGATGGCTATCGTGTCTTGCGGGGGAGGTGACAAGATGAGACAGACCGAAAGTAAGGCGTGTGTTAAGAAAATCGCTCTCGATAGTACCCTTGCTTACTGTCGTAACGGTAATTGAAGTCACTAAATACGAGTAAAGAAGTGAGTGGATAAGACGCGATAATGGTTGGAGGCCGTTGTGAAACTATACTACAAATGATGCATCGGCGTCCGGGGGCCGGTAACAGGCACAGATAATATTAGGGGGTTTAAAAGCGTTGGAAGGAGCAAACACAACTTCCGAATTTGACGAAACAATAATAAGATGACTTAGCAAGCTTTGATGAGTTGCAATCAGGACACCGCCACGTCGTCTTTCCGTGTAGTCATTAAGCAAGATATCAAATTGAATGAAAGCCATAGATAATTCCGAATTCGTAACGGAGGGGTTCAACCAGGTTTCTGTTAGTCCTGCAATTTTGCTTTAAGTGGTGTCGATTGAACTGCGCAAAGGATCAAATTTAGGTGCAATATTTCGAGTACTTATTATATGAATGGAATGGGTTTAGGATTTATTATATGAATGGAATGGGTTTAGGATGAGTCCCGGAGGGGAGGTGCGGCTCTATAGCTACCGTCGACATGGGGCGACAGTCTGAGAAAAATGGTTGAATATGTAGGTCGTGTTATTCGTGATGAGTATGTTGTAGCGTAGTTTGAATTCAGATTTTGCGAATTCGTACAGAAGCTTGTGGGCTAGTAGAGTTCTTGTTGAATAATCTTCGGATATGGAATACGAAGTACCTTTAAGATTCTTCACCTGTGACATGACACTTTCGTTTTTCTTGAAATTCGCGAACTTAACTACGATTAGACTGTTTTTTTTAAACGGCCAAGTATATGAGCATGCTGAATATTGGCGTTGTTGATAGCAACGTTAAGATTTTGCTTCCATAGCCAATGACCTGCGTCTCAGACTGCTCTGCGTCCTTTCAACCAAAATATAGAAGATTACAACGGTGACCACTATTGTGGGCGTCATCCAGTCTGGTCTTCAAGAGAGCAATTTTATCACGTTTTCGTCTTCAAGTGTCCTGATGTGCCCAACTTCCGCCATAACTGCAATCAAACAGATGCAGTCTTCTTTAATTTTTCAAGTCTTTCATTAACCAGACTAAAAGTTATGTCGTCCTGAGCCAGTTTACCTTGGATGAATTTTATTTCAATTAGAAGCACTGCTTGTCACGATTTGACCTCATCCAAGGTGGTAAACACATCAGAAGACGCCTGCATGTCCGAATGGGCATTCGGCCCACGGATTTCCTCAACCTCGCCCGATAGGAAAAGGAGGTTGAGTATAATATGGGCACAGTCACAGGTGACAACAAGACAATAGCGTGGGCTCGGCAATGCTAAGAAAGCACGGTAACGAGTTCGAAGAGTGAATAAAGAAATTCGGATTGTTACCTGCACGTAGCTCAGATTTCGATTAGCTCCTGCCATCGCGTGCGCGCTGCCAAACCACTCAAGAATGGGACGACCGAGTTCGTCGTTATGTAGTGTTGTGGTGATGCTGGTGACATTGTGGCTGATGGTGAATGTGATGAGGACGGATAGATGAAGTAGTGCGATCCGGTAGGTGTCGGTGCGGGGCAGATGAGTTGAGTTGAGTTGAGTGGTTGTAAACTACCGGTGGGATTAGCCTTGCAGTTGCTGCCGGCAATTGCTCCACCGTAGCGACACTTAAATAGAAATCACAGAAACACTGTCCGCAAAAACCCAAATAGACACTCCTGAGGTCACCATGTGAAGGCCAAATCCGTGTCCTGCAGGTAAAGTAGGAGAAGGCGAGAAGCATCCCTTCTACTCGACTGGCTCCCGCACGGGAAAATAATGTCCTGAAGAGAACTGTGAGGAACTCCTGCCTTCTTGAGGGATCCGAATAACACAGCCCGTTCCGCGTTGTACAAAGTACAGCACAAGAGGTAATGTTCTATGTCACCACACACACCACACGTTGAACACAATGGTGACACCGCTAGGCAAGTCTTATACATCCACGCCGGCGTACGAGCAGAATCCGTGCGAACGCGGTGCAGCAAAGTCGGGGCAGTAGTCTTGAGGGGTAGCCATAGTAGTAAGGGTGACTGTAGGGGGGTGCCGAGATTTGCGGCGGTCCAAATCTGCTAACATCATCGGGCCGGGAGCGCCATCCGGGAAGCAGTAGTCGCATCATTCATAAACAAGCGTCAGGAAGATAGCCTGCACATATAACAGATGCCGATTAGCTCCTGACGTTGCGTGCGTGCTGCCAAGTCCACTAACGTTCACTGGCGATTTCGGGATGCTGCTTCCACTCTTGCATCGTGGCTGGTAAAGATTTGTTAAAGACGCTAGTTGAAGCATGTAAACGCTGCATGCTCACAGAGTTGAACAAACGGAATTACTTGCGAACAGTTTAGTATAGAATATACTCAGGCTGATTGAAAAAGTTGTGATATAGTTATGAAACAGGCATAGGTGAAAAATAATGTGCCTGAGAGCTGTGGGCTAATACCGAGAGGTGTCTTAATACTGGTGATGCAGTAACGAAAGTCAAAATTTGAAGATACAGTAAGTAAAAGGTGGCGCGGATCTGGATTAATTCAGTTTCATTAAATAAGTCAGCCTTATGAAGGGGCGAATTTAGTGATGCCTATTCCAGCTTCGTGCGGATGAATGTTTTGTACGAAAGTGTACGAATAAAAGGCGGTGTAAATGAAAGTGACTTCTAATGAAGCCTAATGTTTTTGAGGTGTCAGGAGCCAGTTTTGAGATAAGTTGACTCCATTCACTGCTGCTTTGCTACCGCAGAAGAAGGCCGGTAAGTGATAAACTTGCATAACCACGCGCAATGTGTATATTATCGTTGGGGCGAGGGTCAAGGAACAGAGAAAGTGGCAGGTGCGCAGTGCCATAGCTGCCTTTGAGTGAATTCATCGCAACGGCACTGCGTCGTTGACGCGAGTGATTGGATAGGCTAAGAAGAGGCTGGCAGCATTTTCTGAATACGGGGGCAAAATTGTTGGGTTTTACGTCCCGAAGAGAAGTGTGGTAGTGAATTTTGATCATGTTTATCTTTCCATGAGGCTTAGAAGGCACGCTCCTATGGTGTGCATACGCTCGATACTCTTATGATCATATCATGAAAAAAAAGAAGCTAAGCTGCGAAATTGAGAAATATGCTTTGAGTTCTAGGGGCTCAACGTCCCAAAGGGACTGAGGCTGTCAAGAGCGCTGCAGTGGAAGGCTTCGGGTAATTTCCACCGCCTCAAGATTTTAACGTGCACTGACATGGCACAGTACACGGGCCTCTATTATTCCACCTATTATGCCACTGCTGCGGTCGGGATCGAACTCGCATCTTTCGTGTAAGAAATGTGTTCTTTCTTGTTTTACAAGCTGAAAAAAACGTTTATAAGAAACGAATGCGTCAGGAAAGCATCTATAAGGTACTATCGGGGACAAAAGTTATGCGACGTGAGTCCTAAGAAAAACCTGTATTGCAGCTCCACCTCGCTACCCAGTGGCCTGATGTTGTGGAGAGAGGAAAGAGCATTTAGGCCTTTACTGCCTTCATACAATACCGGGCGACTGGGTAGCGAGGTGGAGAGACAATAAACGTTTTTTCCAAGGAATCGCGTCCCGAAAACGTTTGACCCCTGTAGTAGAACTTAACACAAAAGATTAACGCGAGTTCTTTTCCACCAGGTTCTGTGCATTAGTGTCCCTTCGATTCACGTCGACATAGCGTATACAAATGCTAAAATTGGCGCGTAAGGTTCATTAGACGCGCTAGGCTTCAGCCCAAACGCCTCCACAGTGCTCGATCGAAAGCACGTAAAGCGAGGCACGCGCCTGATATGCCGACTACTGCGCGCTCTAAACTAAACACGACGCAGAGAATGCCCGGGTAATGGCCTGTGAAATAAGAGCGATTAGAGAGGCGCAGACATGGCCGCCAATTGTGGGATCGGGTGAAAGGCGACTCTCCCAAGCACGCCGCGGTCGCGTCTCCCTGGAGCGACCCACGTGACCAGCGCTGCTTTGCATCGGGCGAGCATGCGGTGAATTTGGAGGGCAAAAGCTGAGGGTCAATGAGTCGTTAGCGGAGCGTGGCGAAACTCTCGAGTCATGAGCGAGAGGCTGAACAGATTTCGCACAACGCGACGAGCCTGCTGCCGCCGGCAGTTGGACGAAAGACAGAAAGGAAACACTATAGCTCAAGGGACGAGCTGCGGGTGATAAATAATGAGTTACCGCTCTCTCTGCGGTCGCCGCCGAAAAAGGGGCGCAATTTGGCAGTGAGCTGACTGCAGGCTCGGAGATTCGCAGATGTACGCGTCTCTCATGGGGCCGCCGACCCAGCGCCGCACTCCGCGGCGGAGAACAGCTACGTTTTGGCCCGAATCAGCGTGACTGCGCTTTGCTACTCAGCTCTCTTGGACGGGCAATCGGAAAGGCGATAAGCGCGAAGCAAAAAATTGGCTCAGTAAAATGCAGTGGTGTAGTTGTGTTTCCTATTTCCACACGAGAACTAAGCAGAGTTCGCAAGTTGGTAGCGCGAACGAGCGGCTGGCTCATGAAAGTGATAAACTCATCACAGAAACACGCCGAGCAAGACCGCTATGACAGAAGGGACGCGTGGCACGGTTCACCCCGTGATGATTTGGAAGTGGTTATGATGAGCTCACAAATTAGTCTTTCAGAAAGTGAGATGTGCTTGTAGGCTGGCTACTTTCTTTAATGTTTGGCCTTGCAATGACGCTACCTTGAAAATTTTTTTCAAAGAGGTTGCGGCCAAGAGGATGCATCAGTATATTTAAATTCTGAGCAACAGGGTCACCATGAGAAAAATTATGAAGGTGAGAAACTATATAACAGTTACTGGCGCTCAGTGCGTCAGTCCCTCTCTGTCTCTATAAAAACTTAAACGGCACTCAGAAGAATACACCAAGTAATATTTAAACATGAAACGAGGCGAGTTTAAGGTTTTTCAAATGGTTATATTTGAGTAGTCATGCTTCTATTCTCATGACTTTCGTAGCGATAGCTACATTACGCGGCACCGCCACCCTGTGGCTACACCGCCACGCTGTGACGCGCTTGGTCACGTAGTGTGGAGCAGCTGCCGGCGGCGCTGCGCCGTGTCTGATCACGTGGTTATTCAAGGGGTTGGTCACGTGACAAGCCACGTGGTGCGGAGCACCTGCTGCCGCCAGCAGCGCAGCACGCCAGCGAAACCAAACTGCCACCGCTGTACGCATGCGCCGTGTCAAGTGGGACGAAGATGAAGAAGGAATGCCCAGCGAAACGGATCGGCGAAAGGCTTACTTTACAATTCAACACAGCAAGTTCCACTCGGCCAGCTGCAGCTATCGCGTCACTCTAGGTTTAACCAGAGCTAAACCACCGCCAATTTTTGTTAAGGGCCTGTGCGGCCGCGGTGACTTAGTGGTTATGGCGCTCGACTGCTGACCCGAAAGACGCGGGTTCAATTAAGGCTGCAGCGGTCGAATTTCCCTGAGGCGAAATTCTAAACGCCCGTGTACTGTGCGATCTCAGCGCAAGTTAAAGAACCCCAAGAGGTCGAAGTTTCTGGAGCCCGCCTCTACGACTCCCTCATAGCCTGAGTTGCTTTGGGACGTTAAACCCAATAAACGTTTTTTAAGGGTCTCTGAGACTCCTTCCTTGGAGAGAACATAAACTCTATCAATCACTACATTGCGTGTTATGAACATCCTCCACCATATTTTGCACTTCTACACGCAGCCGACAACCCACAATCACGCCCAAAAGTCGGCGAGCCCTTTTCTGCCCCTACAAAAACTTCTTTAGGCAGTATATAGATTGTCCATAGACTTCTGTCTATAAAGACTATAGATCCGTTATAGACGACTCCAAGAGAACAGTCTATAGGAAATACAAATCCTATAGACATGTAGTCTATAGACAATAGATTTATGGCCATACACTTTAGTAGACATTTTTCTATAGACTTTCTGTAAACTATGAGTAGACAAAAGGAAATATCTATAGGAAAGCAATAGAGTCTACAATAAGTCTACAGACTGTCTATAGACCATTTTCATAAAGGCGATGATTTTTTCATATAGCCCTCTTCGATTCACGCTCCTGCGTATATCGGTTAAGAGACGGCTATTAGTTATATTCCTTCAGATGCCAGGCAGCTACCATGGCCGCTGCCAGTCAGCCACGTCGGTCCGACATTTAAGGAAAATTCGCCTCCCGGCGCATCCCCGCGCGTGTCGGCAACCAGCGATGGGGCCGACTGGGTGGTGCAGCGGTGGAGCGCCGACCGTTCGAGCACAAAAAGTTATTCCCCGCAGGGGGGGGGGGGGGGGGGGCGTCTGCAGCTTGCAGGCGTTGGTGAGTGCCGACACCACGGATTCCCAAGCATCCGCAGGGACATCCCCGCAGGGGGATGATGATGAACGGTGCATCACCACGGACCCGAGCACCCGCTCTTCGCCGTGCGTGGAATCCCCGTGTCCGGGAAAAAGGTTCCTGGTGGTTGAGCCGATACGGAGCGTTTGGACCTTTAAGGACCCTCGGCGGAGGCAACACACCACTTCGGCCCCAGCTTCCTGTAGACGGCACCTCAGGCTTGACCCGACCGGGGGAAATCAGCAGTCGCCTTTTCCTGTCCTCCCCTCTCTCTTTCACTTTCCTATCTTCTTTCTCACAACTCTCTTGCGTTCTCCTCTTTTAATTACTTTTTGACGGAAGGAAAGAAGGAAGTTAAGTAGAAGTATCTCCTTTCAAACTGGGTGATGGCAGTTTCCAGCATGGTCAGTTTTTTCCTTTATTTTTGTTTAACTCTGTTGCAAGTTATTAAAAATCGTCATTTTCTATAAATACGTCTTTCGACACTTTTAACCTTATGTCAGCTCTCTGGTTTTGAGCCAGCAATCTTGCAATTGCTTTTTGGTAATTTCCACAACAGATTTATTTACATGCCTATTGTTATCTCTAAACCCTTGGCCCGCAGGAAGAGTGACTGGCCTGCATAGACATCAGCATGAATACCACCACATTTTAATATGAGGTGCTCTAGTGTTTCTACAGATTCACCACACACATCACATGTCATCTTCGTCGTTAAATTTCTCGGGGCGTGTCCTCGGGGATTTTCTGGGTGGGGTGTCATTCTGAAGTCTGGTCAGGTCGTGG
Source organism: Amblyomma americanum (assembly GCF_052857255.1). Lineage (NCBI taxonomy): Eukaryota > Metazoa > Arthropoda > Arachnida > Ixodida > Ixodidae > Amblyomma > Amblyomma americanum. Next base: position 181,252,340 of record NC_135502.1, on the reverse strand, counting down.
TCGAGATCTTGTTTATGTGCGGCGTCGGCGTAGTGTGGGCGGCGCCTCCATGTGGTGTGGTGGGTGGAGATCTTGGTAATTTCGCTGTGAGCAACCTCACCTCCAAAGACTGCTTTCTTTAGTTTCACCTGCGGTGGCTGGGTGATAATCCCCGAACAGCCGCAGCGTATCTGCGGTCCAGTGACGCAGAAGTGGTGAGGGCGGTGATGGTGAGCGGAACCGAGAGAAAGACGACACGTAATTCTCTCATAGCAGGTACTCGTCGATCTCTCGTCGTCATTGTTAGGGTGGGGCCGCGTAACTTCAATTGAAAAGGCAAGCAGGCGCACTCTGATGTAGGGGCAGCGCCGAAAAATGTGACCGGTTTCGCCGCAATGGAAGCAGCGCAAGTGGCGCTGGTATGGGCCCGCCGGAGGTCGGCTTTTCTTGGCTAAGCTTGCAGCAGAGTTGGGTGGGCGGTCAACTGTGATTCGTTGGGAGGTGCTTAGGGCTCCTGGCACAGATTGGTTGCTTGCCTTTGGCTGCGCATCTCAGCAGCTTAAGTTTTAGCCTGGGGTTTTGTGTCCATGGGAGTCGCGATGCCAAGTACCTGTTGCACTTCTCGTACCACATCTACGATGGGTCGCTGCTTGAGGCTGTGGGGAAGATGGCAGCAGTGGCCATAGCTCCTTGCTGATTATTTCGTGGATAACATGCCGCCAGTTGATGCTGGTGGTGGTCATCGTGTCACGACGATTAGCACAGACATGAGCAGGACGGATGTACTGCCGTGTCAGGGCGTCTATGGACTTCTCCATCGTGCAGGCTTCTTGCAACGGTTTTTGGCAGCTGGCGTACGAAGCTGGAAAATATTTGTTCCATGACGCCGCGAATTAAAAACTGAACTTTCTTTTCCTCGGTCATCTTGGAATCGGTGCGATTAAAGTGGCCTTCATTTCTTTGACGTAACAACTGGCGGTTTCGTTCGCGAGCTGGGAACTAGACTCGAAGAGTCCTTCAGCTCTTTCTTTCCTCCCGACGCTCAAGAATGCCTTCAAAAGTTCCTTCTTGATAGCCCCCTGTCGTTAGGGAAGACTCGTGGTTTTCATAGCACGCGCATGCTGCGTCCTGGAGTGAGAAAAATGCGTATCTAATCTTTTTCGCACCATCCCAATTGCTTAAAGATGCCACGTGCTCAAATTGAACGAATCATTCCTCGGGGTCTTCGCCTGGAGAGCCACTGAAAGTTTGCGCACCCGCGGCTGCTGCATAATTATCGGGGTCGACGTGTGTGGCGAGATCTGTGGTGACGTCTGTGGCGACGTCTGTGGCAGGGGCGCGACGGTCCCTAACTCAGGTTGCGCCCCTTGCAGACTTCGGCTGGCACGGTGAACTGGAGGCAGGTCCTCCGGTGAGAGACGCATAGGGTTGGTTTCACGATTGCATGCGGTGTCCGATACACAGACTGCTGTTTTTTTGTTTCGTGCGTTTTAAGCTTATATATTTCATGTGGTCTTCAAATAAAATTCTGTTGCTAGACCGCACCCGTGTCATCTTCTCTTTCCTATGTCTGTTGTCTGTTTTGCGCTGGTCCACAATATGAACAAACTGCTACGCAGCACTTCCACTTAGCAGAACCACTTAGTGGTGAGGGCAGTCCAGGAAGTGAAAGCGAAAGAAGGCTTCATTAAAAAAATATGGCTGATCTGCACCCAAAATGAACTGAATAACTTGGCGATGGTTAAAGCAACAAGCGCACTTGGTGGTCGTCGTACGGAATGCGCTCCCGTGTCGGCCGCGCTCATTTTAAAGCTGACAACGAACTTTGGAGATAAAGCGTGCAAAGTTACTAGAACATTCTCGTACAACGTAGAATCAGCTCCGCCTGGGTGCATTCAATCGAATAAATCTGGTCGCATCTTGAACAACAAAAAGAGCGATAGAGCCATATCTCAACTTTGGAGAATGAACAAACAAACTTTAAAAAACTTGGCGTCAGCATTGCCCCCTGCTTCATTTCGATGCGCTTCATGACGGCGGCGTCGAGCAAGCAGCACCCACTGCGAGCCACTGGCAGTATCTCCGTGAACCGCTGACCTTTTGCTCAATAATCCAACAAAGACGACGTCGAGTGGCCAACGAACTAAAAGCAGATGAGCCGTACAATCGGTGGGATGCTACCGTTAAGCTAGTCAAAGTCGTGCTCTTTTTTGAAGAAACTGCTCTGAGTTTGTTCGATGACTATGAAGTCTCCCCCACTACCTGGGACCATTTCAGCAATAGAAATCAAGAAGTGGTTTGGTTACAGATCTGCTAAAATAAACGCGCCCAGCAAACCTCGCTTCGACGAGTACAATTATCTGGTGAGACTTGCACCACGTGCATCGAATAAACCATAAAGTTGTGAAAATTAGTGAATCCACGGATCTCGGAAGAAGTTAATGTTGGACACTTGCTTAAAGGGATCGCTGAAGATGTTTATGCCTTCCTCCTCGGCAAAGAAATTTTGAACTCTACTGCTGACGTCATCAGACACTGCAGAGTGTACGAGGCCTTGAAGCTTCGTGGCATGGTCCCGAAATTTGGGCGACTTGCCAAAGTCACCTCCTTCGCGAGCGTTGGCGTTGCTGCTGCAGTGTCCGTGGCTGTGTCAGGCATCAGGACCTTGTGCGTCTTGATGACGCCCCGCATGTCGGCTGCGCGCTGCAGATCGAGCCCACGACCCAAGTCACTTCTTAGGTCCCACCTCGTAGTGCGCCGAATTTCAGAACGCGGAGAGCTCTACGGTCCACAACCCAGCCACTAGGTTGTGGAAAGAAGGCCCGCCTACTTGGGCGATTTTGTGCGCCAGCACCTACAACCTGACAACAATCAACGTCCTCACCCCGTTTTCCAGGAGCCGTACGTTGATCGTTAACGCCCGCCACCTGCGTGTTACCGCTGTGCGGAACCGGGCACATTTCCCGATTTTGCCGCCAACTCTTCCCAATGCAATAAGAGAACCGCCGGTGGCCGAACCCTTCTCGCAGCTCCGATTGACACTGAAGCTCGGCGCCAAACGACGAAATCCTCTTTGGGTAGCCACCGTCCGGCATTACTGCCAAACGCCTCGCCTGCATCTGACCGCAGCCTGACGCCACCACCTTCACGTCAGTGGCGAACATCATCCCCTCGGCGCCGTTCTCTCTCCCTTTGAAAATTAGCGACATCGCCGGACAGTTAATGTCCTCAATATCTCTGCCGGTGTTTATGCTTGCGAACTAGTTGAAGTACTTATAGATGGTGTTCGCACTATGACATTAGTGGACACTGGTGCAACGGTCTCTGTTGTGAGCTTGGCCTTAGAAATTACTTTGGGGCGGATATAGTCTCCGGGTGAGATCAGGCTGTGCTATTTTGGGGTACTAGGGGTGAAAAATTAATTCAACTTGGTGTAGAGGGCACGAACGTTGTTATCACGAGGCCATACGTTTAGAACCGAATTCACTGTGCTGTCACGGTGTCGGCGTCACGTTACCCTTGGAATCGACTTTTTACCACAGCACGGTGCAACTTTAGACTTTCGCACTAAAGATACTTCATTGAACACTACTCTGATGTCCGCTGTAATGAAAGACTCGGCTCCTGCTAAGTTGCACCGGTGATGACGGCCGGATTTTTTCCCGCTATTGCCTCTAGAGTTTTGTGTGACGCCTTCGACGCCGTTTTGGGACACAATTCACTTAAATGCGCTATGAAGAGCATCATCATGAGCAGGTGCATAGTCCTCGCTGCTGGTGGCTACACCGCGCTGTGGGCCCTGAACTATTCGGCAGAGCCATCAGTATTGCCTCGTGGCATGACACTCGCTCATCTCGAAGACCTCTCTATTGCGGTTTGGTTTATGGGTGTAACATACGAAAGCGACTAAGGCTACGAAGATGCCGTAGTGGAGGGCCTTGGAAAATTTCAACCACCTGGGGTTCTGTAATGACCCGCCGCGGTAGCTCAGTGGTTAAAGCGCTCGTCTACTGAGCCGGACTACCCGGGCTCGAACCCCACCGCGGCGGCCGCGTTTCGATGGAGGCTAAACTTGAAAAGACGCCCGTGTGCTTTGCGTTGTCAGGACACATTAAAGATTCCCAGGTGGTCGAAATTATTCCGGAGCCCTCTACTACGGTACCTCTTTCTTCCTTTCTTCTTTCACTCCCTCCTTTATTCTTTCCCTTACGGCACGGTTCAGGCGTCCGCCGATATGTGAGACAGATACTGCTTCATCTTTCTCCAAAAACCAATTTTAAATTTTTTCTGACATCGCGCAGTACGCGAGCCACTAGCATTTAGCCTGCATCGAAGTGCGACCAACCCGGCAGGGGAAGAGGAAGACGAAGACGTTGTTCAATCTACTGTCGCCTCAGCTCTATTTCTTTAAATAAATTTGCCTAATTCACCTAGCTTTATTTGAATATTCGAGGACGGCAGCATCTTCAACGCCATCTACAAGGCGGTACTGTCCATATGGGAAGAATACGGCTGCTCCGGCGCCGACAAGTCTAAAGGAACCACGCCAATCAAAGGAGGCTGGCTCGGATTAGGCGGCCATGCCTTCCCAGGCTGTGCTGCGACCAGTACATGCAGAAGACCACCAGTCCAGCGAGACCTCCTCGCTTAGTGGGGATGAGTCAACGATCGTGGACGGTGACGAGTCAGTGGCCGATATGGCTGACGTGGACAACGAGGGCTTCAAACTGGTGAGTCATCGCAAGCAACGAACGGTCGGGATCCCGGTAGTGGTTCAGCCCACAGAGAAAGGGTTGATTTAAGAGAGAAGAATCCCATCTTTCTTTTCGCGGCCGTTGAATCACTGCTGGGATTAGCCCCGATCCGTTGTCGGTTCGCTATGCACGGGGCTCTTAAGCTGGACGTCTCGACAGAAGAGCAGGTTGTCAAGCTCCTGCAGAGCTCTCAGATTTTTGGCATTAAAGTTAACGTGCGGTTGCCCCATTCCTACATGAAGAACAGCTGTGTTATTAAGGGTGTACCAATGTCGTATTCAGAACGCGACCTACTTGATTATCTGAAACCACAAGGTGTATTGCACGTGAAACGACTTCTGCGTAGTGTGGAATCTCCAGGAAAAGAATGGGCTGCGAAACCTACCAACTCTATCGTGTTGATATTCGCTCTCAACTTAGAGCGCCCCGAAAAAATTGATCTGGCATTTACAAAACACGCATCTGCAGATTTCAATGAAGCTCCACCACGGTGTTTTAGATGCCAACGGTTTGGGCACGCGGCCAAAGTTTGCACAAAGATCGACGCTGTAAGCGGTGCGGAGGCGACCACGACTTTAAAGCCTGCAAGGCCGATTTTGCTTGTGCCAATTGTGGTGGTGCACATCCAGCGAGTTTCGGAGGCTGCCCCTTCCTTGTGAGCGCTCCGCACCGTGGAATATCTTTTATTGCTGGTCCCAAAACCCAACCGACTTAGACGCCTGTCCCAGGATTAGACGAGCTTCCAGTGTTGGAGTCTGATGTTGTTGCGTTACCCAACAATGTCCCTAAGAGACCTGTGTCCAGCAAGACGCCAAGGTCCAGTGTGCCCGAGTCGGTAGTGCGACCTTCAGCAAAAAGTGTCCATGTTCTTGAGCGGCCGGATCACAGCCAGACTCGACAGCTAGGGGGACTCTCATATGTACAAGTGACAAAAAAAACAGCTACTGCGGCCAAGAGTGTGTCCACGTCGGCATCTTTTGTCTATGTTGTAAGTGCTTGCGTTGCACAAAATAAGGAGCTCAAAAATAAAGGTATGTCTCACCTTCTTCATGATTTGTTTGGGGCCCTGCGTTCACATGTTCCAGCGATGGCGCCTGGTAACCCGAAGAACTTCCTACAGCTCGGGCTTTCTTTTGAGTCCCTAATTACCACCTTCGCAGCAAACTTCCTTGCGATCTAATATGGATGGGGTTAAACCTCGTGGATTTCATATGCACCGAAAAGTGCCGTTCATATTGCAGTGGGACTGCGCTGGGATTTTAGGCCGGTTAGCTGAACTAAAGCTATTCTTGAAAGAGACTTGTGTTCTAGTAGAAGCTGGCCTGCCAAGCGGGAGATGTTTGACTGGCTATGTCCCCCATAAAAGCTGCAGCATAAACTGATTTCCAAATTCCACATGTTTCTCTAAGCGTTGCCGATCTTTGCACGGATGACATTGAGGTAGCGGCTGTGAGAATACAGCTTGGCTCTGGAACCCTTTCTATTGCGTCCGTGTACGTATCCCCGCGGAAGAAGGTATCATTGGATTTGTTTCTAAAGCAGCTCTGCGACCGCTGCCCAGCTCCTCGAATCATCTGCGGTGATTTCAACGGACATCATGCCGTCTGGAGTCACAAGAACACGGATTCCCGTGGACGCAAACTCGTAAACGTTATTGACAGTTTGGACCTGTGGGTTGCCAATGGCGGAAGCCCCACTTTCTTCCGGCCTCTAGCCTCAGCGACAGCTATAGACCTGACACTGCGTTCACCTGACGTCCGCGTGAGGTGGTCAACAACGGCTGACCGCATGGGAATTGATCACTATCCGATTTGTGTGTTTGCTGCCGACTTTCGTATGCATGGTCCTAAATTTAGCAATGTGGTCAACTGGGACATGTACAGAGAGCACCTAGAACGTGTTTCTGGTGATGTTGACTAAATGATTTCTAGTAAGCTAGCAGCAACTACGGCGGTTAAGTTTAGCAAGGAGGAAATTTGGGCGAGTTGGTAAGTGTTCATTTTCGCTCTCAGCGCAACACGAACGGGACACAAGACGAAGGACTAGCACAAACAGGCGCTGACTATCAACTCGTTTTTTATTGAAGAACGAAACGCATATAAATAAAAACAGTGAACTACTTATCAATCAACAAAAGTTATCTGGAAGGCACGTGGGAGGTTAGATAGCTCAATTCCCTCTCGGATAACGTTATGGAAGGGCTGCTGATACATGTTGCGCCGTTGTGGTAAATATAAAAAGCTTCCATAACCTCGTGTGTTAATTGTTATGTCGGAACAGGATGCGCGTGTTCTTGTAATCGGGAACACATTGGCATTTTTTGCACTGGAGAGACGCCTGGGCAAGGGGGTTCCCTTTAGCTCTCCTTTCTACATGATCCTTTTCATGCCTGCATTGGCATTGCCTGCTATGGGAGCCTGTGTGGGAGCCTTCCAGATAACTTTTGTTGATTGATAAGTAGTTCACTGTTTTTATTTATATGCTTTTCGTTCTTCAATAAAAAACCAGTTGATAGTCGGCGGTTAAGTTACCTGATCATTTTCCGGCCCCGGATTTAAAACTCAGGAACATTTGCGCAGCAAGAAGGGCGGAGCGCCAGCTCGTGCGGAAGAAGGACGACAAGCAACTGAAGACGACCTTCAATAGGCTAAATTCTGCCATTAGACGGCACACGAACAAGCTGTACAGGTTGCAATGGGCCTCATTCTGCGCTAGTTTGACTGTTTTCTCACCGATGACGAGAATATGGCGAGTTATTGGCAGCCTTGCTGGAGAATCTCGCCCTTCGAAGCCTTTTGAAGCTCTTGCAATACGCAAGGAAAAACCTATTGCAGGCTAGGCAGAGGAATTTGCAGACGCACTCGTACGTGCTAATCCTGAAATATTCAATTCAATTCACTTTATTTCAACACTACAATGTTGAGGACCGCGAAACAAAAAGCCTTTTGTGGCTTGACAAGGTCCGCAGCCCCTTTTAACAAGCTGTGGCCGAGCATAGGGTTAGGTATTACATATTAAGCTAGAATTACCTAAGTCCCAATAACACGAGTGTCAGACATAATGTATTAAGGAATTTGCGGTAGACCACGAGGAGAGTTTTGTTAGTGCTTCATTTTCGATACCGATAGCCTCAGTGGAATTCGGTGCTGTAACCAGAACAGTTGTGTCGTCCGCGTACAAAATAAATCTCACATTATTATCTATAGTAACTAAGTCATTGATATAAATACAAAAAAGCAGGGGCCCCAGAATACTTCCTTGTGGCACTCCCGCGTGAACTGGCTTTAAATTAGACACATATCGTTCTATGATCACTTGTTGCATACGGTGTTGCAGATACGACTGTATTAATTCAAGAAATACGCCACGAAATCCGTAATGTTCAAGTTTGTTGAGTAGTGTGGAATGATTTATACAATCAAACGCCTTCGAATAAACAACAAAGATGCCCAGAGTACATAATTGCTGTTCAAACGACTGCAATATAATTTCGTTTTGAGTAAGTAAGGCAGTTTCTGTCGACTGCCCTTTCACAAAGCCATACTTGATACTAGTTATAAGGTCGTGTTTGATCAGAAACGATGTCATGCGGGCATGTACTAGTTTTTGTATACCTTTATAAAAAATGCGCAACACAGATACTGGAAGGTAGTTTGTCAGTTCGTTTTTATCACCACCTTTGTACAAAACTACTACGTTCGCAACCTGAAGTCTTTCCGGGAACGAGCCCCTGGACAATATCAAGTTGATTATGTGTACTAATGAAGGTAGAATCAAGTCCAGGACATGCTTAATTGGCATGATCTCCAATCCTTCGACGTCACAACATCTGCTGTTTTTGATAGACATAAAAGTAGTAAATACCTCATTTTCCGTAGTAGGCGCTAAAAATGCAGATTGTTTAGTCCTGCAGCGAGGATACGTCAAAAAATTAGGATCATAAGTACTGTTTACTAAGGTTGTTAAATAGTTAATAAATGTATTTGCAAGCGTCTCATTTGATAAAACTTTATAACCTGGTGTAATTTTTGTTATTGTCATGTTCTTATCCCCTCGCCCAAGAAAACCATTAATACGCTTCCAGATAACATCAGATTTCTTTATTACGTCATTATTGAACAAATTATTCAAATACTGTCTCTTCTCTTTACGCAAAAGACTATTTGCTTTGTTCCTTTGCACCTTGAATTCATGCATAGCTTTTTCAGTCCTGATGTCAATAAAAGTCTTGTAGAGGCGGTTTTTGGCACGAATTTCACAGATACAGTTTTTATTCATCCATAATTTTTGGCTTTACGTGCTGGTTTAACTACTTTGTATTTGAAGCATTTATCAAATATATCCTTAAACCTAGCGCAAAAGTATTCATAAGCAGTTTCTGGATCACTGGCACGCATCAGTTCTGACCAATCTATTAGCGATATTGCCTCGCGAAAATACTTCAGGCTTGCATATTGACATCACGAACCATTTGTGGTAAACGGTGTTTGGATGTTGAAGGTGAACACTGGGTCATCAAAAGAAATATTGCAAGGTGATCACTTATATGAGCACTCACAACACCAGATAAAACGTTAGAATGGTGGATTTTGGTTATGAAGACGTCAATTAATGTCGATGTATCTATTGAAATACGAGTCGGACTATTTATAACATCTTCAAAAAAATTTGATTCGATTGTCTTGCTAAGTTCTTTTCGAGAAGTAGAAGCCTTTAAGAAATCAATGTTTAGGTCCCCTGCCAGAATTAACTTAAAACCATTATCAGTCACCCTGCAGAAGCATTTTTCCATAAAAGACCGAAAGTTCTGCGTGCTCGATCCAGGTCGTCGATATGTGACGCAGACAACAATATCATTGCACTGAACAGTACGCACTTCATAATCCAACGTAGCAAGAGAAAAAGATGAGACAATGTTGCAACGGAGTGTGCTTTTTGCCATTAACAGAACGCCACCTCCTCTTCGGCATGATCAATTCATAAAAATTGTTATGTAGCCAGGTAACTTAAGAACTTCCGATTCACATTGATACCATGATTCTGTCACCATTAATATGTCACGAGCAAAGCCAAACGCAGCGATACGTGCAAGAATCTGTTCCTCTTTAGTTCGGGCAGACTGCGCATTAAGATTGATAAAAGAGGCAGTTCTTATTTTCGGCATACAGGCTGCCAACTTCATGCGGCGCAAAATATGATGCGTGCGTAGCGCTTCCAAACATGACGTCATCATTAGTAGCCATGAAACCTTGGTTAGTCATTTTTTTCCAGATCAGAAACATGCATTTTTTGCAGTGACCGGGGAATTTCACTTTTCCCAGCGAAAATGTTCCCGTCCCGCGTCCAAGCGAAACGCCAATTCTTTTCCCTTTTTCGCACGATCGTCATGCCCAAAAGTTTTTTCAATTCAGAGCACAGGTGTTCATTGACAAACACAGCACAAGACTGTGTGTACCCAAGATCAGTGGCTGATAGTCGCTTCTTTCGAGTTTTGTTGAGGACAGCGTCCCGTTTTGATCGGATGCGGAACTGTACCACAATGTTAGACTGCCCAGGACCCCTCGTTGGAATTCTGTGACAGATCTCAACATCATTTTCACTAATAGGCTCACCTATAACTTCTCCTACATTTTTCAGAATGGCAGAAAGGTTCTCGCCCTGTGAAGTTGGAACACCTTTGATTTCCAGATTCTTATTTCTGGAATATTGGTCTAGTTGTACAATTCTGAGCTCAGCTTCCAGTACACGCTTCTTCAGTAGTGTGCACTCTGAAGTGAGGCAAGCGTTCTCAGCATTGATTTCAGCGTTTTCTTTCTGAATATATTTCATGGTGGTACACATTTCCTCAAAACATTTGTTCATATGATCCAGGCTATTCTTAGTCTCTCTATTTTCCTTCCTAAATTCTCTCTCCGGAGATTCGCGCATATCACGAATTTCTTGTTTCAAGACTTTAAGCATTTTTTTTTCCTCAGGGGGCATTGCAGCAAAAACAGACACAGAAAAAATGACTTTGGCAGTAGCAACAGCAGAAAAAAAGCAACGTGAATAATTCAGTCGCACATAGTGCCTAACCTGCTAGGCATAGAAGAAGAGACACAGCGTATTCCGTGCTGTCCCGCTGCTGCCGCCACCAAGGTAGATGTACACTGGTAGCGAAGGCTCCATAGACGCCCATTGGTCCAAAAAATGGCGGCTCGTGGGCACTCCAGCGCCCCCTGGATTTTGGGGGGCAAACTACGCAAACGTGACGTAGAATGACGTAACGCATACGTATGCTTTGGGGGCGAATTATAAAGCGATCTTTCTGTAGAATCCGCGTTTTCGAGCCCGTACCTCTCGAAGGTTGCTGCCTTTCAGCGCGCCCCAACCTTTGCCAGTCAAATGTGCTCGAGTTCCTGCTAGTTATGGCCTTGTTAATGTGCAATTGGGAACGCAATGAAAGTGACTGGTAAAGGAGGGGCAGCATAGAAAGGCAGCAACACTTCCAGACACTGGCGAAGCATGCATGATTCGTAGTGCAAATACTGGTGCTAGTACTTTTGAGAGCTTTTGAGTACAGCAAGGTATGATGCAAGGTATGATGCACAAAGCACTAGCTCAAGTGCACAGTTCGCAATAGAGTGTACGGCAAGTATGGTTTTCATAGTTTCATATTCATTGTTTATTGCAGCAACCAAACAAATAGTCACAAAGCACACCCTTGGCACACAAACAAAAAATACATGTCACAGGCAGCACAAGCAGTATTGTTTAAGTTGGCTAATCAACTCAATAGTCACAGTGCAGATAGGAAAAAGCCCTGAAGTGCCACGAACGTTGTCAGTTAGGAAATTGAAAAGTATAGAAAACAATGCTACGACAGCTTCAATTGAAGCAAACATAACATGACATAAGTAGGCGCATCAACACAGACCATAGAGCACACTGGGATTATTTCTCACATTTAATTTCTTCAGCTGAAAGAATATAGCAGGTGCGTTTACATCTGCAAGGCAATGTTAAAGCCAGCTTTAGCACCCTCAAACGTGCTCAACGTAGGAGCAATTACCATACATTGAGCCGGCGTACCATCTCCAGAGTACTTCTAGTCGTTAGCCGGATCAATTTGAAGTAATTTTACGTCAAGAAAAGTACACATGAAGTACAGCGTACAGTGAAGTGCAAAGACGTTCGCGGGGCAGTAAAGCATGTAATCAGTGTACTGTACGCTACAATATAGCCGCGCACATACACGAGGCTGAGTTTCGATACTCCCAGCTGCGAGGGGATCCTCAAATTGGCTTCATGGTTTTGCAAAACTAAACAATGTCGTACTCAGAGCTGTCAGGTAGCAAACTTTGTTCTAAATGGGCTTCCCGGTCAGTAGCGTGCACGTGGTTGCTCCTGAGAGCCCGGTGTGAAGTTCACGTTGGTGATAGTCAGCTGCATGAAACTCACTATAAATTAGAAAAATGTGGGCCTCTTTCGCACACCTCAGCACTGAAAGTGTGCCCTGCAGTGTAGTACATAAATATCCCCGAAAACATGAAGCCAAGTACGCACGAACGGGTTACAGCTATGAAACACGAGCGAACAGCCCGGCGAAACCATATCGAAGCTATCGCGCATACCTAGAGCAGACGACACACCTGTGAAAGGCGGGAATCGGTGTAGCGGGACACCAATGGTACTATCCACGCTGTCGCAGTGTACCACGGAGCATCGTTTCTTCACATGCCGCAAGCTCATCTTGAAATGAAGCGCTAAGCGCTTCAAAAGAAGTGCGCGAAGCGTGCATAGACGGAAAAAGACTTCGCACCGGCCGCACGCCGAAGGAAACGACAAAACCGAGAAAACTGCCGCAGCGGTGCAGCAGGGTGCAAATCTTATCGAACGGTGACAAAGAAGCGACGTGCAAGGACGACGAAAACTTCGCAAAAGGAGCATTTTGAGACCGGCGAGCTAAATTTATACGCTTTACCAGGCGCGCCATCGCAGACAGCTGGCGATAAGAAATCGCTTCGTGAGCTCCCGCCACTGTGGCCGGGTTAGCCGGGTATCGAAACAAGGCCTGCAAAGACGCGCTGTAATGCACCGCACACTCATGAATAGGGGGCAGGTCAATAGTGTTGCAAAAATACAAAATTTGCCAGGTTTTAATAAAATGACTTACCTCTTTCATAAAACAAGGTGCTAATGTATTTTTTCTTTTTTATTGGCAGATTACATTCCAATTTTGTAGCTTTATCATTTCTTTATATGAGTGTTTTGTCCCCCATCCTCTGGTTGTGCTGCAGTCGCGCTAAACCACTTTTCGGCCCAGCCTTCGCCACCACTTTAAATCCGCCTTGCTGCCACTGCCAAGTGAAGCGTCCTAGTGCTTGCGTCGGGTTTATGTAGTGCTGGCACCGCGGTATGGTGATGACGTAGACCATGACGTAAAAGCGGCCTCGTGCCTTATCACGGGATGATCATGGGCGGCCGACATATCGATGGAGCCGGCGGACGATAGGCAATCTGTGAGGCATAGAAGAAGAGACACAGCGTAAGCCGTGCTATCCCGCTGCTGCCGCCGCTTCTAAGATATATATACAGCACCTGCTTCCTCCAGGTCAATCATGGACGTCCCGTTCACGCTTCGTGATCTTCAGACTGCGCTCAGTGGCCTGCGGCGCCGGTGTGCACCAGGTCCCGACGGAATCACCAATCAAATGCTGAATAATCTGCCCTTGCAACTCAGGAAGGAGCTCCTACACTTCATCAATCGAGATTGGGAGACGAGATGTTCCTCCGTCATGGAAGGTGGCACATGTAGTTCCAGTACTGAAGCCTGGCAAAGACATGACAGACCTTGCCTAGTATCACCCTGTGTCATTGACCTTCTGTGTAGCTAAGTTGATGGAGAAGCTGGTAAACGAACGCTTAACGTGGTGGCTTGAGGACAGCAAGGCACTGCCAGCATATACTACAGGATTCCGCCGAGGTCTTAGTACCAAGATAGCGTCTTAGGCTTGGTGAGTCACATTGAACACCAGAGAGCTTTCGGCCTTTCTACCTTAGTAATTTTTCTTGACGTTGCGAAAACTTACGAGAACGTGCTTCAGAGCTGAATTTTAAACAGTTTGCAAGGCATGGGCATACAGAGCCATATGTTAAGATTCATTTACAAGTTTATAAGTGATTGCGCGGTTCACGTACGGTTAGAGAGTACGTTAAGCACCGGAAGGGTTCTATCACGAGGTGTGCCTCAAGGAAGTGTGCTTTCCCCCACGCTCTTTAACGTCGTAATGGCTGGCCTTCCCGATCTGTTGAAAAAAAGTTGCAGGCAAGTGCGTATGTCATTATATGCTGACGACATATGTATTTGGACTACTGGCTACCAACACAAGCTATTAGCTCTGATAGCTCGACAGGCTCTACTTTCGGCACAAGCTTACCTTCAAGGTGTGGGATTGTCTCTGTCAGGAGAAAAATCTGGCTTTGTTCTGTTTCCAGGTGTAGGAAGACGTCAAGCTTGGTTGAAGATAGACCTCGGACACTCTTGCATCCATCAATTCAAACACACGCGTTTCCTGAGCGTCATTATTGACTCCCGTCTACAGTGGCGAAAAGCTGTACGTTCGCGGCTCAATGTGACCCGTAGAATTGAACGTGAGCAATGGGGAAACCATCGCTCTTCAATGGTCAAACTACATGAAGCGCTGGTGGTCAGTCGCATAATGTATCAATTACTGTTAATTTCCCCCTCGTCATTATGACTTAAACGTCTCGAAGTTGTCCACAGAAAGGGCCTAAGAAGAGCCATTGGAGTTCCTCAGGCGGCTGCGAATAAGGCAGTACTTCATAAGTTTCTATCGAAACCTCTTAGCCTTATCGCTTCTCAGAGACTACTAATGCATCTTGGCCACCTAGGAGAGACGGTAGTTGGGCGATCCCTTCTCCAGCGGCTCTGCAAGAGATATGAGTCGAAGGCTTACTTGGCACTCAATACTTTTAGTTCTTTAGGCCTTGATGTCCGAAGGCAAAGAAACCGGTTGAAACCCCCCTGGTCTTTTCCGACCCTCGACTGCAAGGTCACAGTTCCCCATGTGAGCGCAAAGCGCAGCTCTCCTTTGGCAGCAACGCGTTCGCTTGTACTTGAACACTTGGAAACAGAGTATGCCCCCCATCTTCAAATTTTCACGGATGGTTCTGTGGACAAGGTTAAACAAGCTAGCGCAGCGGCTTTTTACATTCCTTCTTTGGACTGTGAGTGGTCGGTACGCTTTACTGCGATCGTATCCTCCACAACGGCTTGAAGTGTTGCTATTGAGGCGGCTTTACGGAAGTTAGGGTCTTGTCCGGCTCAACCTGTAGTCATCCTAACTGATTTAAAATCTGCCCTTCAGAGGTTAGAGTGCGGATTGCCTACTGATGCCTTGTCTATAAGCTCTCTGCGCTTGGTGCAGAATCTGCACAGAAGAGGATTTACTCTGTATTTCCAATGAGTACCCTCTCACATAGGAGTCAACGGTAATGAGGTGGCAGACAATCTCGCCTATAAAGCTCTCTCAAGGATTCCATCAAAAAAAGTTTCCAAGGTGGAAAAAGTCTACAGGAAAACGGTGCTCGATCATTTCAGTACCCTGTGGAGTGAGCCCCACAAGCCATGTGTGACGAAGGGACTGAGAAGATCTCAGGCGACCCTACTACATCGAATTTGCACGGCCTCTGCTCGCACTCCTGCCTGGATGCATAAGACGGGCATAGCATCGTAAATGCTCTGTTCCTTATGTGGTGTGTGGGGGGATATCGAACATTATATTATGTACTGCCCAGAGTACAACGCCGAAAGGTATGTGATGTTCGCTTCCTTCAAGAAGACAGGAACCCGTTACAGTACTGTTCAGGACATTGTCTACCCGAGTGGAAACCAGACATGCAGAAGGGAGGCTGCACGCCTTCTTTTAACATTCCTGCAGGACACGGATCTTGTTTCTAAATGGTGACAGCAGGAACGGACTATGGCCTACTGCGATTGAATGTGTGTGTAGATGGTGTCTTCCGGAGTGCACTACGTTATATTGTGAGTAAATTTGTGTATGGATTGTGGCACTACAAGGGCCTATGTTCTATTGTGACTGATTATGTGCATAGATGGTGACTTCTAGAGTGGACTGTGATGTGGATTGTGTGGATTGATTGTGTGCATAGATGGTGACTGCGGGAGAGAATGTGTGCTATTATAAGAGACTGTGCACAAAGCGGGGTACATGCGACAGGGTTTAGGACATTGCTATTATATAAGGGACGCTACGGTGGAGCAATTGCCGGCAGATAAAGCAAGGCTAACCCCTCCTGTAGCATTCAACACCTCAACTCAACTCAACTCAACCCGGCAGGGGTCGAACACGTCTTTCGGGTCAGCAGTAAAAAACAATAACCAGTGAGCCAACGCGATGGCTTGCGTGCCTATTTCACTGGCTGCGCTCAGTAATAGCAATTTTGAAGAGCAGGCTCAAGCCTGTGCAGAACCTCTAGTTCAGGCTATGATTAATCACTCTCTTCTCGCAAATCGGCACCGTATTTGAAAAAAAAAATGAAAATTGGTTTTAGGGGAAAGAAAATGGCGCAGTATCTGTCTCACATATCGGCGGACACCTGAACCACGTCGGAAGGGAAGGGATAAAGAAGAGACTGAGAGAAGAAGCAAGAAAGAGGGGCGGTAGTGGAAGGCTTCGGAATAATTTCGACCCATTGCCGTTCTAGCATTCATCATGTGAACGGTACTTGATCCGCGCCTCCGATACGACAGAAGCCTCACCGCGGGTCACCTAGCGAGTAATAAAGTAACAGGCGAACAAGTTCGTTGCATCTTAAAACGCGGCGTTATCCATGAATATTGAAGTCGTTGGGTGGCTCCAGCTATCATTGTCAAGGAGAAAGATAAAACGGAATATTCTACGCAGACTATCGTCGTCGATATGACGTCAAAAAAAAATAGCTGTTGTTTAACTACTGCTGAACCTGGTTAGAGAGCGAAAGCTGAGGTGCATCGGGCAAGTAGACCCGGCTTACCGTTTGTAACGTGGAGTGGGTTCGCTCACCGGATAGGCAATGCGCCCACCCTGCAACCCTGGCAGGTGGCGGTTAAATAAATGGTTGATCGCGAGGGGTTGGTCACTCAATGAACACTGCGGCCTATTGCTGCAGTGCCACGTGTCTGCCACAACGTTGTGAGCGCTAATGCACGCAAGCCACACCTCTCTCTCCGCCGCAACGTATCTCAAATCGCGATTGAGGCGTCCGCTGCCCAAAGCAGCCAGTTATGCGCCCTTCCTTTCCTAAAATCATCGGAGTATAGAACGTTGTCAACGCCAACGCCAGTGAACACAATCAACACCGACAGCCAATAGAAACAGAGGCGAGCGCTTGATTTCTGCGGCGGCGGCGGCGGCGGCTGAGTAACGTCATAGCTGTCATGAGGTTGCTACTCGGTTCAAGGTCAAAGAAGGTAAAATTTAGTGCTACGCGAAAAGCGGCTTTACGTAGCATAGTGAAGCTTTCGCTTAAAAGAAAGATGTTTATCTGCTCCCATACATAGACGATGCCATCGACTGTGTTCACTCAGCCTCAATTTTCCTCGATCGATCTGAGATCAAGTTACTGGTAAATTCCAATGCACCCGACTGACAAAAAAAAATTTGTAACACTCGAGGAACTTTATTAAGAACATTATACTCTTTGGGCCATGCAGTGCGCCTACCACGTTTGATATATTCATGGACACAATTTGCCGTGATCTTAAGTGGTAGATTTGTTAGCGTTATATGGACGATGTGATTTTTGGAAGGATATTCAGCCAGCAGAACAGCCTCCTCGCGATCGTCCTTGACTGTATTGAAAAAGCGGGCCTAATATTTACCTCTACGCAGAGTAATTTGGACGAACGTCAAACAGTTCTCCTCGGTCCCTTGGATGACAAGGACGGTATCCGGCCAGATGCTCAGAAGGTTGAGGCTGTCACCAACTTGACAGCGCCGCAATCAGTGAAGGAACTTCGCAGCTTTTCATGACTTTGGCGTTATTTTGGCCGTTTTTATCCGAAGTTTGTCGACGCCGCCTTCCCTCTCATATGCCTCCTACATAAGGTTGTGCCATTCCAGTGGACGGCTGACTCCGACTCTGCCTTGCGCCATCTGAAATTTCATTGAAGGTCAGGGCCTATTCTGCGCCATTTCTGTCCTTTTGTTCCCATTGAAGTTCACATCGTCGCCATCTGCGTCGGAGTTGGCGCTGAGCTCGTCCAACGCCATGGCAGCGATAAGCATGTGATAGCGAATGCCAGCCAGTAATTGAGCGAGTCGGAATGCAAGTACGCAGCATTCGTTCTTACCTCTGTGGCAATGATTCGAACATAGCGATCGACCGTCATTCGCGGTACTTACTCGTGAGCCTCCGTGACCCATGCGGCTACAAAAGTGGTCGTCAAACCGCCCACGCTACTGTCTCTCGCGCTTGCAGCTCCCGAAGACCGGTTGCGATGACAACTTCGACAACTACTTCGAATATATATCACACACGTTTCCTGATCTGCACTTCTTCGAGACTGAACAACATAAGTAAACGAAATTAACGCTGCTTTTATACGCCGCACGTGATTCCTCTATTACCATGTTTGCGCCAGTTTACTGGAAGAATTTAACGTCCGGTGGTGCGTATTTTTTTCTCGTCGAGCCGGGGAGCCTTAGCATACCTGTTTTTCTCATGCACGACTACGGCACGTCTGGCCACTTGGGAGTTTCCCGGATTCTTCACCGCACACAGCAACGATTTTACTGACCCAAAATGCGTCAAACGATTCAACGCTACGTTTGCAGCGGTGCACAACGCCAGCATTTTAAGCTTTCTACGATGCGTTCGCGCTAATGGTTTTCCGGACATTGGTGAACCCTCCACGTAATTACTTTATATTAATAAAGTTCATTCTCTCTCTCTCTCAGCAGCTGTACCCTCTCACACCTACGACCGCGTGTCACCTCTTCGCGCACATATGACTGCGCTCCAGACACCCTTAGAGCGTGTGGGGGTAGCGGTCTCGGTCCCAAAGGAGATGCCCTCGACTCAGCGTGGCAAGCTCAGCCGGAGACCAGCTGCCAAGTGACAAGGGGGTTGTTTGTTTGGTGCCCAGCTTTCGCCGGTCGCAAGCCAGAGAATGGGTTGGAGCCAAAGGTTCACAAAACAAAGCGAAGTTTATACAGCTAAGAGACGATACAGGGGATTTAACAATCACTCGTACGAGCAGATACGAAGTGATTTATAAATACAATGCACTCGTGCAAAGTACCGATAGAGAGAGACAAATAAACAAAACACAATTTGTTCACGGGCACTGCGACAATCCGACGACCTGAGGAGCTCGAAGGGGCAGTCCGAAGGCTGGCGCACGTTTCCTCGCTGGTCCGTGGCTGGGCGGTGGTGTTCTCCCGGCAGTCGATCGGGCGCGCTTCTAGGAAGCTTAAACGGCGGCTCGGGCTAACCGACAGTGGTTGCAGCCCCTCATTTAAAGGCGCAGCCCGCGTCTGTTCCTCGCGCCAAGGCAGGCCCGCACATACACGCAGCTTCAACTGCGCAAACTCCTTGTCCTCGCGCCGGGCGCGCGACCCCATTGGTCGAGCGCGGAAACCACCTTCTAGAACAATCTAGGTCATTCTCGCCACGCGGAGTCATGGGCGCAAGAGCGAAGGGGAGAGAGGATCACTTTAGCGCGGTCAAGGTCACGCTCTCTCCGTCGACGATGAGTAGACACTTCTCAGGCATTCTAGAGAAATCGACGCCGCGCGTGGCTATGTTTACTTTTGCTCCGCGCCGGCGAGCTGAGTGAAAAGGGCAACAGCAGACGCAGCGTCACGCGCTCTCCGGGGATCCTTCCCCGCTGTTTTTCTATTTTATGTTACCGCGCGCTGGTGCGATTGCTTACGCCCTGCGCCGTTTTTTCGAAGATGCGCCTAATTTTGTGACACTGCCCCTCCTTTAAGAATACTGTGCAACAATATTCACAGAACACAAAATTCGTGCGCGCATGCTTGCGCTCACAAACTGAATGACGAATGCCAGCATACACACATCAATACAATGATATCTCCATTTGCAGGACACTTGGCAACTGTTAAGATTCACTTCAATTCGTTCCGCAACTCGGAAACACGTTAGCATAACATTACGCAGGGAGCACACAAGTACAATGCATACTTTACTTTGCATACGATACTTTCACATTCATTTCCTAGGAACTTGCGCTTCCGTAAAGCGCATGTGAGGACCTTCACAGCTGCCTTTTGTCGAACAAGAGTCTCTTCGACTCGCGAGTCTATTTCTCGATCAACATCGACTTCTGTTTCGCCCCACCTGAACCCTCCAGATAAACTTGCCGACTCTAAAAAAAATGGTGCGCTTAGGTATGCACACACAAACAAGGCAATCGATGAGTTCCAAGCCACCTGCGTCAAAACACACAGGCTCCCAATATTAAACGGTGTGCATACCCTCTTGGTCACATTCCAGAATTTTCCTGTGCGATCGAAAAAAGGCAGATGAAGTAATGTGCACAATAGCACGATGAACATTCCTACAGGCTGCCCTAAGCTGAGCTTAGCGGGGGTTTCAGACCCCTTGTCCTCTTGAGCTTTCTTTCGTGTTTCGCTGCTTCCTTGTGACCATTCTGTGGCCTTTCTTTCGGCTTCGCACGGCTTTATACTGCAATGCCCGTCCTTTCCAGCGAAAACGTTTTTTCTTCCTCCGAGCGTTCATCCGCGGGTCTCTTCCGTTCTTCGTACTTAAATGCCTGCGTTACTGCTCCTTTGCTTGACCTAGCTCGCTCGCGCTTCCTTCGCCACTTTTACGCTTGGCGATCACTGCGCTGTTCCGAAGAGCAGGATTCGATTTCTCTGATTCGTGGCTTCTTTGCGGGCCCTTTGGAAATTTTGCCCCCTTTATGTTGCCCAATATGAGGTCGTATATGGGGCGCTCCATGCATGGTGCAGTTAGTTTCTCACCGTAGTAGGGAGTCCGCACATTTACTTCAGCTTCCGGCAAGCACTGAAACGAACCGTCCACAAGCCGCACGAGGCTCTTCGTTCCAGTGAGATTCTTATCTCTCACTAATCTTCGTTTTATGATTACAGCGCTGCTTCCCGTGTCTCGTAACACTGTAATTGTTTTTAATCCTACCTTCCCTTTCAGGACAGGCATTCTGAAAAAGAAAGGCAGAAAGCTAGAGAAAAATTGAGAAAGAAAAAGAGAGAGAATTCGAACGCGAAAAACAACTGCTAGCCATGAGGCTTGAGCTGTAACGTGCTCGAACCACTCAGCGGAAGTCCATAGCACTAGAGAAGAAGGCAGCGGCCTGCGGATAGATGCCAGCAGATTACTTCCCAGGTTTGCTGAAACAAGAGACGATCTCTACGCGTTTCTCAGGCGCTTCGAAGGAATCGCGGGAAGTCGGAATTGGTCTGACGGTGAAAGTGTTACCGTTTTTAGCACATTCTCAGCGGGGAAGCTCTAAGCGTATTCGGGCGACTTTGTCCGGACGATAATGCAAGCTACAGCAAGGTAAAGGCCGCCTTGCTTAAGCGATTCCGTCTCACCAGCGAGGGCCACGGATGGCGAAACGGCAACCCAGTATGCGGCAAGATTACGCCACTACTTTGATCGGTGGATAGAATTTTCAGAAATTGTATAGGAATACAGTGCACTTCGCGAGCTACTCATTAAGGAACAATTCCTGAGTAGCTGTCACCCGAGCTTGTCGCTGTACTTGAAGGAAAGAAAAGCCAAGACTCTCTCGAAATGCTAGATCTTGCCAACCAATTTCTTGAAGCTCAAGGAGGAACGAATCTGTCCAAAATTAAGAATACGAATTTGGAGAGCGCGGGGAAAACCGACAGCCGTGATGCCCGATTTAGCCTAAGGCTCCAGGAAAGTGCTGCCTTTGCAACAAGTCAGGCAGCTACGCGTCTAATTGCCGCAAAAGCGCTATGAACAGTAGCCCAACAGCTTGTTTTAAGTGCGACCTTCTAGAAGGGGCACAGAACCGTGGTTTGTCCGAACCCAAGCAAGCTCATTCCCCAGGTATCGTGCGTACGGGCCTCCGCAGGCCACATCCTGGAGGAAGAAGATGAAAATGGCTTCCATTTCCGTAGTTCAGCCACGGACATCCCCATATGGGTGCCAACCTCAACTAACTCCTTCAAGTTCATTTTCGGATACTGAACTTTTCAAGGCAAATACTACCTCTACACGGTGAACCTCAATAACCGCTCACACACAAACACGTTTATACAAAACATATTGACTGTTAGTACCGGTCACTGAAAAGTAGGAACATCATTCTGTAATGTTTTATGACACATTAGTAACTTGAAAAATTGCCGTTGTTTCGGCCATAAACGAGCTGGGTCACGAATATTCACGACGTGTTTCGCAAGACCATTCCAGTGAATGTTAGCCTGCGGCAGGGCAGATGAATTAAATGCAACGGTTCTACGAGAATTTCATTGGAAGTTTAGAGAGTTGTTTAAACGGCGTGATGTGCGATTTTGTTGTACAAGAGGCATTATTGAAGAGTTGGTATTGTTGACTATTCTGTGAAGTATGCAGATTAGGGCGATTAATCTGTTTGATTGCAATGCGGAGAGGGATAGATGAGTTTATGTTTGTTATGCTCGAGTGACGCTTGTAGTTTCTGGAAATAAATCGTGCAGCACAATTCTTAACCGATTTAAAAGACTTTAAAAAATAAGCCTGATGAGGTGGCCAGAATGGAGATGTGTATTCGAGCTCTGGAAGAACAAATCTTTGACGAGAAGGAATTTGTCTTAGTCCAAACCTACGCATTGCGGAATCAGGGTGCATAAGAGCCTTATGTACAGATACTGGAAGATATCTATAAGTGCTGCACAGCTACCAAAGTCCGCCAGAAATTCATCAATAAAGTTGAAATAATTAAGGGCGCCAGGCAGAGGGACGCGATCACGCCATTGCTATTCACCACCTGTTTAAAAAATTCTTGCAGAGGCTTGGATTGGCAAAAGTTTTGGATAAGAGTTAAGGGAAAATGCGTTAGTAATCTGCGACTCGCTGATGATATTCCCTTGATAAGTCACTCTGAGGACGAATCGCAATGAATGACCAATGATGTAGACAGGCAAAGCTAAATGGTGGGTTTAAAAATAAGCATGCAGAAAGCCAAAGTAAAGTCCAAGAGTCTTCCAAAGGAATGGCAGTTTACAACCGGTAGCGAGGCTTTGTAAGTGGTCTACTTTAAGCTAGTATTTGCTCAAAATAAAAGTGCATAACAGCTGTATCTTACCACTACTCACCCATGGGGCTGTAACGTGGAGGCTAACGAAATGGTTCAACTTAAACTGATGAGAACGCCGCGAGCAATGGAAAGGGAAATGGTAGGTGTAACGCTAAGAGACAGGAAGAGGGTGAGTGGATTAGGGATCAAACGCGGGTTAATGGTATCATAAACGAAATCAAGAAAACATCGGCTTGAGCACGGCGTGCAATACCAAGGCAAAATAACCGATGGCCGTTAAGGTTAACGGAGTGTATTCTAAGAGAAGGCAAGCGTAGCAAGGTGCGGCAGAAGGTTAGATGGGCGGATGAGGTAAAAGAACTTTGCGGGGGTAAGGGAGCCGCAGCTGGCGCAGGACAGGGCAATTGTGGAGGTATACGTCCTGCAGTGGACTTCGGCTGATGATGAAGATGCCTCTTTGCCATAACAGCGCCTGCTTAACGAAGTGGTTCTGAGCGAAGCTATAGGCGAGTCTTGAAACATCGACGCGGAGCAGTTTCAAGCGCACACTATAAGGAGCTTATGCAACCGCGCGCACAAGCCTGTACCTAATTCCCATTTTAGATCACAGCTCTTAAAATTCGGTATTGAAGGGTTGCCCATTTGCCAAAGGCTGCTGATACAGCCAGCGGTTGCAGCGGCACCCGCCGACGAGTCGCAGTCACATGAAGAATGGCTATAATAACTCGTTCAAAACGCAGCTTCGCACCGGCGCTTTGTAGTAGGAGCTTAGAGTTGGGAGGAAAACGGCAGTTCGAGACTGCTTTCTGTAGTGTATATTGCTCTTTTGTCTTTTAAGCTTAGCTATGCTGGGTGTGCTCAATTTTTTAGGTCGGAAATCGGTATGCCTAGAGGCATACAATGGCTTTTAGGAAGTTTTGAGGTTAAAGTTTTTTTTCCGTCTTTCCTTACAGATATCTCACATGGCTGGCCAATCCATTCTGGATTTTAACCTCAAAATCTCCGGCTTGGCAGAAGCACGGGACACTCCAATATGAGCCGAAGCGCCCTTTGGTCATCACTGCAGCAAGAGCAGCGTTGCACAACACCTCTTTGGACGAACCCTTGGCAGCAGACGATGAAGGCAGCACTGCTGATGACCCTTACAACAACGGGCCACCTCTGCTTTCCGGGTACTTCGCCGGTATAGGATTCCAGATGTCCTGCCTTGCGTGGTAAAGCCGTGCGAGACCACTTCATTGGCCTCTTTGGCACAACTCGTCCACAGAAGCAGGCACGCCTGCGAATGGTGCGGCGAAGTGGCAGCGACAACAGCCGCGTCACCACCGGTAGTAATCTCCGCACCACCTGGCAGCTTGGCTCCAATGACTCACTGCGCTGGCATGGCGAGCTGTCGCAGCCACTCTGGCTCCAGGCACTGCCACCGCCTGGTGATAATGTGTGAGCTCCTGTGTGACATCGTGCGAGCATTTGCAAAATTATTTTTTTCCTCCTTGAAAGCCTGCAGTGGCAAGCAATCAAGTGTGCACACCAGTTGCTGCTTCATCGACAGTGTTCACCAGTATGGCTCCAAGTTCATCGCCAAGTTTTCCACATAGCCACTGCCCTTTCTCCATCTCAAGTCAAAATAGGCGCCGGAACAGCACGTCCTACAAGTGAAATGCATCCTTGTACACCATCCGTCGCCGTTGCTTACGTCGACATGATCATTTAGGCATTCAGTTGCCTGCGGTCAGTATATGTTTGATGAATGTGCATGAGCAAAACGTGCAGTGTGAAGATTGCAAACAACCAGGACAGCGTTTGTTTTTGCGCCGCATTTATTATTTGCCCATAATAAATATTCTTTGCCGCAGGTATTCATAAAAGTGTCATTAATGCAAAACACAGCGGGGAAACACAAAGCATGTAGTAGCTTTACAGAGAAGCACATGCGCCTTATCAAGTGCAACACAAATTATGCTGTGCAGAGGTTGCACAAAAACAGTTGTACTTACACCGTGGCTAAACGGGCTAGCTTGTTATATATTTTTCAAGAGAAAACAGTGCGAAAGACGTAGACAGAAAACAGAGGAAACACTGGTCAAGCAAACAGCGGGAAATATGGAGCTGGAAAGCAGAGGAAGCACAGAACAAGCCCTTGTGCTTTGTTTTCTTTGTGAGTGCTTAAAAAGCTGCAACTTAACTGCAAGCTTGCGCGCTAGTGTTTCGACATGCTGTGCATATATGAACTGTGCTGAAAAACGTTACATAACTAGTGGGATGTACATCACGGGTTACATGCGACTTTTTTTTTCATAGGTTTTACTGGACTAGAATGCTATGTTACATGTAAAGGCACGCGAATATCACGGTTGATGACAACATGGCTGCGTCTGAATTTGTGAAGGGACCCAGAGACGGGAGCCATTAAGATTGTCACATAATACCTTTAAAAGTGGAGCTTCAGTATCACCCAACATTTTGCAGTCTGCATTTATTTCAAGACCGGACTTCAGAACTGACTTCGGATGGGTGCTGCCAAGCCTCACTTTTTCTCGGGTCTGTTGAGGCTGTAGCATGTTAAAATGTACACAATGGACATTTTTCGGAAAAGCAGGACCATTAATGCGAACAAAACGATTCAGGATCATACGAACAAACAGGCTCAGAAATGGCACCGTGTGCGCCTGGCAGAGCTGCCGGTAAACACCTAAAAGAAGCGAAACATAAAAACAGTATATGAAGCTCCTGCACCTCGCAGAGCTCAAAATAAATAAGTAACAACACAAAGAGTAATAGCACTTGAAGTTTCTGCACGTGGCAGGGCTAGAAATAAACAGAAACTAAAAAATGATACATGAAGCTTCTGCACCTGACAGAGCTCAAAATAAATATATAACAAACAATCAAAATAATAGATGAAGCCTCTGCACCTGGTCAAGCTCGGAATAAATGCATCACAAAAAACGAAAAATAATACACGAAGCTTGAAAACCTGGCTCAGTTAAGAATAAGCACATAACAAAAATCAAAAATATTACACGAAGATTCTCTATCTGCCAGAGCTCACAATAAATATATAAGATTTGGTTTATAGGGGTTTAACGTCCCAAAGCAACTCAGGCTCTGAGAGACGCCGCAGTGAGGGAGTCTGGAAATTCCGACCACCTGAGTTTCTTTAACCTGCACTGACATCGCACAGTACACGGGCCTCTAGAATTTCGCTTCCATCTTAATTCGGCCGCCGCGGCAGGGATCGAACCCGCGTCTTTCGGGCCGGCAGCCGAGTGCCATTACCACCGAGCCACCCCGGCGGCCAAATATATACGAAAAAGTAAAAAATGATGCATGAACCTTCTGCACCTAAATAAAAAAAATAAACAGTATAAGATGCTTCTGCACTTGCAGAGCTTAAAACAAATTGAACACAAATTATGCTTCTTCAACTGGCTAATATTAAACAATCACAAAAGCAGAAACCAAATATGGTATAGCAGCTCTGCACCTGGCAGAGAACAAAATGATGTAGGTAAAAATAAATACATAAAACAAAAATTCAAAGTGGTGCAGACGGCTCAAGTTGGTTTCTTAAGATGGCTGCCAGCATGCCGACCGTCTGGACGAGCCGCACTTGCTCCGCATTTGATCTTCGACAGCAGCTGTCACCTCCCGCATGGTCAGCACGTAAAAAAGCTCCAATTACAAATTTTTACTACGCAACACTATTCAGACCTCGCTTAAGCTTTACGAAAAAGGTTAGGTACTGAGATCTTCTGGACAAAGTACGGTTGCAGAAGACTCGTGGGCGCTTCATAATGCCACGTGGTGGTGACTGCTATCCGGAGAGCAGAAAGGCAGCCAAAATGGCGTCTAAACAAATCTTTTTATTTGGGCTGACTCGCATCCACAATGAACCGAATCCCTCGGCAGCGGCGAAGCGACAAGCGTGCTCGGCGATTGTCGAACAGAACGCCCGCCGCTTTCGGCCGTGCTCACATTAAAGCTGATAGCAAACTTTCGACAAAAAGTGTCTAAAGTTACTACAGCATTCTGGAGCAAGGCAGAATCGGCTTCTTCTGTGTGCGATCAATCGAGATAAACCAATCGAGATCAATCCAGATCTGGTGGCGTCTTGCATCCACAAAAAAAAAACGATAATGCAGCGTGGCGGCAGTATGGAAGGATGAACATGCAAACACTACCATTGATTCGTAAAATTAATCCGCTCTCAATGAAGCATCAACCCAATGGTTTAAAACAAATCAGGCGACTGGAAAGGAATAAACAGATCGATGCGAAAATAAACATCAAGTGTGGAAACACAGCATCCTTTATCGCGCATAATAGAGCTTTAGACGGAGCTCATGTGTGGACAACTTCTGGTCGTAAGCGGCGTCTCTGGGGTGCAGTCATTGCGTCATGGATGACTTCATAACTCAGTTCACCTTGCCGCGAAGAACCTTGTGCGGGCAGAGATAGCGGCTCAAAACAAATTTCACTCAACCGTTGTTGGCGAATGGGCGCCCAAACCCAGGCTCGTTCTTCTGGCTTGTATTGCGCGTTGCCTCTTCTTAGGTTGTAGCGCCTGGCCTCAGTTCGCTGCTGGTCTGCGATCCGCAATCGGGCAAGTCTTCGGGTTTCTTCTGCGCGCTGAAGGTAGGCGACGATATCGTCGTTATCTTCCTCGCTAACATTGAGCGACATGGTGTCTAGCCTGGTCGTCGCCTCCCCGCCATGAACAAGCTTAAAAAGAGTCATCTGAGAGGTCTCCTGCACTGCGGTGTTGCAGGCGAAGACGACATAAGGCAGGACGACGTCCCAGGTCTTGTGCTCGGCATCGACACACATGGCGAGCATATCGGTGATGGACTTGTTCAAGCGCTCGGTCAGTCCGTTAGTCTGCGGATGGTATGCAGTTGTCCTACGGTGGGCGGTTTGGTTGTAACACAGGATGGCTTCCGTCAGTTCCAATGTGAATCCTGTTCCTGTGTCCGTGGTGAGCACAATGGGGGCGCCGGGTTAAAGAAGAACGCACTCGACGAAAAATTTGGCGACTTCTGCTGCTGTTCTATTCGTTAGGGCTTTCACCTGGACGTAGCGGGTGAGGTAGTCGGTCGTGGTCATGCTACACTTCTTTCCAGACATTGACTTCGGGAAAGGGCCAAGCGAGTCCATACCAATCTGGTCAAAGGGCCTTGAGGGAGGTTCAATGGCGTTCAGAAATCGTGCTGGTCGGGTGGGAGGCATCTTCCGTCTCTGAAACTTCGGCAGGTTTTCACATAACGTGAGACATCGGTAGACAATAGGGGCCAGTAATACTTGCCGTGAATGCGGTCTAGAGTGCGAGAAAACCCGAGATTTCCAGCTGTCGGCTTGTCGTGTGAAGCCTGTAGAACTTCTTGGCGGAGACGGCGAGGTACAACAATGAGGCAGGCTGTTCTGTTCACTGCCAATTTCCTCATCGCAAAGACGCATTCATGTACACAGAATGAAGAAGGTGCTTGCCTGAACGAGGCCAAGGGTGAAGAAACATTGCCTACCAAGTACTCGATGAGGGATTCTAGGTCGGGGTCCGAGCGTTGCTTCTGTGCAAACGAGTTGGAGTTGATGGGTCCCAGGAAGGCATCCTCTTCGTCGTCCGGCGGTGGTGCATCTACAGGGGCTCGCGACAGGCACTCGGCGTCAGAGTGGTTCCGTCCGGATTTGTAAACGACGGCAGCGTCAAACTCCTGGAGGCGCCTACTCCATCGAAAAAGGCGGCAGGAGGTGTCCTTGAAGCTGGGAAGCCAGCAAGGTGGTCACTGACTACCTTGAGCGATCGTCCGTACAGGCAGGGGCGGAGTTTCGACGTAGCCCTGATGCTGGCAAGACACTCTTTCTCAGTTGTCGAACAGTTAGCCTCAGTCCTTGAAAAGGAAACGCTAGCGTATGCGATTAATCTGTCTAGTCCGTCCCTTTTTCGAACAAGGACGGCACTTAGGCCCACGCTGCTTAAGTCGGTATGAATGTAAGTTCTGGCGTTTTCATCAAAATGTGCGTGGATCTGTGCGGACTGTAAACGACGCTGAAGTTTCTTGAAGGCTTTTTCAAGCGGCGCTTCTAATTTAAACGGCACGTCTGCCTTGGTCAGCTGGGTGAGAAGCTCGGCGATGTGCGAAAAGTTGTTGACAAATCGTTGGTAGTACGAGCACAGTCCGAGGAATCTGCGCACAGCTTTTAAATCAGCCGGCGTTGCAAACAGTGCGATAGTAGCTGGTGTCTGCGTGTCTGGGCATACTCCCTCCTTGCTAACGATGTGGCCTAGAAACAGTAGCTCTTCATAGGCAAAGTTCCACTTCTCTGGTTTCATGGTTAAACACGAGGGCTTGATTGTCTCTAGAATTATTCGAAGCCTTTCTAGATGGCCTTCAAATTTTGCACCGTAGACAACGACGTCATCTAATTATACTAGACAAATTTGCCACTTGAAGCGTGTCAGCACCCTATACATCACTCGCTGAAACGTCGCTGCTGTGGAAGAGAGACCAAATAACATCACCTTGAACTCAAAGAGGCCACCCGGGGTGATTAATGCGGTCTTCTCGCGATCTCTTTCATCGACCTCAAGTTGCCAGTAGCCTCTCTTGAGGTCCATCGATGAGCAATACGTACTTGCGTTGCAAAGACAGCCCAATGTGTCGTCGATGCGGGGCGGGGGTAGACGTCCTTCTTTGTTACGTGTTTAAGCGATGGTAATCGATGCCAGAATTGAAGTGCGCCACGTTTCTTCTTTACTAGAACAACCGGTGCCGCAGAGAGACTGTTCGATGGCTGAGTGACGTTGTCGCGAAGCATTGCTTCCACTTGGTCCCGGAAGGCTTGTTTTTCTCGCGGCGACACGCGGTACGGGCTCTAGCGGAGAGGCCGAGCGTTCTGGTCGGTTATAATGCGATGCTTAGCAAAGGGCGTTTGTCGGACATACGGCGATGACGAGAAGCACTCGCTGTAGCTGCGAAGCAGACTGCGGATCTGGTGTTGCCTTTTGCAGGGCAGGGTTGGGTTCATGTCGAAAACGGGCTTGCGATCTCCCTTAGGAGATTCTTCGGGGACTCGATCGGAGAGAGCGAAGGCGTCGAGAACGTTGGATGTTTCGTCGAGGAAATCAATCACTGTTACATTTTTAACATGCCGGTATTCTTCGTTGAAGATCGTCAGCAGCACTTCAGCTTGTCCGTTGCGGAGATTTCTAATGCCTATTGCGATGCTGATTCCTTGCTCTAGGAGCAACGTCGTGTTTCCTTTGATGAGAGCTTCGATGTTCTTGGCATCGTTGGCACCTAAGGTAACCATGACGCTTGATCGGGGCGGGACTCTCACTTGGTCATCCAGGACACTTAGGGAAACTTGGTGCTCCATGATCGTCATTGAAGAAATGGCTACATCCGACGAAAGCGTGATGAGCTTGGAACGCAGGTTGATGACCGCGTGGTGCTCATTAAGGCAATCGATGTCAACAATTGCGCCGGGGGAAACTTTGCTGTTGTACTAAGAATTTCGTAAGATAGGTATGCCACTTGACGGTGGCATACCTATTCATACTTGACGGTTGCAAAACTCATTACTCCATCGCCCTGATGGAGTAATGAGGTGGAACCGCTGCGTAGGTGCGGGCCGGCGATGCAAAACATGGCGTAGACAGCGATGGTTAGCGAGATAGACGGCTATATGACACGTACCCTCTAGACGCAGGTGACCGCCGATACCCCGGGGTCTTTGGCCGGGGCAGGGTCGTGGGGTTTCAATTGAGAATCCATGTAAGCCCATTCTTTTGTACTGGCAGTGCCGAATAATGTGGCCGGATTCGCCACAGTGGAAGCAGAGCGGGCGGTGCTGGTCGCGGCTCCTCCAGAAGTCGGCTTTCCTTCGGTGAGCTTGCAACTTAGTAGGCTGGGCGGGCGGGCGATGTGCATCTTTGGGTGCATATTTGGGGCGGTGTATACGACTCCTGGCTCTGAGTGAGAGGACGCTTTTGGCTGCGCACGGTGGCGGCGTAAGTCGTGGCCTGGGGTTGTGTGGCAGTCGAAGCCGCGGTGCCAAGTGCGTATTGCACTTCGCACACCGCATCCATGAAGGTTGCTGCATGAGGCTATTCCGCGGCGGCATATGTTGTGGCCTGGGGTCGTGTGGCAGTCGAAGCCGCGGTGCCAAGTGCCTATTGCACTTCTCGCACCGCATCCATGAGGGTCGCTTCGTGAGGCTATTCTGCGGCGGCATATGTTGTGGCCTGGGGTCGTGTGGCAGTTGAAGCCGCGGTGCCAGTGGTTCAAGCACCACCCGTGGATGCCTGGGAACTCGATCGACGTTGGCGGGTCCAAGCGACAGGAACAGCAATCTACCAGCAGCATATAAAAGGACAGCGACCTTTAGCAACACGCTGTGGGCCCGGTGGCGGTGCCGCAACACTTCCAGGTAACCCTATGGTTTTCGCCATGCAGGTGCTCATCGCCGCAGTCACTTCCATGTTGCCCGCTCTGCTCACTTCGCACTGGAGTGTGCCGTCGAGGCATGCACCGGAGTGGAAAAAAGCGAATTGGACACCGGCATCGTGACTACATGTCATCGCCTCTGCAACACGTGCGCAAGCACCACCCGTGGATGCCTGGGAACTCGACCGACGTTGGCCGGCCCAAGCGACATTAACAGCAATCTACAAGCAGCATATAAAAGGACAGCGACCTTCAGGAACACTCTGTGGGCTCGGTGGCTGTGCCACAACACTGCCAGCTAACAATATAGTTTTCGCCATGCAGGTTAGTAAAACGTAATCTCTTTCTAAAAAATCTTGCAATTATGCTTTGCTGCAGCTACTGAACCCTCAGAACTGTCTTACCATTGTAACTGAATGCGTATCTGTGATTCATTCATTGCTGTTATTCTCGAGGAACATTATATTCAACCCCGGCCCAAACGATAATGCCGCCATACTAAGTGAACTACTGAAATTAAATGCCGGTCAGGACGCTCTAATCGCGGAAATGCAAGATTTGATACCGATAAGAAACTACTTGATCTGAGGCAAAGGATGGCTCAAGTAGAAAGTCAGTACGAAAAGCTGATGGCTCTGCAAACAGAACTTCTCAGCGTCAAAGGTGATACAGCTCTAACTACCCAGCTGATATGCAGTTTAGAAAGCCATATTGATAATTTAGAAAACCGATCCCAACGAAACAACCTAATATTCTACCGCATACGCTATACAAACCCATCTGAAACCTCTGAGCAATCGGAACAACTAATCATTGATCAATGCAATAGCCTTTTAAATAAATTTAGACACAAAAGAAATCAAACGCGCTCATCACATCGGTAGCCACTCTACAGCACAGACCATCCAATAATCGTAAAGCTCACATACCAAAAAGCTTATCTTGACTAATAGACGCAAGTTGAAGAGTACCGATATAAAGTATCCCTGGAGATTTTTCACGGCCTGTTAGAACTGCTCGCAAACACTTTGTTGCGTTTGCAGAAGACAAAAAAGTAGCTTTCGCCCTTCCCTTCAAAACTCTCTTCATTGACCCCAGGCACTATTACTACGATGCATCATCAGTAAAAGGCAAAGAAATATAGCTATCATCTCGAGATACCAAAGTAAGAAACTGTTCCCACCCCACGCCGCAGCACAAGCTTTTATTCTTTTATTCTCCCTTATCTTTACTAGCATTCGTTTCTTTCTTCCGAAACGCAATACCGTATTCAACCTCATGTCATCATCCCATAGTAACCTGCTCACCCTAACAGAAACTTGGTTGACCAGCGATGTTAGCGACCATGAAATACGTACAGATTTTCCCGGTTTTGACATTTATCGCAAAGGTCGTAAACGAACACGGGGGGGGGGGGGGGGGGGTAATAGCAGCCAGCCAACAGTTGTCATGTACGCCAGTTAACCTTGCCTCAGATCTGGAAATTCTTTGGCTTCTCATTCGAGCCTCTACCCAAACAGTATTTCTTGGCGTCTGCTACCGCCCTCCAAACAGTAATCCTGATTTCTTCACATAACTAAATAAAATGCTATGTGACGTTGCTACATCACACCCTAACGCACATAATGTTTTATCGGTGACTAACTTTCCAAACGTACATTGGTGTACCCAAACGGCTGGTAAACCTGAATCAAATTATTTTCTTGATGTGTGCCTCAATTTTAACCTTATGCAACTCATTACGGAGCCGATACGCGTAGTAAAAAACTCCGCTAGTATTTTAGACCTGATACTAACAAACCATCCGGAAAAAGCCATACGTCTATTCGTTTCCTACCAGAGATCAGTGATCACAAGGTAATCCGTGTCACGTTTTCCTTTGGTCCAACACCACTTGTCGCTCACAAAAAACTATCGCTCTGTACGAAAAAGAGAAGTATGAGGCCATAGATAATGAAATAACTGCCTTTCTTCCATCCTTTGAAGCATCATTTCATAACAGGTCTCCTGAAGACAACTGGCTTATCTTTAAAACTAAGGTTCATGAACTAACAAACAAATTCAATCCGAAAACTACTTTTGCGTGAAAATCGCCACAAACCATGGTTCACAAGGTCCATAAAACGAATAGAATTAAGACAAAAAGACTTTTCCGCGCAGCCCAAGCATAGGCCGAGCATTTTAGCATGGAATAAATGCAACGCAGCCGGAAAAGCTTAACTAGCAGCAAAACGCGACACAACGCACTCTTTTTTCCGAAATTATTGGCCTAACATACTACGTTACAGCCCAGAAAATTTTTGGAAAATAATACACCCTCACAGCCCCGTGAAGTTATTCTCACTAACGAATTAGATGAAATAATCGCAGATTCTGACAGTGCTGCCATGTTCAATCACACATTTTCATCTGTATTTATTAAGGATACCGGCATACTTTCTGCATCTACCCCTCTCACAAACATAACGAATAACATGCCGGCCGTAACGTTCCCTGTAGATGGCATCGTTTCCCAAATTCAACATATTAAACTATAATCATCAGCCGGCATCGAAAAAGTCAACTCAAAAGTGTTAAACGATATCAAAGATACCTCTGAAAAACGTTTGTGCCTCATATTTTTGCACTCATTATCTACAGGTATATTGCCTCACGATTGGAAGGTGGGAAAGGTCGTTGCCGTCTACAAATCAGGTAATAAAAAATCCACTTTGAATTATCGTCCTATCTCACTAACCAGCGTGCTGTGCAAGATCATGGAACATGTCATATACTCACAAATCATGAACTTCTTAGATACTAGCAACTTATTTCACAATTCATAACATGGATTAAGGAAAGGATTTTCATGTGAAACAAAGTTGGAACTTTTTCTACATGACCTGCATGCAAATCTTGACTGTAACATCCAGACTGACGCTGTATTTTCGATTACGCTAAAGCATTTGATAAAGTATCCATCCGACGTTTGCTGCTAAAACTTTCCCTCCTAAATTCACAACCTCATATCTTAAGAGTATTAGAACAGTTTCTTGCTAATCGTACTCAATCTGTGTTCATAAACAGCCAGTCGTCTAGCCCCCTACCCGTAATCTGAGACATCTCACAAAGATCCGTCCTGAGTCCTCTTCTTTTTTTCATATACATTAACGATTTACCCTGTGGAAATATCCGGGGGGCAAAGCCTTTCGCACCGCCCGCACTCCCACTCCGTGGATGCAGCATTCCCGCTCGCTAACCGCGAATGGGCTTCGTGCTCGAGACAAAGAGAAAAGACGACACAGCGTGAACACTCATTATGCTATTTATTACACTTGCAATTAATACACAGAGCGGGCCAACTAGCTAGAAAAAAATCAACGAGGCATTTCTCGGAAGTAGAAGGCAACGTAAGAAGGACTTCCGACTTGCCGGCTGGGGCAGGGGCGCGACTTCGGAAGTATCGGCCGCGAACATTTATATGCGCCAGCAATGGCGGCCGGGTTTTACCGTGCACGCCACATTCTTGGGGCAAAGCCATTCCCTAGCATTTGCTGGGCAAGGCGACCAGAGTGCGCGTTTGCTGCCCTCGCTTCGCTGCCAAGAACCAGAAGTCTAACGGCAAGGCACAACGGATCCCAGTGCGCTTGCCGCGGAAGGTGACGAGAGCGTGCGGCTCCAACCGTTTGAAACGCTGGCCGGATCCCGAAGAGACTCTCTGTCCGGTCCCGCAGAATTCCGCGTAAGCTACGAGGTGGCGCTCCCGTCGTCGTTTCCTTTCCCCCAAGAGGGAGACTTCCCTCCTCTCCCAAACGGTGCTGTCCTGACCGCCGAAGATGAAGATGGGCCGCGTCGAAATGGAGGGGGGAAACAGGTTTCCACAATCCTTGCATGTGTATTCCTCAATCCACTTGTTTGCTGACTACTGCGTCATTTATCGTGCAGTAACTAAGTCACGTAAACTTGTTGATACTTCAAAACCTGCCCACCGGACTGTGAACAAAGTGACCAGCACGACGGGTGGCAGTAAAATTAATGCTTGGTCACGAGAGGTTGCTCGGGAAGAGCATCCTTGGTCGCCAAGCCCCGCCTGTGCAGCCCCTGCGATCGCAGGGTAATGGCGTATCGCTTAACCGCTGCACCATGCGCAAGGAGTGGTATGAGATCTTCGGTTTTTTCTTATCTTCCCTTGCCTCTTTTCTAGTATTACATGCTTTTTTGTTATTCTTAGGAGGATAGCTTATGCCTCTCCGGCCTGATCAATCAGGTGCTGCATGTTCAAGATTTTAAACAAAAGAAAAATTGTACCGAACATTTCACAAAATAATTGTCTTGGGCCGCAATTTTCGTTCGTTTTGAAGCAAGGTAAGAAATCTCAATAACCAGGAACTCTTTGTAGTTCTGAAGGCTGCCGCCTTCAGCGCACTAAGAGAATTCGTCTTTATAACACGGTTTGTCATATCAATAGTTATTAGTGGCAAGCCACTAATCTGATTTGCAAATCCCGAGGAATATATTGCGATGCATGTGGGTTTGCTTCCGATGGGGTGGGTTTGTGCCAAGAGCCTACAAACGGCGACATAGCAACGCTATAACATAATTATGGCATGATGCCAACATGTGATGCCAAATCCATCACCACTCATGACCCACCATGAGTTAAAAAATTGTAATAAAACTAAAAATAGAAACTTAAAATAAATGAAATATTAATCAATAATGAAAAGCAAAATAAATAATAAAACTGGAATGAATAGAAAGCGTTAAATTTGAGGGGTGAGCAAAAATTTATGCTTCTTTGAAGGTTGAACAAACATTTGTGCTTCATTTCGACAAAAACGTGTACACAATATGGTAGTAAGCCTTAAAAATGGCATCATAAGCCAACATTATAAAGCCAACAGTAAAATAACAAGACAACCCAACGTTGCATGTAATTATTCTTTCGCACTTTTACAGAATTTAGCCAAAAATTTTCTGCCATTCCTCTTATTGACCGCCTAGATAAGCCATTGCAGCTCTGCCGTGAAGATGCAGCAAAGCGAGCTCAGTCATTGCAGTTCCTTTCATATATCACGAACAGCTGCATTTCCAAAGCCGACATTCAATTTAGAAGCGTCGCTGTAAAACTCTACATCATCTCTCTACTGATTTGGTATATTGAAAACTAAACATTTTGACAGATTTGCCTTTCTGGTTGGGTTTGAAGACTTATAATAAACTGCACATCTCCAACCAAAAATTTCAACTTTAACCCAACGTTTCGAAGCCGACTCGGCTCCTTCATCAAGGGTGACTGAGGGCAGAAGCTAGTGTCTTTTAAGTATGGAGGGGGGGGGCAAAGGAACGACAACTGTGACAAGAAAAGTGCGGGGGAGGGGGAGGGGGTTTAGCTTGTTACTCACGCTGTCGCACTGCAGGGCGGTGGTGAGTGGGACTTTTTTTCGTTCAGTTGAAGAGCGACGTCCCTGGGCGTATAGACCTCCTGCATGTTTGTAAACAAACGAGGTGGCGCTGCAGTCGCTAGCGAGCTCGTGGTAGGCAAAAGGTCCCGGAGTGGTGTCGCGGATAGGTGTTGAGCGCTAGTTTTCAAGGCTTGTAGGCGCGTTTCCAGTTTCTGCGAATCATAGCAATGGTCGATGCTTCCAACTTGTAATTTGTTGAAGTACACGAGCTCGCGTTGGCCACGTGCGGCCTATAAAGAGAAATAGTTTTCCACTGTATTGTAT
Source organism: Amblyomma americanum (assembly GCF_052857255.1). NCBI lineage: Eukaryota > Metazoa > Arthropoda > Arachnida > Ixodida > Ixodidae > Amblyomma > Amblyomma americanum. Next base: position 181,215,169 of record NC_135502.1, on the reverse strand, counting down.
ATATGGTTAGTAGTAAACATGTATAAAACGTTCCTGCCGTTTATTTATGCGCTAGGCATTGAATAAAACAAGTTTTGACACTCTGCACTGGTGTCACTGCACTAGTTTTGCACTCTGCACTAGGACAATAGTGAGGGTAAGCGCTGGCCTTGTTTCGTCGGAGCAGACATGCGCTCATCGTCTGCTGGAACACGTACGTGTCGCGCTGTGCGAAAAGTTGGGACAGCGTCGTGTCCCTGATCCCCTGTCTCGCTTAGCGCTGTTTTTAGCCGCATGACCACGCACCAGGCAGGCCGACTTGTCCTCTTGTTAAGCTGATCGATTTGGTGAAAATTTTTGATTTCTAGAATTTTCTTTCCTAGCCCTGAAGTCTAGTTTCGTGACGAAAAATTATAGCAAAATATTGAGTACAAATTTACAAATTACGCTTTTTAGAAGTGTGGTCGTCAAAAATTGTAAGGTAATTTCTTTGATTTCAGTGCCGCATTTCTTTGATCAAAGCGAAAGCGAAGATGCCATAAACGAGGCAATAAACTTTAAGGTTCGTTTTGTGACCTCTCACATTTTCTGCGACTGGATCACTCACCTTCGTAATTCGCATGAAAATCAAATGATTCCATTTGGCGCAAACAATTCCTGAGACGTTGAGGAGCGTAATAAATCTCTCGATTTTTTTCCCTACACGTGCAGTAAGTACTGTGTTAGTTATTTCTTGTAAGAAACGTTTTCATGTAACTATGCATGCATAAGTACTGATCATATAGAAAAAGAACTAATCGCGTCATCGTACAGAACAGGGCTGGCTTAAAAAAACTGCGCACTATCTACTCAATTATTTGAGACCTTGGGGGGACTTGACGACGGTGTTAATTATAATTACCCAGAACTACACCAGGTATAGCTATAAATAAAAGAAATTACTGAAACTAGCGTAGGAATTTCATATTTGCACCAAGTTTAGTTACATATCGCATGCATGAATAACGAAAACACTTTTCATTGCCGCGTCCCCTCTCAATCTCGCCACGTGTCTGTTAGTATAGCACGCCTGCGGCTGCTTCTTTCCAAACAAGCTTCGCGATCATGTACTACCTCATGAAACATGACACATGCATGATGCAATGAAAAAGCATATGGCGTTTAGCACACTTAAGGTACGCTATTCTAAGCACACCACCGCGACCGCGCAAGATTGACACAACTTACCAGACTTCTTTCTACTCGAATGAAATAATTACGTCGTCATATCAAGAAACAGTTTCAAGTAAATATTAAATGCCATAAAACGCGCCATTAAAACATGGTGTGCTATTAATAAAAAAAACGCATTCCTTGGGGGCGAGTGAACCTGTCGGCGCCCCGTGCACTCCGGCTCAAGGTGATAAGTACGTGTGCAGCTGCATATGTCTTTTTTTTCCTTGAGCAATTATCAGCCTACTATCCTGAAGTTCAGGTGAATGAACGCTGTAACTTGCATGCTATTAAGTGCATTGAGTGGCAGTGCCTATCGACTCCCAGACTTCGCGCTTTACTACCGTGACCCAATGTCTGTTAGCCAGTTTCCGAATGCGGCATTTATGCGCGAGAAACCTATCGAGGCTAATTTAATATTTTTTATGCTACTACGCGGATCCAGCAGTGACGCATCTGGTCAATACATGCTGCTTCTGCAGTGCACAGGCTTGAAGCAGCTGCCGGTAGCTGCGGCCGCTGCGGTAGGCACAGGCAAGCGGAACCTGTTTTGCATACCATGCGAAAGTCGCTGCTAACATCAGCGCCACCGCATCTTCGTGACGTCGCGGGGTGAGCGAGGTCAGGTTTCCTTTTGTGCGGTTGATATTGTTCGGGGTGGTTTGGATATGCCAGGATTCCAGAAGGAGCCTTTTGTGGTAATTTGTTTCGGCTCCGAGGATGCGGGATTCTTCGAAGTTGATTCTATGGTCGGAGTCCTCGGAATGTTCGGCTACTGGATTGCGTTCTCTTGCGAATTTTCGGAAGTCGTTTTTATGTTGGCGAATTCTTTCTTTGCAATTTTTAGTTTCGCCGATGTAGCTTGCGTCACAGTCGGCGCATGAAATTTTGTAGACAATGCCTTGGGCTCTTTCTATCGGCGGCCGGTCTTTGGGAACAGGTAGGCAAAGCACAACAGTGTTTGTGCGCTTGTGCGCAACCTGGATACCCGATTTTTTCAGTATTCGGGCGATGGTCTCGCTGACACCTCCGACATAAGGTAAAGTGACGTATTTTGGTGGTGGCGTTGGTCTTTGTGCGTTGTGTTCTTGACGAATGTTGTGTTTTTGACGTGGAATGGTTTTTTGAATAAAGTCTTTTGGGTAGCCGTTCATGATGAGTTCTTTGAATATCGCGCGTTGTTCTTTTTTTTTTTGTCAAGTTCTGTGCTGCAGTGTGTCTCAACTCTTCTGAACAGCGTCTTCACCACTTATGCTTTAAGGACGGTCGGGCGGTTCGAAGAGAAGTGGAGATTCCGCCCTAAGTGGGGTTTTTTGCGGTATACGGAGAATTGAAGGGTATTGTGGTTTCGTGACACGAGGACGTCCAAAAACGGCAGGGAGTTTTCTTGTTCCACCTCTGGCGTGAACTGAATGTCAGGTTCTACGGAGTTTAAACGACGAAGAAAATTTTGAGTCTCAGATCGTTTGATGAGGTTCACTGGTCACTGACCAAGGTTAACAAAAAATGACGTTCCGGGAGCGCTACGGCTCCCTTGTTCACAATGAGCAACCAGCTGGACGTCCCGGGCTTTTTGTAGCGGTTACTATCGTTTTGAGGCATTTCGCGTAGATAGGGTGCAACGTGCCGTCATTCTTATTTATTGTGTTGGGCGTAGTCTGGATGATTATTGACTCGAGATTTCGGCGGGCTGATACTTTCTTTTCCGTTGTCACTATATCTGCTTCATCCCAGTTAATTTCGTGACCAGTCTCTTGCGCATGTTCCGCGATTGCGTTCGTTGTCACTTTTCTTTTTCGTACATCGTACTGATGTTCTTTCAGGCGTCTCTTGAAGTCTTTCGTTTCCCCTATGTAAACTGATGAACAGTCGGCGCAGGCAATCTTGTAAACCACGCCGGGAAAACTGGCACGAGGGAGCTGGTCTTTCACGTTTACAAGCTCATTTCTTATCTTGCTTGTTGGGACATGTGCAACATGGACGCCGTGCTTGCGGAACATCCGCGCCAGCGCCTCGCTGATCCCCGGTACATACGGGATAGCGGCTCGTTTCGGTGCGTTAGCTCTTTCGTCTTCCCGGGCAGCAGGCTTACTTGATACAGCCACTCTTTGCGTGTTCCGAATGAAGGAAAGCGGGTAGCCGTTTCTTTTCAAATCTTTTTCCACGGTCTTCATTTCGTGGTTTAGGGCGGCGTCTTCACTGCATACTTCCCTGGCACGGTTGATTAGAGATGCCACCACTGACCGCTTATGACTGACAGGGTGTGCTGAATTGAAATTTAGGTACCTTCCGGAATGCGTCGGTTTCCGGTAGACGTGAAAACTAAGACCTGTTGGAGTACGGGTTACCACGGTGTCGAGGAACGGAAGGCAGCCGTCGGTCTCTTCCTCAACAGTGAAGTTGATTGAGGGCTCAATGGCATTAAGGTGATCGAGGAAAGTGCGGGTGTGCTTCCGGTCTATGACGCAGAAGCAGTCGTCCACATACCTAAAAAATACTTTTGGTCGCGGTTGGAAGGTGGCCAAAGCTTTGCTCTCGATGGCTTCCATAGCGATGTTAGCCGCTGTGACCGAGATGGCTGCCCCCATTGCTGTGCCAAAGGTCTGCTGGTAGAAGTTGCCGCTGTACGTAAAATATGTGTTGGTGAGACAGAATTGCAAGAGTTGGCAAAGTTCCGCTGCTTCGAACGGTGTCCGATCCTGCCACGAGGTGTCATTCTCGAGACGTTGCTTACATGTCTCAACTGCGAGATCAACAGGCACGCTTGTAAAAAGTCAGCAGACGTCGAAAGAAACGATCTCATCTGTGTCTTCCAGGGCGACCTCTTTGATCTTGTTGATGAAGTCGGATGAATTCTTGATGCCTGTGCCTGTCTTGCCCACCAGCGGTGAGAGAACGCCATGAAGCTACTGTGACAACGAGTATAAAGGAGACTTTCTAAAATCCACTATTGGGCGCAGGGGAATCCCTGGTTTATGCACCTTTGGTAGTCCGTATATGGCGGGCGCTGAGCCGTTTGTACATAGCAACTGATAATAAAGCCGTTTCATAGACGGAGGGATGCCCTTGAAGATCTCTGCTAGCATTTTTTGAAGAGACGTCTGCACTTTGGGAGTAGGGTCTTTCGGGATCCGGCAGTAAGTGGTCTCGTCCTGAAGCATGGCCTCCATTTTTTCCTTGTAAGAAGACCGGTCAAGGATAACAGTGACATTCCCTTTATCTGCCGGTAGGACGGCTATATCCTTGTTAGCCTGGAGGCTTCGAATTGCTGAGCGTTCATCTTGACCAAGAGGGCGGTTTGATGACGTCTTCTTCATGCGTGACAACACACCTATCGCCTTCGTTCGAACTTCATCCTGAACGTCTCGTTCCAGAAGTCGTACGGCCCCTTCTACGGCACATGCAACCTTTCGTGGGTCCGGTGCTTTCCCTTGGTTGAAATTCAAACCTAGGCTGAGCACCTTGGCTTCGGATGGATTCAATTTGTAGGACGACAGGTTCCGTGTTTCGAAGATTGGTGCGGCCCTGGTCGCTATCCCCTTTTCAGCAAGTAAAGTCTGCAGCTTTTGATCCTGCGATTTCAGATGTCTATCCTCTCTTCTGTACATTTCTTGGTTCGCAACCAACTGAACACTGGCAAGGACATCCGGAGCGATAAATTCCAATTGTCGCTTTGCAAAGAACAGTTCAGTTTCTAAGCGCTTCTTTGTCAGCTTGCATTCTTCAATCCTTGCTTGAAGGAGATGACGTTCAGCTTTTGCAACCACATGCAGACCAAAACGTGTCTTTACCGGTTTCTTTAGACGCAAGGATCTTGGAATAACGTGGTTAGACTTACAGTCGAGGTTGAAACGCAGTACGATGTACGAAAAGGAAAAGTGACAACGAACGCAATCGCGGAACATGCGCAAGAGACTGGTCACGAAATTAACTGGGATGAAGCAGATATAGTGACAACGGAAAAGAATGTATCAGCCCGCCGAAATCTCGAGTCATTAATCATCCAGACTACGCCCAACACAATAAATAAGAATGACGGCACGTTGCACCCTATCTACGCGAAATGCCTCAAAACGATAGTAACCGCTACAAAAAGCCCGGGACGTCCAGCTGGTTGCTCAATGTGAACAAGGGAGCCGTAGCGCTCCCGAAACGTCATTTTTTGTTGACCTTGGTCAGTGACCAGTGAACCTCATCAAGCCATGATTCCTGACCAGACGGTATGCCGTCGAACCCTCGACTACATCACTTTACGCCATCAATATGGACAACCGGCCGTCACCGGAATACGCCGTTTTGTAAGCACCTCAGCAAGACTTGCTGCTTACTCCACGCACCTGCGTTTCAACCTCGACTGTAAGTCTAACCATGTTATTCCAAGATCCTTGCGTCTAAAGAAACCGGTAAAGACACGTTTTGGTCTGCATGTGGTTGCAAAAGCTGAACGTCATCTCCTTCAAGCAAGGATTGAAGAATGCAAGCTGACAAAGAAGCGCTTAGAAACTGAACTGTTCTTTGCAAAGCGACAATTGGAATTTATCGCTCCGGATGTCCTTGCCAGTGTTCAGTTGGTTGCGAACCAAGAAATGTACAGAAGAGAGGATAGACATCTGAAATCGCAGGATCAAAAGCTGCAGACTTTACTTGCTGAAAAGGGGATAGCGACCAGGGCCGCACCAATCTTCGAAACACGGAACCTGTCGTCCTACAAATTGAATCCATCCGAAGCCAAGGTGCTCAGCCTAGGTTTGAATTTCAACCAAGGGAAAGCACCGGACCCACGAAAGGTTGCATGTGCCGTAGAAGGGGCCGTACGACTTCTGGAACGAGACGTTCAGGATGAAGTTCGAACGAAGGCGATAGGTGTGTTGTCACGCATGAAGAAGACGTCATCAAACCGCCCTCTTGGTCAAGATGAACGCTCAGCAATTCGAAGCCTCCAGGCTAACAAGGATATAGCCGTCCTACCGGCAGATAAAGAGAATGTCACTGTTATCCTTGACCGGTCTTCTTACAAGGAAAAAATGGAGGCCATGCTTCAGGACGAGACCACTTACTGCCGGATCCCGAAAGACCCTACTCCCAAAGTGCAGACGTCTCTTCAAAAAATGCTAGCAGAGATCTTCAAGGGCATCCCTCCGTCTATGAAACGGCTTTATTATCAGTTGCTATGTACAAACGGCTCAGCGCCCGCCATATACGGACTACCAAAGGTGCATAAACCAGGGATTCCCCTGCGCCCAATAGTGGATTTTAGAAAGTCTCCTTTATACTCGTTGTCACAGTACCTTCATGGCGTTCTCTCACCGCTGGTGGGCAAGACAGGCACAGGCATCAAGAATTCATCCGACTTCATCAACAAGATCAAAGAGGTCGCCCTGGAAGACACAGATGAGATCGTTTCTTTCGACGTCTGCTCACTTTTTACAAGCGTGCCTGTTGATCTCGCAGTTGAGACATGTAAGCAACGTCTCGAGAATGACACTTCGTGGCAGGATCGGACACCGTTCGAAGCAGCGGAACTTTGCCAACTCTTGCAATTCTGTCTCACCAACACATATTTTACGTACAGCGGCAACTTCTACCAGCAGACCTTTGGCACAGCAATGGGGGCAGCCATCTCGGTCACAGCGGCTAACATCGCTATGGAAGCCATCGAGAGCAAAGCTTTGGCCACCTTCCAACCGCGACCAAAAGTATTTTTTAGGTATGTGGACGACTGCTTCTGCGTCATAGACCGGAAGCACACCCGCACTTTCCTCGATCACCTTAATGCCATTGAGCCCTCAATCAACTTCACTGTTGAGGAAGAGACCGACGGCTGCCTTCCGTTCCTCGACACCGTGGTAACCCGTACTCCAACAGGTCTTAGTTTTCACGTCTACCGGAAACCGACGCATTCCGGAAGGTACCTAAATTTCAATTCAGCACACCCTGTCAGTCATAAGCGGTCAGTGGTGGCATCTCTAATCAACCGTGCCAGGGAAGTATGCAGTGAAGACGCCGCCCTAAACCACGAAATGAAGACCGTGGAAAAAGATTTGAAAAGAAACGGCTACCCGCTTTCCTTCATTCGGAACACGCAAAGAGTGGCTGTATCAAGTAAGCCTGCTGCCCGGGAAGACGAAAGAGCTAACGCACCGAAACGAGCCGCTATCCCGTATGTACCGGGGATCAGCGAGGCGCTGGCGCGGATGTTCCGCAAGCACGGCGTCCATGTTGCACATGTCCCAACAAGCAAGATAAGAAATGAGCTTGTAAACGTGAAAGACCAGCTCCCTCGTGCCAGTTTTCCCGGCGTGGTTTACAAGATTGCCTGCGCCGACTGTTCATCAGTTTACATAGGGGAAACGAAAGACTTCAAGAGACGCCTGAAAGAACATCAGTACGATGTACGAAAAGGAAAAGTGACAACGAACGCAATCGCGGAACATGCGCAAGAGACTGGTCACGAAATTAACTGGGATGAAGCAGATATAGTGACAACGGAAAAGAATGTATCAGCCCGCCGAAATCTCGAGTCATTAATCATCCAGACTACGCCCAACACAATAAATAAGAATGACGGCACGTTGCACCCTATCTACGCGAAATGCCTCAAAACGATAGTAACCGCTACAAAAAGCCCGGGACGTCCAGCTGGTTGCTCATTGTGAACAAGGGAGCCGTAGCGCTCCCGAAACGTCATTTTTTGTTGACCTTGGTCAGTGACCAGTGAACCTCATCAAGCCATGATTCCTGACCAGACGGTATGCCGTCGAACCCTCGACTACCTCAGATCGTTTGATGACGGCGAAGCAGTCGTCGACATACCTGAGGAAAATCTCAGTTGGTTTCGGGTGGAATGAGTTGAGGGCTCGTTGTTCGATGTGTTCCATGGTTAAATTGGCCATGACGACAGAGATGGATGCTCCCATTGGTGTTCCATTCACTGGTCGGTAAAATTCCCCGTTTTACAAGCAGTATGTGTTTGATAGGCACAACTCCAGGAGGCGACACACATCATTTACACTCAGCGGGGTTCGTGCGTTGAGTGTGTCGTCGCGTTGTAGGGCGGTTGGTATATTGATTCGCTTGCTGAGGTACAGCCTGAAACCATATGAGCTCAAATGCCCGGCAAAACTTTAACTTGCGCAATTTCACTTCTTGCTAGCAGTCGCTTTTGTTACCAAGCTTATAAAGCTTTCTGCCACTGCGCCTTAGTTCTTGAGCTCAAACTTGTCTGCAGCGGGTGCATTTTGGTGGAGCCGGAGAGCTAGAAAGACTAGCATACTAATCCTCGCGCCACTACTAAATATCTCGAGGGCGACGAAATTTTTCCACAGACCTCCGCTACGGTGCCTTATAAGATAATGAGAAGTCTTGCATAGCAAGTCCAATTTTCCTCGTCACCGCTGAAGCATAGCCGCCGTCTGCGAGAATTCCGAACAGTTGCAGAAACAAAAAGGCATGCTTAATAAATAACTGCTTCTGACACTTTGAATAAAACGCCGTAATTCAAGAACACCGCCCCTTAGACACAAAAGTCGGAAACGTATAATTCATCACAGGTGTAACCTGCCGCAAATGCAATGGAAACGAGCCAAGAATCTTCATGTACAGTTTGTGCCACACTCACAGGGAACTCACGAAAAGTTTTAAACCGGCTGTAACGACAGATATTTGACTTTCACTGCAAAAGCGATTAAAAGTCGCATGGAGCTCGAGAAGAGGAGCCTGAAGCTCCGCCGCTGCTTAACAGTGAAGCCTACTGTTTTCAGCGTTAAGAGCCGGTTTTAGCACCTCTCTTCTTTCTTCTGAGTATTACACCTCTAACTTGCTACAGTGCCAGTAAACGAATATTTACCGCTCTCTACTTACTATCTTAAAGCACACTTCGGAGCAACTGAAATATGCTTCACAATTTTTGGCACGTTTCAAAGCGTTTTTGCCTACTTCTATTGTTTCGGATGATGTGAAGCTCTCGACGAGCGGCGCACGTACTTTTCCTGCCCACACAAATAGGGCGTTCAACCTGTCTCGCACAGGTGGCTGAAAAATGTCCCCGCCAGCCCAGACGCGAGGGGATGCTGAAGAGGGATGGGTGTTTTGTCCTCGTGCCTCAGCGCACGCTTTCAACCTTGAGAATGCGTGTGGGATTGATAGCGTAAAACGCGGCAACTCAGCAAAGAAACACAACCTTGCGTAAACCTCCCACATACATTCCAAATGCGCGATTTCAACGTTTTAGGCTTTCAACCTGCTTTTGTCCTCGTGTATCGGCCTTTCCTTGGTGTCTAATGATATCGAGCTGGACTTAGACTTGTACATTCGGAAAACATTACAGAGTAGTTTAGAACTAGGAGGACCTTTGCCTACAGATTTCCGTATACATGCGCACCTAGCAAACATCAACGCAGCTTCACATGAGGAGGACATGACTTTCGCTCGAAGCAAACACATCGTCTTCGGAGTGCTCGTTGCCCAAGTGGCGTATTTAGTTCCATAGCCAGCGGGAGCCCGTCTTGGGGGTCATTTTTCTCTTGTGTTAAAAGCGCTCAACGACATCAGCAGGTGAAGGGCACCAAGAACGGTAGAAGATCAGGGGAGAATTAACGCATGGTTTCTTGCTACCCCTGTGTATAAACCAGGGGGAAGGAGGTTGCTGTTATCCAGGGAGAGAGGGGTTCGTAGCGCATTTCACATCAGCGTCTGGCAATTGCTTGCGTAAACCAAATCTCATAGAGGTTTATTCTTAATTTTAGCTTTATATAAAGAACACTTCATATACAGGAAACAAAAGCCACGTAAAAACTTACAAAAGCTTCGGTTTAAAAGGAACCTTCGACGCAAAATAAAAAATACGAAATATCTATACGGAAAATTTATAGAACGCTCCGATCCTTCGGATCTAAAAACATTTAGTGCTCTTCGAAATACATAGAAAAAAAGTTGAAGAAAGCAAAACATATTATTTTTAGCTTTTTTCGTCATGCTTAGGAAACTCTATAAACTCTGGAATAGAGTAAATAACACTTTAGGCAAAAAGTAAAATCGGAGGTAATAGAGAACATTTGCTTATATGGGCATATATTTGAAGGGCGCGGCATGCTTGGTACATTTAAATATTAGTTTGTTCATGGGAGCAGGCGTCGTCGTTTACAGAGGCTCAAACCTTGTTAGCTTCCACATCAAATCATGGTATTCTTGTAGCCGTGTACTACCGTAGAGCTGTGTTCAATTTTTTAGGATTTAAAAACTCCACTATTTGCGATGCAGATGGCTTGCAGATCCGGTGAGTAAAATATGTGCTACCCGTTATTTCTCATGTCTTAGTCTAGACTTATAATCTCTGTAGTTTTTCAGTTAAGTTTTCAGATTTAAGAAAAACCGCGAGAGTTACAGCACTGCATAAGAAAGCTGACAAGCCAGGTATCCTCCTCCCATCTCTGTTTTCCCCGTATACTCAAAAGGGCTAAAAAAAAGCATTAAGAATCAATTGTCTTCGTTCTGCTCAAAATTCCAGTTCATACAGAAGGCTCCATATGGTTTTTAAAAATAAAGCTACTGAGTTAGCGCTGCTTGTCAGAAATAATACCTCCTAACTAATTCTGAACCGAAACATTTAGGAATTCGCATATATGTTGATTTCTCACAGGCTTTTAAGTTCTGAAACCCTACGCTTTTACTCTAAGGCTTGAACGGTATGGAATAAGGGGTTTGTCACATGAGATCATGAAATCTTGCCTGACAGGTGCCAGTTTGTATTAATAGTTTTAGGCTACAGGTAATGAAAATATCCTCAGGTGTTCCGCAAGGCAGCATTCTTGGCCCACTTCTTTTTCGCCCCTGCGAGAATGATAATGTGTTAATTCAGGAACAGGTAAAATTATTTATGCTGATGATATAAATATGTTTATGCCATCTGCTTCGCCAACCGCATTAATTAGAAAGGCGAACGATATCCTATTTTCGTTCAGAATTTCGTCAAAACAAAATCGCCAAGCAGTTAATGCTAATAAAAAAAGGCATTTTTTGCTCTAAAGGTACACGAATACCTTCAAATTTATGTTTAACTTATAACTGTACACATATTGAAATTTTCTGTATCTTTAAGACTCTCGGAGTTTATATTTCTGACACGGTGCAATGGGATGACGATGTAAACTTCGTTCTTCAAAAAATTAATCATACAGAAGGACTCATTACCAGAAGTCGCTAAAGTTTTTCATCTACGGTAAAATTATTACTTTACAAAGCAGTGCTCGTTCCCACATTATTGACATTTGGTATGGGGCACAGCAACTCAGTCGAACCTCAATAAGGTATTGATGCTGCAAGAGAAGGCCCCGCGCATTGTTGAAAATGCATCATTTACATACCATACCACGAAAATCTTCCATAAACACAGCCATAGGAATCCAATAGATGTACAGAGATGACTTGATGCGGGAATTTTATTGAGGCAATAGAAAGCTGAAAACAACGCTGGTAAGAGTTTAAAATCGCGCATTGTTGAAAATGCATCATTTACATACCATACCACGAAAATCTTCCATAAACACAGCCATAGGAATCCAATAGATGTACAGAGATGACTTGATGCGGCAATTTTATTGAGGCAATAGAAAGATGAAAACAACGCTGGTAAGAGTTTAAAATCAAGCAGTACCTTTTCGTTGTACACGACACACACAATTCTGGCAGATGAACCGAAGAACAACAAATTACGGGCTTCAAATGGTTCGCCCTAGCCTACCTACACTCCTCAACTCTTTAGAGACTCTAGATACAAATATCCTGAGCTTATCTCTCATAGACGTGAAATCCTTCCTACACATGAATTTCTAAGCTTTTTTTGTGAAACAAGGCGTCTTATGCTTTAGCTCTTTGTGTTAATTTCTCTTTAATGTGGTCATGCGGCTTGGCAGGCATTCATATGAAAAATAATGATACTTTATTACTTGTTTTTCGGTGAAAACAAGGCATATTAACCTTTTCACATTTATTCGAAAGACCAGTGTGTATGTTTTGAAATGTTGTTTTGCAGGAAATACGAATCAGAGAAAAAAAACACTGTCGTCATCGCCGCAGAGGTGGCGCCTACATCGCTCCTGTGCTGTTGCTTGTAAGGGGGGTGGAGGTCTCCTCGAGCTGCTCCCATTCAGCTTCCTTCCTCGGCCTTCTTCATATAATGTTTGGAAATAAAACAATTGACTGTAATTAAATTGATTATAACACAAAACCCTGCTACGTATGTACCAGCTCTGCTGTGCATTCACACATGCAATGCGTATAACCTCTGTAAAGTGTGTTGAGGCCACTGCAGACAACGATAGGAAGTTGACGGCCTCTTAACGACACACATATCAAGAAAGAAATAGCCACTGAAACCGAGGAAAGCGTAGGGATGCTTTTATTCTTTTCTAGCGTGAGTTACACTGGCTGAAGTTGAGCAGTTTCGCGTAGCTCCTGGAGAGCCGTGTGGCGCATGCGTGAGGAGTAGTGACGTCACAACACACATAGCTGGCGCTCCGGAGCCGCCGCCATGCGCGCCTCGCCGGTCAAAGCCGCGGCAGACGCGCTGGCGCCGGCGCGTGCCCAGCTGTGCGCCTCCGTTGCGCTGTAGCCAAGTCTGACGCTGCGCCGGAAACGCTTGATACCACCTCTCATTTTGTGCGCATGCGCAGAGGTATCAGTGGGGGCATACATATAGAGGGGCTTTTGCCAGTGTGGTACAGCCATGGCGAAGGAGAGCGAAATTGCTTCTCAGTGGTAATTGATGCTCAGAGGCTCAGCGTAGCTCACGCTACGTAAATACTGGCGTAGCCGAGCTAGGCCACTGCTAATGTTTTAATATATTGTGCTAACCAATGGGAAATCAATGGTGCGACAATTTTTTGCCTAAGAGATAGCTGACTGGAAAGTAGGCGAAAAATCACAGGTCGGTTACGAGTATGTAACGAGAGCAAAGATTCTATCACCCACAAAATACGTTGTTTTTCTCTCGCAAACTCAGACAGTCTGAGGGAGAGCAAGGGTACTGCGCAAAAACACACGGAAGAGAAGACGAGAAATACGGCTTTAAGAAGAGCTTCAAATAGGGGCCTAGTTGGTTTCTAATCTTCGACACTGTTATTGCGCTACTCAATGTTTACACAGACAAGAACGACACATACAGACAGGGTCATTGTGGTCTTGTCGCCCGTGTGTTTTTGCGCAGCACCCTTGCTTAGCCATGCATGATCGACTCGCCCAACTGCATGTACTCTTGAGCCTGACGGTGAGTCTACACTTGCCTAGAATTGCAATGATACCGTGCTGCGTTTGCACAGTCTCTTCCAAGTGTGTACCCCAGAAAGCCTGGCCAAGGTACGCCTCTACTCATTCTTCTCCAACCCTCTCTACCTCTCCGACTTTCCCTCTCCCTCCTAGCCTAACAATAGAGAGAGGCATTCGCACTCTCCACTTTGAAACTTGTCTCCCGCCCTCTAGCTCTTCTCATTTGTGTCCCCTATATGTTGAGAGGAATATTTTCTTCTCCATTTAACCACCTGCCTACCGAGCCAGGTGGCTAGGGATAGGTGCAGCTGCGGGCGCTGATTACGTCTTGTGAAAATGTATCAGAGCCTGTAGAGATATACCGGAGGCTTAGGCAAGGGTGTCCTCTCTCGCCTTTGTTGTTCGTTCTGTATCTGCAAGCATCAGAGACAAAAGTTGAGAGGAGCGGACTTGGCTTCAATCTTTCTTTTTTCAAGCAAGGACAATAGATTGAACGGTCATCACCAGGACAGAAGTACGCGGAGGATATAGTGCTAATGGCTGACAGCAAGGAAGATTTGCAGAGATTGATGGAGGTCTGCGGCACAGAGGGAGATATATTACGTCTAAAGTTTAGTAACGAGGAATCGCCAGTCATGACTGTTAATCAAGATGGCGGCGAGCATACGATACAAGAGGTCACGCTACAGGTAGTGGATTAGTACAAGAATCTTGGGGCGTGGATAAATAACGTTGCTGTGAATCTTCGGGGGTATCAAAAATACATAACGATTAGATGTAACAGGAAAGCAGCTGTCACGAAAACTATGCCATTGTCAAATTATAATAACTACAAAGTGGTGTTAGGGATCTGGAAACGGATGATGGTTCCTGGTCTGACTTTCGATAATGCGGTCCTGTGAGTGAGCCAAGAGGTTCAAACAAGGTTAGAAATCCAGCAGCGCGGGGTAGGTAGGCCTTCTTTGGGAGGACACAAGCCCAACAATTCTGGACGAAAAACTTTTTGAATGCGAAAGAGTTTCTGAACGCAATTTTTTTCACATATTGTAAGGTTTCGCTATATCAATGAAAATTTCAATGAATCTTCCGGCGGCAGACTATCATTTTTGTTCTTGTAACGCTTTCTCTATCGTCAGAAGCGTTCCCCATTGCTTTTCTATGCAGTCTTAATTGCTAGATTGGAGCACTGAAAACACTACAACAGAAAGAGTTTGCAACATATCAGCAGAAGGGACCATTACCTTGAATATTTACATATTAGTACCTTAAGAATTTCCAATATTCAAAACTTGTATTCAAGAATGTTGGACAAAAATTTGAATACTGAAAAAATGCTGGACATGTCGCAATGCATAAATCAGCGAGTACAGGGTGACATGAGATAAGCATAGGCCGAGAGATTAGAGGCAAGCAGTAAATTAGAATTACAGGAGCGATTGGGAGAAATGGGGGAATTGAATGGGGCTAGGAGGGTTTCCAGCGACTTGCACGTGAGGAACGTTGACACAAAATGGAGAAACCGAACTAGAAACTGACAAGACACAATGTTCACTGCAGTTGGGGTGCAAATCAGAAAATATAGGTTGAGGTAAAGGGCAAGGGAACAGACGGGAGTCTGCGGAAAACAGGGATGCAGACGAAATTGACACTGGGAACATAGAGTATGTTTAAGCAGGAAATTGAGAAAGAAAATATCTACGATATTTTTAGGGAAGAGATTTCTTGTTCGCGGCCAGGACGGAAGTATTGCGAACTAAGACATACCAAGTGAAGCACAACGAGATAGACACGTTGTGCGGTGCGTGTGGATTAGAGGAGGAAACGGCTAACACTTGCAATTTTTCTGTGAAGAGCGGTAGGTTTACGAACTCGGCGGTAGCATAGCAGACATCACTGAGAGCGCATCGCATTACCCGTTTCGAATTCTGCGGCTAAAACAAAAATATTCGGCGCAGTAAGTGACCCCGCGGTGTGATTTTCGGTATGTGCTTTCACATGCAACGCGTACCCAGCGAATTCGGTCGGAGGGATAGGCAAGGTTGCTTGATGTTTGCATAGGCAGCCTATCATTAAACGCCACATAAAGGGTGCGCGAAATGTGCTGATGCTGTTAAAACACCGTATTTTTAGATGCAAGGCAATATTTCGTACGTTTTGATTAGAACAAACGGTTGTGCTCCCGCCTCGGCAACTCGGTGCCCGTGACCCCAAGAAAAGCGAGCCCACTGACGCTGCGATTTAATTCCAACCTGATGGTTACCCGTCGTAAGCCATCTGCGGTTGGACCGACGGCCGTCTTCTGTCGCAGACCGACCGAAATCTCAGTGTCATAGATGAAAATCGCATCCATGCGAAGCGGTCCGTAGGCGGGCTTCTGTTATACGATGATTGGATTAGTTTGTAAAACATTTATTGCGTCGAGAACAGGTTGCACGAGACACATACTAGATGGCCGCTAGCCCATGGCTGGCGGCGACCTCATTGGCTCGCTTGATTGCACGTGCTTGACTCATAGGTCCCAGCTAACCAGCACGGCCTCCCACCGCTCGGGAGAAGGGAGCTGTATCAACTCCGCCAGAGGCGGATCATTTGCGCAGTTGCACAGAATGTGGTCGTATGTCGCCCTTTCACCACATTTATGCCAGTTTGGGTCGTACTGGACAGGGTACATGAGCGCAAGCACTGCCGGAGTCAGAAGGGAGAGTTTGCAGTCGGCGCCAGGTAACTTCCTGCGCTTTTGTTAACGATCTGTGGGGAGAAAGATATGCGCGCCTCTCAAGCCGAAAGTGATGGGTGATGTCATGAAATGAGATCTGGCTGTCCCTCGTGAAATTCGGGTCGTAGGGCGCGCTCACTGCCCGGTCGACGAAACCTCGGGCTTGCGCGTGAGCCGCCTCGTTCCCTGGATTAGACGAGTGGGCCGGGACCCAGATGAATTCAACCTCTCTAATCGGAAGGGGTGTGCTTTGAAGGATGCGGAGTGAGGTAGATGTAATACGGCCCCTCGCGAAATTGCAAATGGTTGTTTTGGAGTCGTTGAATACAATATCAGCACGCGTTTTCCCTATAGCTAAGGCTATTGCCACTTCCTCCGCCGTCTCCGATGAGGTGGTTTATATCGACGCGGACTCCGATGAGGTGGTTTCTATCGACGCGGCCGCCAACGGGGCGCCGTTCCCGTTTACCGCGACCAGTGCAAACGCCTGTCTCTGGGTTTGTCGGTATTTCACTGCGTCCACTTACACCACATTGTCGTTTGGGCTGTATTTGGTGTGTAGGGCGCCAGCCCTCGCGGTGCGTCGGCCTTCGTGGTGCGCGCGGTGCATGTTCTTTGGCAGGGGTTTAATCAAAAGAGCTTTCCTGATGTGCGTGGGTAACTGCGTTTTCGCGTCCCTCTCTGGGAGCTCTTCGCACATATTTAGTCTGTATAGGACGGCGCTTGCCGTGCTCGAACGAGTGAGTCATCCGAGCTGGGAAACGAGGTGCCCCTCGCACAGCTCCGAGAGTGTGTTGTGGACCCCAAGGGCCATCAAACTTTCCTTGGACGTACTGCACCGCCTTGTAGGCCTGCCGGATTCTACCTTCGACCTTGTTCCTTTCCGCGAGCTGCAGTTGCAGGTAAGGGAGGGAGTAGACGACACTGCTAAGCACGAAAGCCTGCACAAGTCGACACAGATCTTTCTCTTTCATGCCTCATCTTTTTCTGGAGACCCGTCTTATTAGCCGCACAGTCTGATTGACCGTGGCCGTGAGTTTGTTGATCGTTTTGGTGCTTTTGCGATTGTTCTGTATGCACATGCCCAGTATGAGTATGATTTGGACCTCCTTGTTCGGAAGTCCTTGCACTTATACATTCAGAGAGGTCGGCGGTGTCAGGTTTGCGTTTCCACCACGTGGCTTGGCTCTAAGAACCAGCAGTTCCGATTTCGAGTGCGAGCATTCAAGGCCCGCTCCCGACGCGTAAGTTTCAATTATGTCAACCGCCTGCTGCAGGGTATTCTCTATTTGGCTGTCATTCCCAGTGGTTACCCACAGGGTGATGTCGTCCGCGTGTAAGGTGTGCTGCATCACCGACATGGCAGCGAGTTTTGAGGTAGTGTAATGAGTGCAAGGTTAAAGAGGAAAGGCGAGGGCACCGAGCCTTGTGGCGTGCCCCGTCTTCCTAGAGGAATGGGCTCCAATTTTAGGCCACCTAATGCAAGCTCTGCGGACGCTCCGATAGGAATGATCGGACGTAATTGAATGTCCGTTATCCCAGGTCTATTTTAGTGAGATTCGTGAGGATGGCCTCACGCGAGATGTTGTCGAAGGCCTTGTTCAGGTATAGCCCTGGCACTTCTTTCGTACCGGTCCCGCGTGGAGGGTCCAGCACGTCCTTATTAAGCTGGAGCATCACGTCCTGCGTGGACAAGCTAGCCCTAAAGCTAATAATTATGGGAGGGAGTAGGCAGCGCTCTTCCACGTAATTTTGCAATATGTTAAGGGCGACATGCTCTATGAGTTTACCGATGCAAGACGTGAGGGAGATGGGCCGCAGATTCTCGGTCGAGAGTTTTTTTCCCGCTTTAGGAATGAAGGTAGCCCGTGGATTCCTCTATTCCTGGGGGATCTCACCTGCCCTTCAGTAGGTGTTCATTAGGTCAGTTAGAGCCGCGACAGACTTGGGGTCTAGGTTTCTGAGCGTACGACACTCCGTCCGGTCCCGCCGCGGAGGTGGTACGGAGCTGACCCAGAGCAAACCAGACCTCGGCATCTACTATGTCTGCATAGAGGGTCTCATTGGGGAGGGCCTCGTATGCGGGTAGGTGGAGGGTATGCGACGTGTTCAGATAGCGTTTTGCAGTTCGGCGAGTAGCTCTGCGTCTGTACCCTGATACTGGTGAATTAGTCTCGTGAGTTGGTCGCGTTGTGTGGATTTTGTGTGTGTTGGGCCGAGCGGGTGCACGGTGATGCAAGAACCATATCTTTTTGCATCTCATTTTCCCATTCATATTATCACAAATTTGACGCCATTGTTTTTCTTGCAGTTCTAGTGTGTATGCTTTGATTTGGCGCTCGAGTTGCGCCATACGCTTGCGTAGGTTTCTGTTGTGTCTCTGTTTCTTCCAGCGATTTAGCAGCCTGGCGTGCGCTTCCCACATATGAAAGAATTTAGAGTTTGTCGTTTGATGCTTCTCCTCAGTAGGCGTCTCGACCGTGGTGGTCTTGACGTCGTCTTTGAGTGCAGCGATCCACTCCGTTAGGTTGTTGACCTGATACGATCAACATACGATGATGCGATGAAAAAGCGTAGCGCGAACTGTAGTGGAGTATAACACAAGAGCCGACTGACGATTACATGACTTGAATAAGCGCCCGGTTAAATTACTGAAAAAGAAAGAATAAAGAACCAGATCAAGGTAAGCATCGCGGGGCTGGAGCGAATAAATTGGAAAGATAAAAATTCCGGGGCACTGAAGTAACATATGTGCCAGTGATGCAAATCCATTGCATTTCTATTCGAATTATATTCCAATTCTAGTTGATTACATTCCAATTACATTTCATGTCTACTGTACTTTTATTCCGATTCTATCCAAATTGTGTTATATTTTTATTCCATTCCTTTGTAGTTGGTACCCGCCGCAGTGGTTCAGTGTTTATGGCCCTCGGCTGCTGACCCGAAAGACACGGGTTCGATCCCAGCCGCCGCAGTCGGAATTTCTGGAGCCCTTCACTACGGCATTCCTCGGAGCCTAAGTCGCTCTGGGGAGCTAAACTCCATAAACCCAAGCTAAACTTTGTAGCAGGTGCACTTGAAAGCTTTAGTACTGACTGTGGTTAAGATTTCGTATATTCCCGCCGCTGATAACGTCTGACTGTTCCCACGATGTGCAAGTTTTGTAACGCAGCACTTTTTGAGCGAGGCAGGGTTTTAGTGTCGATTAGTAATCTAAAGGCGGGTACAGTACATATGTGCGAAATGTGACTGCGATACATTGACACGCGCCGTTTCGAATGGCATCGCAACGACAGATTGCAGCTCGCCGCCTGAGTCCAACCGGGTTGATGTCAGCGACACGCCACACCCGGCGAGTCGCACCGAAGAGCGGCAACAGCCATGGAAGCACGGAGAGCACCAGCGTCATGATGGCGCAGGAGCGCGCTTCTCGGGGCCAGCCTACAAGTCTGGCTGGCGGCGTCCGCAAAATGAGCTACTATTGTTTTTACGTTCTAAGTGAGCCCTGGGATAGATGAATGTCAAAACTCCAGCATTTTTTAGCATTGGTGGCTAATACTGGGTTGGTAGAAGAGATAACTGCGATACAAGCAAATTTCATCACAGGGCTGCTTTGCTACCTCTGCCTGGTGCGGCTCACTTGGCGTCTGCTGGCTCCGCTGCTGAACTGCAGGCGTCGTGGAAATCGAGCGTTTTATTATGCAACGGGTTCACAGTAAAGGGGTGACGAGAGCAGTGCCTTTATTACAGCACTGGCCAGTTCCGAAGCGCCGTCCGCAGAAGCCTCGATGTGAAACAGGCTATCAGCCTATGGACCTCCTTCACCCCGCGACGTCACGAAGATGCGGTGGCGCTGATGTTAGCAGCGACTTTCGCATGGTAGGCAAAACAGGTTCCGCTTGCCCGTGCCTACCGCACCTGCCGCAGTTAGCGGCGGCTGCTTCAAGCCTGTGCACTGCAGAAGCAGCAAATATTGACCAGCTGCGTCACTGCTGGATCCACGTAGTAGCATAAAAAATATTAAATTAATAATAATATTGGTTTTGGGGGAAAGGAAATGGCGCAGTATCTGTCTCATATATCGTTGGACACCTGAACCGCGCCGTAAGGGAAGGGATAAAGGAGGGAGTGAAAGAAGAAAGGAAGAAGGAGGTGCCGTAGTGGAGGGCTCCGGAATAATTTCGACCACCTGGGGATCTTTAACGTGCACTGACATCGCACAGCACACGGGCGCCTTAGCGTTTTTCCTCCATAAAAACGCAGCCGCCGCGGTCGGGTTCGAACCCGGGAACTGCGGATCAGTAGTCGAGCGCCCTAACCACTGAGCCACCGCGGCGGGTATTAGCCTCGATAGGTTTCTCGCGCATAAATGCCGCGGAAACTGGCTAACAGGCATTGGGCCACGGTAGTAAAGCGCGAAGTCTGAGAGTCGATAGGCACTGCCACTCAATGCACTTAATAGCATGCAAGTTACTGCGTTCATTCACCTGAACTTCAGGTTAGTAGGCTGATAATTGCTCAAGGAAAAAAAGACATGTAGTTGCACACATACTTATCACCTTGAGCCGGGGTGCACGGGGCGCCGACAAGTTCACTCGCCCCCAAGGAATGCGTTTTTTTTTTGTTAATAGCACACCATGTTTTAATGGCGCGTTTTGTGACATTTAATATTTACTTGAAGCTGTTTCTTGATATGACGACGTAATTATTTCATTCGAGTAGAAAGAAGTCTGGTAAGTTGTGTCAATCTTGCGCGGTCGCATTGGTGTGCTTAGAATAGCGTACCTTAAGTGTGCTAAACGCCATATGCTTTTTCATTGTATCATGCATGTGTCATGTTTCATGGGGTAATACATGATCGCGAAGCTTGTTTGCAAAGAAGCAGCAGCAGGCGAGCTACTAACAGACACGTGGCGAGATTGAGAGGGGACGCGGCGTGAAAAGTGTTTTCGTTATTCATGCATGCGATATGTAACTAAACTTGGTGCAAATATGAAATTCCTACGCTAGTTTCAGTCATTCCTTTTATTTATAGCTATACCTGGTGCAGTTCTGGGCAATTATAATTATAATCAAGTCCCCCCAAGGTCTCAAATAATTGAGTAGATAGTGCGCAGTTTTTTTATGCCAGCATGTACATAAAGCCCTGTTCTGTATGATGACGCGATTAGTTCTTTTTCTATATGATCAGTACTTATGCATGCATAGTTACATGAAAACGTTTCTTACAAAAAATAACTAACACAATACTGCACGTGTAGGGAAAAAAATCGAGATTTATTACGCTCCTCAACGTCTCAGGAATAGTTTGCGACAAATGGAATCATTTGATTTTCATGCGAATTACGAAGGTGAGTGATCCAGTCGCAGAAAATGTGAGAGGTCAGAAAACGAACCTTAAAGTTTATTCCCTCGTTTATGGCATCTTCGCTTTCGCTTTGGTCAAAGAAATGCGGCACTGAAATCAAAGAAATTACCTCACAATTTTTGACGACCACACTTCTAAAAAGCGTCATATATAAATTTGTACTCAATATTTTGCTATAATTTTTCGTCACGAAACTAGACTTCAGGGCTAGGAAAGAAAATAATTCTAGAAATCAAAAATTTTCACCAAATCGACCAGCTTAACAAGAGGACAAGTCGGCCTGGCTGGTGCGTGGTCATGCGGCTAACAACAGCGCTAAGCGAGACAGGAGATCGGGGACACGACGCTGTCCCCACTTTTCGCGCAGCGCGACACGTACGTATGTCAGCAGACGATGAGCGCATGTCCGCTCCGACGAAACAACGCCAGCACTTCCCCTCACTACTGTCCCGAAGTAAAATCATTCCGGCTAGTGCAGAGTGTCAAACTTGTTTTATTCAATGCCTAGCGCATAAATAAACGGCAGGAACGCTTTCTACATGTTTACTACTAACCATATATACAATACACAGTGGCAAACTATTTCTCTTTATAGGCCGCACGTGGACAACGCGAGCTCGTGTACATCGACAAATTACTAAGTTGGAAGCATCGACCATTGCTATGATTCGCAGAAACTGGAAATGCGCCTACAAGCCTTGAAAACCCGCGCTCAACACCTATCCGCGACGCCACTCCCCGACCTTTTGCCTACCACGAGCTCGCTAGCGACTGCAGCGCCACCTCGTTTGTTTACAAACATGCAGGAGGCCCATAGCGACAACCAGAGCAGCCAGACAGCTGCGCAGTTGGTCGGCCGGTGCCGTTGCCGAAAGCTCGCTGCTTGCGCAGGCATGCTATGTCACTGCTCGAGATAGCAAGCAGGCTTTCTTGTAACATGGCTATTTTGTCTTTCAGGTACCAACTTAAACACACCAAGGCAAGCAGCGTTCAGGCACTGCCGCGCGGTGGAAAAAGTGTGGCACCGGCTGTGGGCGGAGCTTGAGTTGAGCGGTGCATCGATGCTTGCCGCCCCGTGTGTCCTGCTTGCAGTGAGACGGCCGTTCACAAGCGGCCACCGGTGCCGCGCGCCACATTTTCGCACATGTGTCTGTTGTTTAATGCTTCCGTATTAGAGTCGGAATGTGTGCTGGGAGTTGAGGCTTGGTACCTGCTTGAGCTCGATAGAAAGAAACGGCACTGCAAAAAGACAGACCGATTCGATATTTGGTTTTTTGGAAACACAACAAAACTAGGCAGACACGACACGGATGCGCCGACGGAGACACCGGCGTCGTCCGTCAGCAGGCATGTCGGCAGGTATCGTCAGGCACTGCCAGCACGACAGGAAATTTCATCGCACTCTGACTGGAGTCCAAGTAAGCACTGCAAAAAAAAGTGGGGGGGGGGGGGGGGTGGAAGCGTGTCGCACGACCGTTATTCGTCACATCGGCGGGAGGGAAAACACTTTAGCTGATATGTGACTTCTATGTCAATACAACTATGGCTTTATTTGTTGTACGGCCTAAAAATAAGCGAAACAAGTGCCACGCTTCATGCTCGCACTTTGGTTCTCATAGTCAGGAAACACTTGCAAACACGTACGTTAATCGAAAGGGGCCGAGCTCTGACTAAATGGGGCCTGATAAACCGGCGGAGTATTCGTATGCGGCGATTGTGGAGAGCGGATTCAGGAGTTTTACTGATTGGGAATTATGTGATCGTGTCGTTTTCTCAACAGTGAACTGAAATCGACAATATTTTACGCGCCACAACGCGCACGCTATAAGCGGGAAGCGCCGATTTTATGCTAGGTCTGCAGCGCGGCGGCCGTGAGTTGCTCAAGGCGCGGCCAGGAGCGCTCATCGCGTCACCTCTGTTAAACACACAAGGCAATTTTGCTTAATGGGAGCTGTCTCGGCTTTAAAATAGTTTGGCGTAAGTCAATGAAGATCAATAATTGTTCGCTTCGCAAAAGCTATACACTGAACGACATGAACTGAGCAGATCGCGGTAAATGCAAGGGCTCTCAAGAATTTCCCAGCAAGCCGACCGCAGTCATCGGCGATTGTCCTAGTATTACCGCTCAGCAAAAGTAAATTTTTCGTTGCAGAAATGTGAAGGCAAAATTGAACTTCTCAGAGACCGCTTGCGTCTCATACATGTAACGCTAAGGGCATGCAGTGGTTTTCCACAAGCAGCAATGAAAACTAAGACTAGCGCTATCGTGCACTCAATAGAAAAACAGGCAGTAAAAACGTAGTAACGGATACTTTTACTGCCTTTTTACAACCTTCTTACGGCCGTCTTACTAGCTCCATGAAAAAAAGAGGTACTAAAAAGTAGTAAATATGGCTGTTACCACCTTTTTTACCGTTACTACGTTTTTACTAGCTCATCACTACCTGAACGGAAGCAGGGATAGTAAACGCGGTTGCTACTCGTATGACACCATTCGGAACAAAAGTCGCGGAAAAGCATATAATTGGAGGTACATATGTCGACGGTTTGAATCCCTATCCGTAGAAAGCCTCCAACCTAACCAAGAGACGTATGCCATGAGAAACGAGAAATCGTATCACACCACCCGGAGCGGTATACGACCAACCAGCGCTTGTGTAACAATTTTGAGGCGAAAGTCGGGAGAAACTGCCACCACGTGGACGTCCGCTAGTGGTGCGCTCCCACTCTGCGTACGCCGCACGAGCCAGTGAGCTGGCCTGTGTATTTTCCTTTTATTTCTTCCTGTCAACAACAGACAGACAGACGTACACCTCTGCGTACGATGGGCGAATGTCCGGGCCCCGTAGACTATCTGTTACGGGTCTATTGGACTTATTTTCGGAAATGTGGTGGGGAGTTTGAGGTTTGCTTCACTTCCGCCACCGGTTGGCCCGGTATTGCACTACCTCCAGGATCGGCCTTGTCTTTAGCGCGTCTTTACTATCCTGTCTTTCTATCCCATCTTTAAACTCTCCTCAGATGTAGATTGTATCTCGGCTTGAGCCAGTGAGCAGGCCTGTGCACTTTCCTTTTCTTTCTTCCTGGCAACGACAGACAGACAAACCTCTGCGTACGTACGCTTTCCTATCCTATCTGTAAACTCTCCTACTTTCAGCACGTGATAGCGATCGTGGCTCTGCTTGAGCCAGTCGGCAGGCCTGTGCAGTTTCCTTTTCATTTCTCCTGGCAACAACAGAAGAAGTAGTACCACTCTGGTAGCAGCCCCTGCTCACAAGTGTGGTGCCCGCCTAGGCGTTAGGAATTGGTTATTAGGGGCTTTCGCTTTAATAAATGCTGAACTCTCTCTTCGCGTGACACTTTTTGCGTTCATTTCGGCTTTTTTTTTTGGAGCCATATTGTTTCGAAGACGACGAAGTGGGCCGTTGCGCGGTACGGTGCGCTCGCGCTAGGCCAGCGGCCATTAAATCATCTCTCTACCATATAAAGGTCAAACAGGTAAATGCGTAAACACACAGCTACGCCAACGTAATTCGGCTTTAAAGGAAGCTCATACCTCTAATATGGCCCTGCATTACAGAGACTGCGAACTGAACAATTGTAGCCCATTGGACAAAAATGCATGTGTACCTCTGTACAATAGAACAAACACTCTGTATAGGCATTGCAATCAGCTAACAAAGGAACTGCCTGAGGCATATCATAGTCACAGAAACTCCGACATGGGCGTGAGCACACCATCTGTTGTAATCCATGATTGTGAAATTCGGTATCTTGGTTCAACACAGTGATTCGTTTTCTCATTTTGAGGGTACGCGCATGCGCTGCTGGCTGCCTTGTGTGAGCTATTTAACCTTGTGTTTTTTCCAATAAACTTCAGTTCATAGTAGTCCTTGTCCTTCGTGTCTTTCGCTTTGTGTCCCCTGTCGCAGCGCTTTTGAAAGTTTTCAAAGCTATTAGCAGAGAAGGACAAAGACAACGACATGGGCGAGGGTGGCGCTGGTGAACACTCTCAAGGTTCGCTTACACCCAATAAACATAAATACCCACGAGAGCAGCAGATTGGACAGCCGTCGCCGTAGTTCAGTTGGTAGAGCACCGGACGCGATGTTCGGAGGTCGTGGGTTCAGATCCCACCGGCGGATTGGTTGTTTTTTCTGCTGCTTTTTAAGTAGTTTTTAAGCGATAGAATAATCTAAGTATTATTAGCAAACTGATTAGCACTACACATAAAAAATTAAACATTCACCTATGCACCTTGGTTTCGGTGACTGTTGGCTCCCTTTATAAATTTGTCAAACGGGCCCCTCATTTCGTTTAACTTATCTGCTAATAGCTTAAAGAGGGTCTCGGTTCTGGCAGTCTTGCTGCCATAGGTAGCTTAAGAGGGCTCTCGCACAGTTTCCGCCCTCGCCGTTAGATGATTTTCCACGTCACACTCGCAGTATTACAGGACGTGCTGCGTCCGGAAACCGTACGGAAACCGCAAGGAAAGTTTCGAGCAGCCGGCTCTCGCGTCCGCGTCGTCTGCTGATCACTTTCATCCTGTCAAGCGAAGAGCTGCTCTTGCTGCGCTCACCGATGCTGTTGACCGGATTGAGCCCGATGACAGCGAAGATGACGGCGGTGACTAGTCTTTCGTGCTTCTCCTGGCGGCGCATGTAGTGAGGCAGGACCATCGCAGGGTCCCACTCTATGTGGAGCAAGTCGTGCCCACATATTTGGAATTTTAATTTCGGAAACTGTTTCGTGTTTCGAGAAACTTGTGCGCAGATTTCACTGGCGAATTTCTGGCATCTGCCTTCTACACGGAGGGATGTCGAGGACGGCACCAGATATCTGCCCAGAAGACGATGCTCGTCGCCCTGACGTACATCGGTACTCAAACCACGATGTACCAGGTTGCCGAAAATTTCGACGTGAGTGAGTCTACGGTCCTCGCTGCAATATGTCGGGTATTAGATTTCTTGTTCTCGATAAGCGAGAGAGAGATATGCTGGCCGGACCCCGACGAGTAACAGCGCAGCAAGACGGCTTTCGCCAGCTCGGCCATCGCGGACGAGGGCTGCCGGATGTCATCGGGGCCATCCATGGATGTCATGTCGGAGGAAAGCTATCATAATTGAAAAAGTTTCATTCCATCATACTCCAGGGTGTCTGCAACACTAACATGGTTTTCATAGGTCTTCGTTGACTTCCCCGGCAGCGCGCACGACTCCAGAGTTCTCCGCGGGAGCTTCCTCTTCAAAGACGGAGAATCTAAATGCGAAGGTGAGTTAAAGAACTTTTCATTGTTACATCACTGATGAGTGTTTAACACATGCATGGTGCGCGGAAGAGTTCAGAAAACTGAAAGCGGCACGCGCATATATGCGATTGAAGATATCGATTAATCGTCTCGATAATTTCCGCTAGCTTTAACCAAGCTGAACGATGAGGAACAGGTATAGATAGTGATGCTCGGAATTACACGTTTACAATTTGCTACATATGCTACGGTCAGTGATATACGCAGGAGGTTTTCGTTGATTTTTATTTCTTACATATATGTGAATTAATTCGCGCAGGAGGACACCTTTTGGGCGACGCTGCGTATCCGTTGCTGCTACGCTGTAACGCCAGAACAGGACCAGTAGCCAGCCTTGGATGGCGGCTTTAAACATCGCGCACAGTCGGCAGCGCGTTGTTGTGGAGGGCAGCTTCGGCCTGCTGAAGTCGCGATTTCCGAGGGTCCTCTACATCGACGTCGCCAGGATAAGAGAGGCGGTGCACATCGTGCTGGCAGCTTGCGTGCTGCGCAACAAGTCAAGGAGTTGCGGCGACGCAATGCAAATTTTGTTATTAAAACCTAGGTGATCAGTCTCTGATGTCGTTTTAAGTTGCCTTAGTAAAGATAAGATACCAGTCTCGCTAATAACTATTTCGGACATTGAGGTATTAGAATGATTCGTAGTAGCAGGGACTGAATAAACCTCTCCTCGGGTAGACCGATGTGAATGCGTCGTTAAGAATTTGTTGCCATTCAGCCACAGGAACGCTTCCTCCTTCGGCATTGGTAAGAGATATATCAAGATCATTCGAAGGGTTGATCGTCTGCCATAACTTACGAGGGTTATTCTTTAACACTGATGGTAAATCGTGGGTGAATAAATGGCGACGAGCAGATTTAGGCGCCGTCTGATACTCATTATCGCACTTTTTGTATTGTTGCCAGGAATCAGAGTGCCTGTTTTTGTCGGTCTGTCTGTAAAGACGCTTTTTCTTATTGTTCAGGCGACGCAGGTGTCTATTAAATCAGGGCGCGGTGTTAGTGTGCGGTATACTGATAGGAGGTATATATCTGTCGATAAGTGCAGCAAGTTTGTTGCTGAAAAGGTTCCGGTTGTCCTCCACTGAACGTGTTGAGAAATCGAGAAGGAAGGCCACTGCAAAAACTGTAATCTCAGCGTTAAGTTTATCGAAGTTTGCTCGGTTGTAGCACTTGATTTGTTTCTTGTGAGTTATTTTTTATGGAGCGTGAAATTAATCTTTCCTGTGAATATGGAACGATCCGAAACTCCTAAGAGCGTAATATTAGAACAAAGATAAAGATTATTGGTTAAATCAAGATCCAGAACATTTGCAGAAGTGGCGGAACAACGCGAGGGTTTAGTTGCTGCAATGAGAAGTCCAGACATGACTGGAGGAAAGCCCGAGCTTCCCGATCATTAGTTAGAGCAAATAGTGAGGACCAGTTAATTGTATGGAAAGTTAAAATCACCTAGCAACAGGAAGCTTCACTTCGGAAACCGAAAAACAAGTTCGCTTTATATTCGATAAAATTCACTTAAGAATGAAGTTCTCATGTCAGGAGACCGGTAAATACACCAATAATGATAACGGAAGGGCCACATTGCAAGCGAACCCACACTGACTCCAGACACGACGCGACGTCAATAAGCAAAGCGGTGATCTCTTTCCTAACTGCTAGAAGTACACCGCCACCCCTACTACGGCCCACGCGGTCACAACGAAATATGTTAATTTCAGAATCAAAGGTGAAAAGGACAGTGTAAGGAATCATCTCATTTAAACAAGTCTCGGTAAGCGCGATGATCGACGAACAGCACGAATCTATTAGTGAAGAAAGAGCCACGTTTTTAGAAAGAACACTTCTTATGTTGGTGTAGAGGAAGTTTGTACCCAAAACAGCGCAGCGCGTTGCAAGTGACAGCAAGGGTGGTTTGTGTGCCCATTTCTGAGGACTGGAAGGTCTGCGTAACTCTTGAGATACCCGCACTGCACAATTGGCTTCGTTATCCCAGAAACAAGACACACTGTTATTATACAGTTTTTCAAAAACCAAACGCACTTTGTTACCTTCTGATTTTACTGATTTTGCATACGTGAGTAGTTGGCGGCGTTTATTGCGAACAATTGGAGAGTAATCGCTTGAAATACTGAAGTTCTTACTCTTGAGCTTGCATCCCCTACTCATGAGAGATTCAACTTCTTTTCCTTTGAACAACTTAGCGATAATAGGCCGGTTTTTGTCGTCTGAAAAACGGCCTTTGCAGTGAGCCCGGGATAATGAAGATAAAGTAATACCCATGTCACACGAACACAGTAAAGGTACTTTGAACTAATGCTCCATTACTCTAAGGACGAACGCGCGCTGCCGCACGGACGCGCCAAAGGACACCTAGCTAGCTTCGAAACAAGGCAGCTCGAGTTCGTCCTTTTAGGCTTCAAGGGAGTACTCTCTCTCCCAGCGAGTTAACAACATAAATAAATTGAGAAAAGAAACGTTCAATTTTAATTTTATAAATTCACTTCATAAGATTAGTGGTGTTTTAAAATATAAGATCATTTGTTTTGTGGCAGTCTCACCACGTCATACTCTCGTTCCAGATATACGAGCGTCACGGTAGCCACGGCTCAGTGTGGCCAGCACTGTGATTTTATGCCCTGTACTTAGAAAATCATGTCATTATTGCAGTTAAAATTGCGTTGCTTTAACATAATACGGTTCTAAAACTAATTTACTAAAAAAATGTGACATTTCTGTATTTCCATGTGCAGTGAGGTTTGCAATTTTAATAACGCTTTTCGCCGATGAGGGCGCTAAAATCTTCTTGCGAAGGTCGTTCCGCGACCGTGTAGCACGGACGAACTCCCTTGAAGTAGTGCTCCTTTGGGAGCGTAAAGGAGCATTAGTTCAAAGTGCCTTTAGAGTACCTGTGTGACCGGGGTATAAGACCAAGTTTGTCAGAACAAAATTCGTTAACAAGACGTTCAGAGTCTTCCCAAGTTTCAGCCTTATCCATGTTAGGAACACCATATTAAAGAATGTTGTACCGACGCGATCGGTTTTCCAGATCATCAATTTTTACATCAATGTTAGACACATCGTAAGTGCAGCTCGTCAAAACCTCCGATGAACGTGTTGACTGATTCTTAAGTTCAAGTTCTTCCACACGTTTAGCTAAAGAATTAAATTTATTTAGCAGGTGAACTTGACAGTTTTTTGAACTCAAGTTCATGCACACGTGTAGTTACAGACTGCATATCCTTTTGCAAGTCGATGTGAATGGTGGGGATCTTAATAATACTTTCATGGATGTTTGCATGGCTATCCTCGAGCCTTTGAACAGCGTCATAAACAAGCTCAAGCTTTTCCTCCTGAGCATTTGTCATAGGACCCGGGTTCATTTCAATATCCCCTCCCTGAACCAAAAAGCTGCGTACCCCTACCATACGGCGAAGCGCCCTTGACTTCAGGTAATCTCTTCGCGCCGCACTCCGAGCGAGAGCCCGATTATACCTAGTTTTATTAAGCGTCTTGGATTTGACGCCGGCCCTGGTGTAATAAGTCAGGACCTACCGCCTACGTACCGGGAAGTGCGAGAGTGGGCTTCATCTCACACCCCCATGGTCTCACAGCGGTACTACCACAGACTCTCAATGGACGCAAGCGCCAGTTCTGCTTTCGCTTCGCCCTCGATCTCTTAGCCTACTGAGACGCCCGCAGGCCTCAGCGTTTCCCAGAGATGGCCCTGGTTTCGCGGAGGGGGACCGAGGGCAGACCCAAGCAGCGCTCCTGAGTTATGGTAGGGCTCGGGTTACACAGGGACGCCCCTACCCCTGTTGACCTTAGTCAGCGGGGATTTCACTGCAGCGTATATTCTTGAGACTTAGCCACAGCAGCCTATCCCTAAGCTACCATGGCGTATGAACTCTCACGCTTTAAGTTATAGGGAGAGGGTCACCACAGCCCTTCCCATGTTCACCAATGTCAGTCGCCCCCAATTAACTGGGTTACAAGAGCACGCAACTACTCCCGGCGCTACGCCTAGGGCCTTCATCACCGAAGCCCGCGCCCCGCTCGGTTACAGGTGGACGCTACCCCTCCCAGCGTTACCCGGCCTGGGAGCACCTTTCGAGCACCCCGGTCGCAGACTTATACTGCGACCAGGTAGCCAAACCCTCCGGTTCTGCACCCGAGCCAAGACAGCCCAGTCTATCTAGCCCATCATCAGCGAAACTGCCAATGTTCTGTTGGGGCCGCGGTTCACCACCTTCCAACAATAGTCAGCCCCGAGGCGCCATACCCCCTTTAGGGAGCACGGATTAGCCCTATTTTCTATAGGGTCGCCTCGGGTGAGAGAACACCCATGTTACTGAGAACCCAACCTCTGCCAGCCTTTGGCTTGCTTTACAGGCTCACGCCAACCGAGCCCGGCTGATGAGACGGAGACCTTATGCAACGCAATCTCCATCTCTCTTGGACTACTCTTAGCGTTACCCAGGGCCCACTGCGGGCAGGTGGTAGTCCGTCGAGCCCCTAACGCATCAGTGGTGACTCCATAGGATCATTTGAATCTGTTCGCGGTGCACCCCAAGGCTCGGTGCTGTCACCAACACAGTTCAGTATTGCCTTCATTCCTCTTGCATGGAGCTTACATGATGTCCCTGACGTTAAGTTCTTACTGCACACCGATGATATCACGGTATGGAGCACTCACCATGACCTGCTAACTCAAGCGATGGCCCTAAAGACAGCCTTAGATATTACCGCCGGTTACGCTATGTCTGTCGGTCTGCAGCTTTCCGTGAGCAAAACTACGTTCATGGCAGTGGCGAACCGCTGGGGACGTCGTAAACTCGCTGCCATGCCAATCTGTCTCCAGCTATCTGGAACCCCAGTTCAAGAATCTTCGACATTAAAAATGCTGGGTTCATCGATACATCAGTCCGGAACGGGTACTGCCTGGCTTTCTCAGGTTAAAAAGCAGGCGTTGCAAACTTTCGGCCTAATCAGACGTATTGCTCATAAAACCGACGGCGCTCGCTCCCATGTCGCACGCCATTTGGTGAAAGCGGTTTTGCAACCGCGCCTCATTTACCAAGCACAGTTTCAACACTTAACCAGAGCTCAGTGGGATCGTCTCGAAGCCGTAAATTGAGAGGCAATGAGAGCTATCACTTGCCTTCCACGCATCTCGCCGATCGTGGCACTTGAAGAAAATGTTCAGTTAAATACTCTTTACGAGCTTGTGCAACAGCGCCGTGATGCTCGTAGCCTTAAGGCCACCCTCTTGCATTCACCGCGAGCACTCCGGACTTTTGCTTCATCACACACCATACTGTCGCCGCCACCGTCAGTTCTTCCTCCTTGGGACTTTCTGCACCTGAGCGACAGCAAACCTACCGATCATCGTCGCCCAACCTCACCTTATGCGGCATCGTCCCTTCGCGAGCGAATCGTGGAACAAGATAGTCACCTAACCCGCGGCTCAATTATTATATATGTTGATCCCAGTATCCAGGGCTGTGTAACGACAACTGCACTTTACTGTCCCTGCCAGCCTGCACTTGACAAGACGGCCAGGTTTCAATTCGCGGGACCACCTACTTCCTTCTCTGCTGAGCTGCTTGCTATACAAGATGCGCTTCGCTCTGTAGACGCAGTTACCTTGCTTTCTACAGCTCATATTATCATCCGTACTGACGCACTTCAAGCAACTCGTCTACTCCGACGCGTCAGCTGCAGCTCAGAAATGTGCCAGAATATACATCGCCTGGCGGCTCGCATCTCGCAAGCCATTCGAATTGAGTGGGTCCCACGTCACCTACTCAAATCACAAATATCTGTAGATTCTGCAACCCGCTTGACAACCCTACTCACGTCAATGTCTCAATTCTTCAGTATTGATGCTGCCCTCCTTCTCACAAGAAAGGAACACCTGCGGCGCCGCACACGTGCTCTCGTCCCTCCGTATGCGATAAACCTCCCCCGCGGTCTTACCCGTGAAAAGGAAGTTGTGCTCCGGAGGATCCGGGTCGGAGTTGCCCTCACTCCTGCCGTGACTCGGACGTGGCCTCAATTTCGCCACTTATATCCCCGCCTAGGATATCCGGTCTGCAACTCACAAGACACTGAGGCTGACATTCACCACTTGTGGGTTTGCCCGGCACTGAAGCCAACTAGAATTCGCTACCTGGCAGCAGCGGGTCTCCACCCAGACAACCCGTCCTCATATATGGATTGGACGCAGGGGCCACATCACCGCTCCCTCCTCGCCTTAATGAGATCGGCACACCTTTCTTGCTTTATTTAACACCCACCCACTCTTTCTTTTATTTCTTTTTTTCCCAACTCCCCTTATGCCCAGAGGCAATAAACAACGCTATAAAAAAATATAGGCTTGGGCAGGGCATGTAAAATAAAGGCAAAATAGCCGTGGTCGTTAAAAATAACGGACTGGATGCCAGTAGCAGCCAAACGTATCAAGAGGCGTCAGAAGAATAGGTGGACGGATGAGATTAGGGAGATCGCCGGGATGAGGTTGCAGCAGCTGTCAAATGATCGGATTAATTGGGGGGTTATAGGAAAGACCTTTGTTCTGTTGTGGGCGCAGTAAGGCTGATGAGAATAATCATATACGTCATGTATCTTCTAGAGAACGAAAGTAGGAAAAGAGCAGACTAACGGAGCAAACGGCATTGGCATCGTCTTTTTCTAATTCTACTCCATCCCTTTTTTCTCAGTGCGCTGCCGCCTGGCCGTGCACCGCCGTGTGACTCGCAGCAAGCTCAAAATATCCTGCATATTTTTTGAGGGGCTTTTCGAATACCGTTAAAATACACGATACACTAAATACGTATTGCCGCGAATATTTGCAGTGTTTGTTCCTTCTTCAAATCTGCCACCACGCCAATTTATCGCTTTGTTTGCGACGCAAGACGCGACTAGATTTATCTCGGTTGATCACAGCCAGGCAGAGCTGATTCTGCTGATTCTAAGTTGTTCCGGAATGTTCTAGTATTTTTACACGCTTAATCTCGGAAGCTCGCCATCAGCTTTAAATTGAGCACGGCCGACAGCGGCGGCCTTTCTGTTCGTCGACCGCCGAGCACGCTTGTCGCTTCGCCACCACCGAATGATTCAGTCCATTGTGGGTGCAAGTCAGCCGGAAAAACAGTTTTATTTTAGAACCTTCGTCCGTCTTCGTCGCTCCTTCGACTGCCGTCACCACTACGTGACATCTGGTGGAGGTGCGGGGTAGCCCCAACGACCACCCCTACATCATGTCCGACATGAACAACCATTTCCCGAACGCCGCCTCCCAGCGCCCGCCCTCCAGCCTAAGAGCGACGCTCAATCCCCAGGAAATGCGACGCCTGGAGGACTTCCGAGCGGTGGTGGTGGTAAAACTTTCTATTCCACAGCAGGGATCCTGAAGGACACTCGGCTAGGCGCCAGGTGTAGAGGACAGCTGCCACGTCGGCACAGAGAGCCCTAAGCTCTCCGCCGCCGCGCGGGCCTCCTGGACAGCCCGAAGCTGGCCGTGTAGTGAAGCACTTTTTAGCACTTTGTCCCAATGGTCCCTTGTTCTTGGCGTAGGCGTCACTCGATGCACAACCACACAGCATATGGTTCATGTCTACACGTTAACGCCGGCCATATTCTTCGTCACTGCCCGTACCGACGAATCGGTCTTCGAGGATTTGCCGTTGACGCCCCACGACCATGCTTCGGCCAACGTCCGCAGGAAATCGTCGCGTGCCTGCGTCGGGAGGAGTACACGCCCAACCGCTTTTCGTGCTCACCATCGCCGCTAACCTCGCGTTTTGCGTCGCCACGCCGCAGCTGCGCAGCCAGGGTACGAGGAAGGTCTCCCAGCCACCGCAGGGGAAACTAAAGACAGCAACCTCTGCAGGTGAGGTTGCTCACGAGCGAAACGTCGAAGATCCTCCACCCAAAACGCCCCATGAAGACGCTGCTCCCGCGACGCCACATGAAGAACTTACACACTCTGCACCGACGCCGCACAAAATGGCAACCCCGACCACGACGCGAGCTGCATTCAAAACGACGCCGCCACATAGAAAAGCTTCGACAACACGCCCCACCTGCGATTTGCATACGCGACGAAGCCCTGAACGGACGCCGAATTGCAATGCAAGAGCCAGGACCTTCGACTTAGAAGTGACTATCGACGGCCGGAAAGTTACCCCTCTTGTCGGCACAAGAATTGATTACTCGGTGATGAATGAAACATTCGCTGCGCAGCTGAGGAAAGTCACGACCGCCTGGGACGGCCTACGAATTCGCACCGCAGGGGGCCACTTCATTATGCCTTCACGACGATGCACAGCGCGAGTGACTGTCAAAGGACATACCTATCCTGCGCCCTTTGTTGTACTACCGCAATGCTGCCGCGAAGTGATCTTGGGCATGTATTTCCTTAATGAGCATTAGGCGATCATCGACCTGCGATCCAAGCTGATCACGCTTTCGACACTCGAGGCCACCCCTTCGATGATAACTCTTAGAAATCACGTTGGCCTGAGTCTCCTAGAGGAACAAGTGAGCGTCCCACCCTGTACAAGCGTCATCGTGACCGTAGGCGCCACGAAAGCCATTAACGCTGAAGCAATCATCAAGAGGAACATGCAGTTGCTTCTAGACCGAGGAATCAGCATCGCAAGAGGCATCGCATATTTTCGCAATGGCAGGCCGAAGTACTGCTAACTTCAGCGAAGAGTACCGGTCCGTTAACAGAAGAACGACGATTGCTTTCTTCGACGAAATATCCGACATACGAGACTGCTTCGCCCACTCCGACCCTTCCACAGAAGATTCGCCTGACCAAGAAAACTCGCCCACTTTCGACATCAACCCAGCCCTGCCCCTGAATAGACACGACCAGATCCGCAATCTGCCTCCATGCTACAGCGAGTGTTTTTCGTCATCGTCGAAGGTCCGACAAACGCCGACTGCCAAGCATCGCATTATAACCGACCAGCACGCCTTACCTCTCCGTCAAAGCCCCTACTGTGTGTCGCCGCCAGAACGACAAGCCATCCGGGATCACGTGGAAGAAATGCTTCGCGACGACATCATCCAGCCATGAAATAGCAGATGGGCGCACTGATTGTTCTAGTGGGAAAGAAAGACGGCGCACTTCGGTTCTGCGTTGATTACGGCCACCTGAACAACATAACAAAGGGCGTCTACAACCTCTCCCGCATCGATGACACACTGGACCGGTTCTGCAACGCCAAGTATTTCTCTTCTATGGACCTCAGGAGTGGCTACTGGCAAATTGAGGTCGATGAAAGAGATCGCGAGAAGACGAAATTCATCACTCCAGATGGGCTCTTCGAGTTCAAGGTGATGCCATTTGGTCTCTGTTCCGTACCAGCGACGTTTCAGCGAGTAATGGATACAGTACTTGCAGGCCTGAAGTGGCAAATATTTCTAGTATATTTACAAGCAAATATCTGGACAGCAGTAGCGAGGTTAAGAAAATGTTAAAGAAACAGAGACAACTCTGTGGAAAGCAGGGATGTTGACGAAACCCGCACTGGGAACATACAGGATCTTTAAGCAGGAAATTGCCAATGAAAATATCTATGATAATTGTAGGGGAAGCTCTTTGTTGTCTGAGGCCAGGACGGGAGTTTTGCGGACTAAGACATATAGAGTCAG
The DNA here is from genome assembly GCF_052857255.1 of Amblyomma americanum. Taxonomy (NCBI): domain Eukaryota; kingdom Metazoa; phylum Arthropoda; class Arachnida; order Ixodida; family Ixodidae; genus Amblyomma; species Amblyomma americanum. Next base: position 181,178,653 of record NC_135502.1, on the reverse strand, counting down.
GTGCCACGAGATAAACACGCTGCGCGTTGCGTGTGGAGAGGAGGAGGAAACGGCTGAACACTTGATACCTTTCTGTAAAGGGCTTCACCCTACAGTGGAAAGCAGCGGGGCTGATTTATCCAAGGCATTGGGGTTTAAGGACCGTGAAGGGAAAGTAGATTTTAAGCGGGTAGAAGTAACCGAGCGAAGTTTATCCGATTGGTGGCTAAATTCAAGGCAAGAGTAAAATTTTATAAGTCATGGCTAAGTGGCTTGAGCCACCGCCCGATTTAAAGGCTTCAGCAGTATCCATTAATCCATCCATCCATATTTAGATGACGTCGTTGTCTTCGCCTCGAAATCTGAAGAGCACCTCAAAAGACTTCGAGCAGTATTAAACGCCATCAAGTCGTCTCACCTAACCTTGAAAGCAGTGAACGGTCACTTTGCCTGTGAAGAGCTCCTGTTTCTAGATCACATCGTTAGCAAGGAAGGAGTACGCCCAGACCCGCAGAAAACAGCTGCTTATGAGCATTTTCTACCGCCGGCCGATAAGAAAGCAGTGCGCAGATTCCTAGGACTGTGCGCATATTACCGAATATTAGTGTAAAATATTTCGTGCATCCCCGAGCCCCTGACAAAACTGAGGAAGGCAGACGTGTCATTTAAATGGGAAGCCCCGCAAGCAGAAGCCTTCAAAGAAGTTCACCGATCCTTGCGCATTTTGATGGAACCGCCGATTCTGAGGTTCATACCGACGCAAGTAGCGTGGGCCTAGGCGCCGTCCTCGTTCAAAGAAGCGACAGGCTGGAGAAAGTCATCGCATACGCTAGCCGTTTCCTTTCCAAGGCCGAGGCTGACTACTCGACGATTGAGAAGGAGTGGCATGCCATATGTGGGCTACGTCGAAATGCCGCCCCTACCTGTACGGACGATCGTTCATTTATTTATTTAAGATACCCTCACGGTACAGATGGTCAGCGATCACCACGCGCTGTGCTGGCTTGCCAATTTGAAGGACCCCTCTGACTGCCTCGCTCGATGGAGTCTGCGCCTCCAGGAGTTTGACGTCACCGTCGTTTACAAGTCCGGACGCATGCACTCTGACGCAGGACAACGATGAGGACGCCTTCCTAAGACCCATCAGCTCCAGCTGTTTTGCCCAGCAGCAACGCTCGGACCACGACATAAAACGCCTCATCGAGTACTTGGAAGGAAACGTTTCTTCACCCCCCGCCTCATTCAAACGAAGACTTTCGTCCTTTTGTGTACAGGATGATCTCTTCATGAAGAACTTCGCAGCGAACAAAACAGCCTACCTCATTGTTGCGCCTGCTTGTCTCCGCGAAGAAGTTCTACAGGCTTTACACGACGAGCCGACAGCTGGACATCTCGGGTTTTCTCGCACTCTCGACCGCATTCAAGACAAGTATTACTGGCCCCTATTGTCTACCGATGTCGCACGTTATGTGAAAACCTGCCGAGAAGGTCAGCGGCGAAAGGCCTCTCCCACCCGACCAGCAGGATTTTTTAAACCCCATCGAACACCCCTCAAGGCACTTTCCGCAGATCGACATGGACTTGCTTGGTCCATTCCCAAAGTCAACGCCTGGAAATAAGTGAATCATCATAGCGACCGACTACCTGATCCACTACGCCGAGGCAAAAGCCCTACGGAACGGAACAGCAGCAGAAGTCGCCAAAATTTTCGGGGAGTGCATTCTTCTGCGACACGGCGCCCCGATGTGCTCACCACGGACAGAGGAGCAGCATTCACGGCGGAACTAATGCAAGCCATCCTGCGTTCCAGCGAAACCCACCACCAGAGGACAACTGCATACCATCCGCATACCAATGGGCTGACCGAGTGCCTGAACAAAACCATCGCCGATATGCTCGCCATGTATGTCGATGCCGAACACCAGACCTGGGCCGCCATCCTGCCCTGCATCGTCTTCGCCTACAACGCCGAAGTACAAGAGACCACCCAGATGACGTCTTTTAGGCTCGTCCATGGCAGGGAGGCCACGACAACGCTTGACGTCATGCTGCCCAGCGTTACAGAAGAAGAGAATGTCGATGTCACCGCCTACCTTCAAAGCGCAGAAGAAGCTCGAAGGCTTGCCCGATTACGGATCAAAGACCAGCAGCGGACCGACACCAGACGCTAACCCCTTCGAAGACGCAAGCTAACCCCTGCGAAGACGCAACGCGGAATACAAGCCAGGCGACCAAGTCTGGGTTTGGAGGTCCAATCGCCGCCTTGGATTGAGTGAAAAGCTTTTGCGCTGCTATTTCGGCCCTTACAAGGTTCTTCGTGAGCTAGGTGCACTGGATTATGGAGTCATTCCTGACGCAATAACTGCATCCCAGGGACGCCGCTTACGAGCAGAAGTTGTCCATGTCGTCCGTTTGAAGCCCTATTATGCGCGCCAAAGGACGCTGCATTTCCACACTTTGTGTTTGTTTTCGCACGGTCTGTTTTATTTGTTGCTTGTCGCATCATTTGTTTTTAACGCATCGGGTCGATGCTTCTTTGAGAGGGAAGTAACGCCGCGAATCTTTGCAGTGTTTGTTCCTTCTTCAAATCTCCCTCCGCGCCACTTTATCGCTTTGTTTGCGACGCAAGACGCGACTAGATTTACCTAGGTTGATCGCAGCCAGACAGAGCTCATTCTACGTTGTTTCGGAATGTTCTAGAAACTTTACACTCTTTATTTCGAAAGTTTGCTAAAAGCATTTAATTGAGCACGGCCGACAGCGGTGGCCATTCTGTTCGACGACCGCCGAGCCCGCTTGTCGCTTCGCCGCCGCCGAGTGATTCAGTCCATTGTGGGTGCAAGACAGGAAAATAAACAGTTTTCTTTTAGAAGAACTTTTGTCGGTCTGCATTGCTCCTTCTACTGCCGTCACGACTACGTGACAGTACTTTCTATACCGACACTTTCATTTTTGCCAAGCGATACCTATTACTGATTCTTAAAATGTATTGAAAGATAGCATCGAAGATACATGTACCTTCGATACTTCCTATGCCTGCAACGTACCTATAAATGCGATTGAGAAAGGTGCCTGCGAGAACGGGTGCCACGCGAGACCAATACATACACCAGACGTCAATAGTTACACATTGCCTCCCGAGGCAGCATAGGCGGCGAGTCGAAACCGCAGCGCAGGCAGAAGCAGAAGCCACTCGAACGGACGGCCCAGGACTGGGACGGGTGCCCAAACGCCGGAGCAGCGGCATCAAAAGCAGGCGTTAGAGAAACAAGCGCCACAGCCAACGCAGCCCGAAGCCTGTCAAGCGGAGCGTTGGCATCCAGCGGTACCACACAAGAAGCCGGAGCTAGAGCAGCCGGCCACAGAATAGCAAGCTAAACAGGTGAGCTGGGAAGGGCGGCTAATCAACACTCCCACCCCACACGGAGAATCACGATTATTCAAGAAGCAGGTAATCATCACTGAGCAGAACGCGCAACTAAAAGCGCAAATGAAGCAAGCGTTAGAGGAATAGGCCAAAATTGCAGCCGTACAAGCTGAGAGAACAACTCATGAAGAGCAGGGAGACCGTAACTGATCCCCTCGCGGCCACATCGGCGCAGCCGAGACAATACACTGCCGCTAACAACAACACTGATCAAAGCGGCCTGTTGTCGCCCCATTTAATACAAGTTAAACAGTGAACCGTGGCTACAGCAATGAATACTACAAACACATAAAACGATGCAAGCCGCGGTCCAGGACCTCGACGTACGAAACATCAGAGGAGGAAAAACTCACAGCGATCTCGATGAGCGCATGAGCACCATACAGTCCCAGTTACGTAAACAAAGGCAGCTCTCCGAACAAGGCTCCACTACAACCGAAAGCCGTACGAGCTTGATAGGCAATAAGCCGAGCCTACCGAACCCCTGTTTCCCGCGCTAAATTGACTGGGCAGCCTATAAGACCGGCACATCGGAACACATGGAGATCTGGCAGTTGAACTCCCGAGGATTCAAAAGGAAGCATAGGCTCCTGAAGCAATACATTACACACGCATCGATCAAGCCAGATGTCATATGTCTACAGGAAATAGTAATCGACAAAGAACTCTCACCCTGTCGGGCTACTACGCCATTCCACAACCATAGAACAGACTCGTCCGGACCCAGACATCGAACATGTCGCCATCGAGATTGTACCAACCAGAAGGGAAAGAGGAGCTCCTTCATCGTTATTGAAGCAAAAAGCATAGACAAGCAGCCCAAGCCAATGACAATCTTCACAAACATCATCACAAAAACCGACATACGAGTGCAAGCCAACCAACATGTAGTATTAGGGGATTTCAACTCACCCCACAGGATTGGCTATACAAATCGAACTCTCACAGAGGATAATCCATAATGAGCGCTATGGAAGCGCTCAGAATAGATCATCTCACGAATCACATGTATCCGACAATAGAAGGAAACAACGTCACTCAAGACATATGCCCTGATCTGGCAATGTTCAAAACATCGACCAAGCTGCGTGGTTCAATTTGGGAGAAACTCTCGGTAGCGATCACTACATCATCAGTACGTCAATATCTACAACTAAAATAGCATGAATGTACGAGCAGCAAGAAAAATTGGAGGACGCTTAAACTTCGCCTTTAAGCCTGGAACGTGACAGCATGATGCAGCGCTGCCAGGGAGTCCATGGAACGCCATCACTGTTCGGCACGACGCCTTGCCCGTCGGAGAAATCGCTCGGAGTCTCTAGGAGGCCTCTGAGATAGCCCATCCACCGCCCTATCTTACCTCCTGTGTGAGCACTCTTATGGAGACGATGGTGTGGGATTGGCTGTCAGAGTACCTTGAAACACGATATGTTTTCGCAGGGACATGTTCGGATTTTACCTGCACAGATCCACACAAGATGTTCTGGTTCAAACTAAATCGACAAGTCCTTGACCCCCCCCCCCCCCCCCCACGAGTGCCCTCATAAAGACAGGGTCGAACTCGCTGGACCTTAAGGGGGCGCATTCGACAATGTACCTCACGAGATTGTGTTCACTCATCGAAGTCAAACCAACTGCAACCATCGTGCCTTCCAATACATCCGCCAATTCCACACCGACCGCCAAACTTATATCTGCATTGAGGATCACGACCACGGCCCCTTCCAACTAGGCTGTAGGGGGACACCGCAAGCCGTAGTGATTTCTCTCCTGCTATTCAATTTAGCCATGATGCACCTGCCGGTCCAGGTTGGTGCTGTCCCGGGCGCGCCGCATACTCTGTATGCCGATGACACTCTTTGGGCAACGCAGAGCTCGCTTGGAGGCACTCAGGCCAACCTTCAGGAGCCGGCGACTATAGTGAACCGCTATGCTCACCGCTGCGGACTTCAGTGCTTCCCACAAAAGTCTGATTTTGGGCACATGCACCCCTCACCTAAATGCACTATCAAAATTCATCTTTTCCTTCAATCAGGTCCAATTCCAGAAACTCAAAAAGTCCGAGTACTGGGGTATTTCATTTACCATAATCGCAAGCCAGAAACCGACACCATACAAGTTAAACTCTGCAATGTAGGAGACCAGGTGGGTCGCATGGTCCGCTGAGTTTCAACAAACGCGGGCGGTTGTGAAGTAAGCATGCCTTGCAGCTAGCGAACGCCTTCGTAACCAGTGGAATTCTGTACTCGACTCAATATTTCCTCCTGCGGAAGCAAGATGAGGATGCCCTCGAGGTAATTCTCTGCAAAATGATTAAGCGGGCCCTCGATCTCCCGCTGACCACCTCCAACATGTGCCTCGTAACAGTGGGAATGGTGATCACCTTCAGGGAATTGAGTGAAGCGCACCTTACAAATCAATATACGCGTTTGTCACCGACTGTGTCAGGTCTGTGCCTTCTTGCCTGGCTCCACATCCAACACACTGCACTTATAAAACAGGTCGACGCATTCCAGTGCCGTGAAAATGCTCCCTCCACGTGCGCGTTCTTTCCACCAAAGTGACACGCGAAGATCATGATGGCCGGCGCCTGGCGCGGACGGAAGCTCTGGCCCACCATTATGGTTCCGAACCCGGCGTTTATTATGCGAACGCCTCCGACCCACACCATGGGGGATGGCACTCGGCCGCATTCGTCCACGAGACCAAAGCAGTCAACGGCCTTAGCTTCAGGGCCCGCAACATAACTCATGCGGAGGAGGTCGAGCTAGCATTGGCTGCTTCCCACTCCGACACAAAATATATCATTTCCGACACGCGAGGAGCTGGTCGGAAGGTTAAACAGTGCTGGATCCCTTCATGATGATAAATCCAGGCGCTCACAAACAACGACACAGAGAGGAAACAGCGCTTGCTCACTGTACTAGAAATTAGTTGCAACAGAGCAGAAAACTGAGCTAGTTATATACGTTCATGATCATAAATCCAGGCGCTCACAAACAACGACACAGAGGGGACACAGTGCTTGCTCACTGTAATACAAATTAGTTTCCAAGCTCTTCAAGCTCTATTTGCCACCCGTTGGTCGATGAGTTCACTGAGTGTATTAAGTGTATTAACACCCATACCCATAGCACAGGTATGGGTGTTAAACGAGGCAGATATGTTATGAAGCGCATAGCCTCACGCTTGATAGCTTCAAGGGTGTCCCACTGTCGGCGGGTGAGACGTTGAAATTGTGCCTTATATACTATCCGTGGCTGAAGGATAGAGCGCACAAGCTGGCGGGCCGTATGAGCACGTGCGCCACCAGAGCGCATAGCTATGCGACGAATCAGACCTAGAGTAGCGTGAGCCGATTTACGGGTGGCTGTCAGCCACGGGGTGCCGGTCCCAGATGTATGGAGGAGAAGACCAAGAATACGAACAGTTTCTACCTGAGCAATCAGAGAATTATGCAACGTAAAATTTAAAGGGAGAGCTTTCCGTAAGCCGGCTTTATTTCCAATGCGAATGAAACATGATTTAGTAGGAGAGAGTGTTAGACCCAGAGGTGGGAGGCGAGATGTCAATACAGCGCGTGCTGAAGGACCGACTGATGATTACACGCATCTAGATGACAGCACCACAATGTTGTATCATCGGCGTACGCAAGCACGCGGTTAGAAGGAATGGTCTCTAGGGCTCGAACAAGAGGAATTAAAGCCACATTAAATAATGTGGGGGCGAGAACGGAGCCCTGCGGCACTCCTCTATTGGAAGTGAAGTTACCAAAGGGCTTTCCGTGGACACGCACGCTGAAAGTTCGGTTTGCTAAAAAGGAGTGAATGGAGTGGAGGAACCGGTGAGGGAGACCAAGAGTTTGAATGGAGGAAAGAATGGCAGAGTGAAGGATGTTATCATATGCCTTTGTTATGTCTGTAGCGATTACGGTTCAAACAAGGTGACTCTGCGGAGAATTGTCAAGCACGTCAGCAGCCAAAGTAGCAAGGCTGTCCTCCGTTCCAGTTTGTGGCTGGAAACCAATTTGGGAATCTGGGTAACAATCATGGGATTCCAGCCACCATGATAAGCGTGCGGCTAGAATGTTTTCATAAAGCTTGCAGATGGTAGGGGTAAGGGAAATTGGACGAAGGGCCAAGAGAGATACTGGAGGCTGACCTGAGTTGGGGATTGGAACCACAATAGAATGCTTCCAGTCTCCCGGCATGACGCCAGAAAGCCACATTTCGCTAAAAGTATCAAGTAGGGTTTGCAAAGCTCTCCCTTCCAAGTTACGGAATAAGGAGTTCGGTATGCCGTCGTGCCAGGGAGTAGTAGTAGTTTTTAAACGTTCAATGGAGGCCAGCAGCTCTGCCGTGGTGAGGTCAGAAGTAATTCCATCGGAGGGCTCTGTAACCGATAAGTCAGGTGGAGACTTAGCGGTGCAGTCATGGGTTGGAAAAAATTGACGGGCCGCTTGTTGTGCAAATGTGTCCTCATCCACATTTAGCGCGAGGCGAATGCTCTCTGTGTAATCTGCAACCTGAGAAGGGCACTCCATGGCGTGAAATACTCTCTGAAAATGTCAATTGCCCTGCGTAGAGGACAGGCGGGCACACCATGCAGCCCAGCGTTGCCTGCCTAGCCGCTTTGCATAGCGCCGCGACCGTGCGGTAGCGCGGTGAAGAGTAGGAAGAGCCGACGGGTCATTGGGGTGACGAGTAGCGTAAATATCCGCCTGGTGACGAAAAGCCCACAAATTCAAGAGATGCATGTCCGGGTTTGGGGTCGTCTTCATTTACAGTAGTGGTAATAGTGTGAGTAGCGAGAACAGCAGAGAGAGTAGAAAGTGCTGAAGAGGGGTTGAATGTAGATAAATGGTTGTCTACGCGTACAGAGTCCCATGATGTTATTCGTACAGTGCGGCGTATTTTTCGTAGACGCGTAGGCGTGAGAGAGATAAAAATAGGGCTGTGATCGCTACCCTAAGTATCAGAATCAACAGCCCAACGAGGGTTACCGGGGCTTGAAGAGGTCGCGAAGGGTTGCACCCACGCTGCCGCCCGCAGGGGCGGAACCGTAGTGTTATCACAAGGCTCCGCGTTCAAACCAGTCGACGTCTTCAAAGGTTTTGTCTGCCGGTCCTCCAAATTCAAATACACGACCCCTGTGCAATGTCAGTACAGGGTAAAAAAGAACCCCAGGTTGCCGAAATTACCGAAGCCCTCCACTACGGCTTCCCTCATAGCCATAGCCGCTTTGGAACGTAAAACTACATAGCCCCAAACTTAAACCGAACACGGTCACAACACCGCCTGTCGTACCTGCGCTGCGTTCCACAGCTCACGGTAGTCAATTTTAATGCTTTATAGAGTGTTAGGAGATTTATATCGGGTCCCGTTTCGAAATTAGCATGATCACAATTACTCATGCAGGCATCAGCACACAAAGACAGTTCACGATGTCAAAGAGCACAACGCATTCCCTGGGCCCACTTTGAACGACATTTCGTAGCGTGCTCTGCACGTGCTTGTCTCACAGTTTGAGAGACCTTGTTCCGATATCTCGCATCTCGGCAAGCTTTTTTTTTTGGAGAGTTTCGTGTTTCGTCTTACAACCCCAACAGTAACGGCCCTCAACGCCGACACCGGCTTTTGTGCGACACGAGCTCCTTAACGCTATCGCGTTAATAACAGATTGGACCACTTTAAGAACAACTCACCGCTGACGGATGGCCCCATGTAGGCCATAGTGGACTGTGATACAGATGAGCGATGTGCGCAAAACATTCGACGAACCACATACGCGGGAGAAACGCAAGGACTGGCGCAACACTAACACCTATTTTATTCTTCTCGCACCTACGCATAGATATTCATTTTTTCCACACTTGCGCAAGCTAACAAAAATTCCAGTCATGCGAGATTACTGGCAATGATGCGAGCACAAATACTTCAATTAAGTGATAAGGAAGTACCTCCTTATCTCTTTACTCCGCCGAATTGAAGTTTTTGTGCTCGCATCATTGCCAGTAATCTCGCATGACTGGAATTTTTGTTAGCTTGCGCAAGTGTGGAAAAATGTATATCTATGCGCTGGTGTGAGTAAGATAATGTAGTTGTTAGTGTTGCGTCAGTCCTTGTGTTTCTCCCATGTATGTGGTTCGTCGAATGTTTGGCGCACATCGTTCATCTGTATCACCATGCACCAACTAGGCCCAACAGAAGTGTCATAGTGGATTGCAGCAACAGCATCAGGAAGGCATGCGAAGCAGCCACACAATGTGTACAACGCACCACGGAAACATCGGAAATGGACATCTTCTGCAACTTTGGCACCAGCGCCTCCAACTAGTCAGGAAATGGAGACGGCAAAAGCTCAGCAGACAACTACGCTTGCGCATGGCACACCTTACAAAAGAGGCCCGAACGTGCGAGGCGGAATTGGGTAAACAGAATTGGGTACAGTTCTGCGGATCATTAAAAGAAAAATGGGCACGACCAATAACTGGACAATTCTACGCAATCTAATCGATCCCACAATTTCGAAATCGGAATCCAACCGCACTCTGGAGCGCATAGCACACGTCGACAACTCAACTCACAATGATGATATCCAGAGCGTCAAGAACGCGGAAAGGAATAAGAGAGGAAGACACGATCAGACTAGTGCAGGCAATGGTGGTCAGCAGAATGTGATACGGCCTACCGTTCTTCCCTTTCCTCAAGAAAAAACTAAACGAACTCTGCGCAGTGATCAGGACAGCATACAAGAACACCCAGGGTCTACCTCCCTACACCGCCAACTATAGGCTAGAAACAGGAGGCATTCACAACACCTTCGAACAGGTACAGAAAGCCGTCATACTACCTCAGAGTGCGCGCCCGCTCAGAACAGGCACATATTAACTAGGTAGGTTATCTTGCGGACTTACAGCTTATCCAAACCCCAACAAATCTATCACCAGAATACAGGGCGCGGGTACACGTAGCCCCAATTACGAAGAATACTAAATCCACACAAGCGAAGGTGAAAGAAAAGCCCGAACAGACTACATCCGCCGAACAGTGGGACGGAGCGCTAACTCAGCCGATTAGACGTAACTATGTATTCAAACAATCATTGCCTATAATAGTGGCGGCAGTAGTTAACGCTAATCTCCAGAAAATCACGAGCATGAGACTGGGCGAATGTGCAGTCACCGAGTGGGAAACTGCAAAGATTGCACTAGCCCTTCATCACGGGGACCGCAAACAAAGAACTACACATAATCGCCGACCCGCAGGCTGCATGTCGACTCCTCTTAGCAGGACGAACGCATAAGAGGCTGCACAAGCTAACAAACTGCAGCAGCTCTTCGAACCCATCGCTCAAAGACCAAATCACCTGGATACCAGCGCACTCAGGACTCGAGGGCAGCAAGGTTGTGGATAGAATAGCTCATAGCTCTAAGACTTACAAACCGAGCAGGCTACGTACATACTCACGCCGCCCAACTAGACACCACACCAATACCTAAGGCATATAACACAAGATTGCCATGCTCTTGGTCAATGCCTAACCTCCCCCCCCCCCCCCCCCGACACACAAAATGGGCCGAGAGCAAAAGAGACTAGGAGCTGGACGCAACTCCAAACTACCACCTTCCCAAATTTACATAAATAGAACGCAATATCTCCCGAACACTGCAGAGACGCATGCCCGTGGTGCGACGAGAGATCCACAGAATGCCACGTTACGTGCAGCTGCGGGAGCAAAAAACCAGACAGCCCACAAATTCACTACACGAAGGAGCAGTGGGAAGCCGTTTTCTTCAGCTCTGACCTGCCAATACAGCGTACCCAGGCGTACCAGGCTAGAGAAACAGCCGTGAACATTGGAGTCCTGAAATAAGGACACTACCCGCAGCAGAAGACTTCGTCTGTATTTTGATTTTATCAATAAATGTTTCTACTGTTACCACTAATACTACTGCTGTTACTACTGCTACTACTACTGCTACTACTACTACTACTACTACTACTACTACTACTACTACTACTATTACTACAACTACTGCTACTGTCGAAGGAAATAAGTTCAAAGAATGACTACACCTGTGCTCCTCCACTATCTCTAAAACTGGTCTAGTCATTTGAGTCGCATATTAAGTTCTTCACGCTATGCACATGATCATCGTGAGGTGAAGAATGAAAATGACAGGTGAAATCAGTGCCAAAAGCTTTGGATCGACCGGTGTTGAGCCTCAATAGGAAATACACCAGTTCTTCAGAATTAAGATAAAAAATGCGTTTTCTACCTTGTAGGGTGGAAATGTGCTTTCCTTGAAAGCACGATGTAACTTTTTATCGTTTGTTCTTTTCGTGACAATAATCCGTAAAACAGATACCAAGCTTGAGGGTTTTTGCCGAGAAAAACATTTCAAAATGCCTGGCTTTTTTGTGACTTCCGGAGCAAAACCGCCCGCGCTCATGCTTTTATGTAACTCGATGACAAGTTTTTTAACTTTCGGCACTTTGACAATGACTGCAAGTTCTCGATAGCACTCCGCCCTCTGATAATTTACATGCTCTCAGGAACAACCACGTGGAGCCTTCCTTGTCCGACCAACAGCTAACACATGACACGAGAGCGCCCGTCCTGTCATGTCTATCTGTGTATTCGTCTAAATATGTAACGCTGTATAATTTCAAGAAAAGAAAAGGCATAACAAAAACTTTTTATTCTCAGTTATTTTCCCACTTTTTACCATTTGGTTCTCTCTTGGTTTATTTGGTGAGATGTGTTTGTCTAGTACGTGCCCTTCCAGTAAAGATTCAGTTGCGAAGCAGCGCTCGTGTTCTGTCGTACGTCTTCCTGTGGTCCTGATCTATCGCGCTTATTCCATCGTGGCACTTGGGCAGTAACTTTTCTCCCACGTTCCCATCAAATTATATGAAAGTTGCCTTTATTTGTACATGAGCACATCAAGTGCCTCGTATTCTTTGCAAGGTAACTCCGTATTATTATGGCTGCGACCGTGCATGAAAGTGGTCGTTTATGTACTTCCATATTTTTGTATGTATACGTGTGTACTATACCTGATAAAAAAGTAAACAATTTCAAGTCAGCTTAAGGGGACGCCGAAAAGAGGGGGAAGTGATTGTGGCTCGTCATTAGCGTAGTGCGATTGTATAAAGTTCCGACTGGAGAATAATTGAGACTCTTTTGTCAAGTAAATGTAAACTATTCCTCCATTATTTCATCGACTTTTCAGGCGGGGCTTTCAAGTTTTTCTTTGCAGCTATTCGCACAAGCGTCTGCATCGTCACTGCAATCGTTCCTGGAGCGTAAGGTTAACGCCAGTCCGGCAAGGCGTTGGCGTACGAGCAGCGGCAAGCGAGTCCGGGCGCCCACTTGTGCTTCTCCTCTCCCTACGTCAGACAGGAACGAGCATCGCGAGAGCAACAGCGGATTCCCGATAGCAGCAGCAGGAGCGCCCAACAGCCGAGGCTGCGGCGGCGCCGGCGCAGCCTCTCCCGCTCTCTTCCCTGCCGGGATCGATTCGAACGCACGCGCTCTGAGCCCGGACCGCCCGCGCACTTGCCCAACAAACCCGCTCTGCTGCGGGGCTGCTGCCTCCAGCGGCCGCCACTCGGAGAGGGCACTCCCGAGTGCGGGCAGCAGGAAGCTGCTCTTGACCGCAAGTGTGCCGCCCACCTGGACGTCTGCCAACGTTCATGGCCAGGAATGCCTTCTGCCGTTCCCAAGTCACGTGACGAGTGCGCGTCGAAGGCTGACGGCTACGCACCGCTTCGTGTTCACGAATATTTTGGAGCGCGATGTGTCCTGAACAGCGCCTCCCGTGCCGGGTATCCTGCCGTGTCAGTGTCGCAGAGAGCGTCTAGAGCCTTCAGTAAGCTGTCGATTAACAGCTACGTGTTGCTTATTTTGTGGTATCGCTAGACAACGTGGCAGCCAGACTTCGCTGATGGGCACAAAAGTGTCCCTCCGCCGTTTCTGACTGAACTTGACGGTTCAGTGGCAGCGTCTAGTGTCCCTGAACACATCTGGTGTGTGTGACGGCTTCGTCGGTGATGCGCTTCAGGGGTAGCTGACTAACGCCTATTTAAGTATTTCGGCCACGCAGCAGCACTCCCCCTCGACTTCCGTCTGAAGCGCGACCGAAGTGTACTAAGGCGCACTGATGCTAGCATTTTGTGGAGCGCATCGACTCTTCTGCACCTCACTACTAACGGTGTTCTTGAGCGAGCCGAGTCACGTGCTAGGTGTCCGCTGTGCTTGGCGATGCCTCTTCTTGGCCTTTGAGCTCGGTTTTGCGTCGATGATTTCAGAGATGCTGATGTCGACTCCCTCGTCAATTTACGAGAAGCCTACCTGGTGTGACGGATCATCGGTTTCTGCGACCACCTTCAGCCTTTGGCAGGAGCGCACGTCACCACTTCGAAGTAAAGCGCTCTTACTTCCCTCATCCTCTAAGACCGAAGGCTTCGCTTAGGACCACTGCAGGTTTCCTAAAAGCATCTGTGGCCGAAATATACTGCGTGGACTGTGCCGAGTTCGCGACGCGTGGATGGCGAAGTTCATGGCTTAATCTGTGCTCAGAAAAGTGTCTCTTGCTCGAGAGGCCATTGAGAAAAGCGAAGATCTCAGTAATTCAGCGGAACAATTCGAACAATCTTGCTTTCGGCTCGACAAGAGTGATGCCAGCTCTCACCGCTCAACCTGTTGCCTAGAAATCCCCGCAGTCCGTTACTCTCTCTTATTGTCACAACGGTTCCATTGTCGAAGGGACTCAGCACTTTGTAGTGAGAGCATGAGTGCGTTAAAATTTGCCTAGCTCTTTTGACAAAAGCCCTGCAATCCCCGTGCAGAGTGCGCCTTAATAGGGCAGGGAGCGCTGTTGCACAGCCTCGTAATTGCTCTGATAGCAAAGGCGGAAATCCAGTTCATTTGTACACGGAATACTGCTTGCTTATTTTTGTGTGGGTGTAGTTCGTGGTTGTGTGGTGGTGTAGTTCGACGCTATTGTGCGTATTGGTAATATATCCTTAATATTTTTAGATACGGAAGCACTTCAAAACTATACAGATCTCAAAATTTTCAGACATTTAAAAGATCAAATCTATGAAAAAGAATTCAAATATATTTTGCACTTATTACAAAATATTACAAAACAGCTGTACAGTTAGCGATAATATTTGAATCGGAAAGCCACGCTTAAAAAAATGAAGCTCTGCTCCTGTAAAAACTCGGCGCCAGCAGTTATCTCGGAGTGATGTCATTCTATTTAAGCATACGCCCGGCACTGTCATGGTTGGTTCGATGGGAATAAAAAGTGAGTAGGAATAAAAATAAATGACGAGTCGCTTTCTGCCCGCCATTGGTCCGAACCTGAATGCGGGAGAAGAATCGATGATACGCATGTAACAATAGTAAACGTGTCGTCACTATTATAATGTAAGTGGCAGTTCAATCGAGGAAATTCCCCCCCCCCCCCCCTCTCCAAGCATTTGGTGCTCTTTTGGCATTTTGTGTATTCTTGTTGAACGTCCTGATGTCAGAAACTCCGCCAGTGATGACCTCTTCGTACTCTCGCAAAACCTAGACGGCAGAGCATGTTCAAACTGGTTTGCACTGCTATCAGCGTCGTTATTTAACGACATCAGTGCGAAGTACCGCCTGCTGTCTGTCAGCTCTGTGCGACACACAAAGTACCTGGATTCCTTCGGAGAAGGATAGCAGCACATCATTTGTCATCGGCGGGAGGATCAGCTGATACAGGTGTGGACGTTGGGTGCCGACAGCGCTCTTTCGACGAAAGCTGTGGTGGAAGAGGAAGTGAGATACAGACGACGAAGGAGGCGTACATCACAAAGAAAGCAACAACAAAAAGGGAAAGAAGAAAGGCGAATGAAGTGACGTGTTCTCCGCGGCCGCCGGTGCTCGGCAGTGCGTGCCGTGTGCAGCAGCAGTGGCGGTGCGTCCGTGCGTGAAGTGGTTGGCGTGCGCGTCCCGAGCGCTTTGAGGCCGGCGACACGTTTTATCGCTCCGCTTGGCGGCCCCAGTGGACGCAGCAGCAGGCGCAGCCCGCCTCTGAGCCGTATCCCTCACTCTCCAGGGCTAACCTATAGGTGCGCCGCCCAGCACACCAGGGTTCATTTTGTTGTGCAGAGCCAGCGATGCCAGCAGTGCGCGATACGTGCCTGTTTCGTCGAACGATCGCTGTCAAGGAAGCCGCTTTAAGGTCTCCTAAAGGACGAGAAAGAAGGTGTCTTAAAAAGTACTCCTCAGTTGAGAGCTTTTTCTCCTGTTCTCGTGCTGTCTGGCACTCGAGTGTCCTCAAGCAAAGAGTTCATTCATCTCGAGAAAAACGCAGGCAGTTAGTCATTGAGGGATATGCTTGCCTTAGCTGTAGAGTAAAGATGTGTTACGTAATCTATATATAGATGTGGCTGAACAAGTAACTTGGAATCACTGAGACAGATGTTTCTGGAGGCTTAAAACCCAAGCAATTT
This sequence comes from Amblyomma americanum, assembly GCF_052857255.1. NCBI lineage: Eukaryota > Metazoa > Arthropoda > Arachnida > Ixodida > Ixodidae > Amblyomma > Amblyomma americanum. Next base: position 181,162,747 of record NC_135502.1, on the reverse strand, counting down.
TAGAGCGCTCGCTTTTAACCCAAGCCTAAAAGTCGAAAGCTGTTTTTGAGGATTTTTCTTTTGCTCTTTTTGACAAGTGTCCCGAATACGACAATCATTCTGTAGAGCCTACTGTCACGGAGCATCTAGAGGACATTCTTTTTAATCAAGCACTTTTTTTCTAACTACTAACTATAGCTGGCATGTTCTAAGTAAACTGTAATTTTAGCGGGCAGAAGAAACGCAGCGAGCGGCAATGTGCTGCGTGACTGTTTTAACAACTCTGAGTTGCGGACGCGCCATATGTGACTTTGCTCCCGACAAAGGGGCTTCCTTTAACCGCTTTATCCACTTTCGAAGCCGCGGCGTTCTGTTTATTCCCAATAGAAAGGATCAGGCCTAGTTTGCGGCGTTCAGAATCCGCACCAGCGTGGAAGGGCTCACGAGGTGCTGGCCGGCGGCGACCGCTGCGGCCTCGGTTCTTAACGATCACTAACCGTGGCGGGCCTCCAACGCTGCTCCGGGTAGCAAAAAGTAGCGGCACACAGGGGGAAGCCGGGTTTGCAGGGGAGTCGGGTTGGCGGTCGTAAAATCTACTGTTGGGAAAAACAAACGCTAGACAGCCGTTCGAATCGATAACAGCTGAGGTTCCAGGTTCAAGCCTTTTGTCCTTTCACTGCTTGAAATCGTCGCTTACCTTGCCAACGTGTTGCTGACAATATTTGGCTGCTTCCACAATTGGCTCTCTCTTTCTGCATTTGCTGCGCTTACAGTGACACTAGAGGTTTTCTTGGAAAACACGTATAACAAATAGAACTGCGCGATAACAGGTAATAGAACTTTTGCACTGTAAGAAAAGGTTGGGCATTTAACTTTCTCGTTTTTTGCGCTGTAAATTTCCTTCCGAAAGGGCTTACATGATAACAGTGTTACCGCCCTTTCTTTTAATCGTATCAAGTTTTCTGGAAGAAATATACGCGGCAGATTCAATTTCCAAACTTTAGTGGAAGGTCGACTGCGTTGTTCGACGAAATATGCAGCGGAAACGGTCGCGTTCACTTTAAGCGTCTCATACACACTGATCGTGATAAGAGGTCATATTAGTATATATGTGTTACTCTATGAGAGGGAAATACTCCTCTCAAAGATATCAGGTTTCCGAACGCAAATAAAAAGTGACATTAAGTGATTCAAATTACACCTGGCAGGCATCGAGAAAAAAGAAACAGCGTCAGAAAATCAGAGCATAATCTCTCAGCGGATAAGCTTGGAACAGTGGAGCAGGCAGGCGTAATCAAGACGAATAACGCGCCCAAACCCTTCCCGACATAAAGCAGGAAGAGAAAACAGGAACTCTGCGTCTCATTTTTTTGTAGCTGCCTGCCTTTTGTGCGCATTATGATAGAAAAGGCGGCAGCATACTCAGCAGTTCTTGGAGCGCGAAAGGAATAAATCCTGTCTACTACTCCAGAGGTTTTTTTTGTTTGTTTGTTTTACCTTCGGGAGTTCTGGTTTGGAGACACAAAAATGACACTGATAGCGCAAAGAAACTTCCCTTATCTCACACCCCTCGCTCACGTTTAAAGTAGTGCCTCAAACGAGCTCGAAGATTAGGGAGGCAATATTGGTTTTGCGATTACGTTTGCGTCATAACGAGCACCAACGACTTCTGAGTCGCGTGTCATAGAATGACCGAAAGTGAAGGGTCCACCCTGCAGGTTGCTTCGACGAACATTAGTCATAATTGCGCTTTAATGACGTACTTTACGGCAATCTCTTTTTCGGCCATAGGCGCTAGAGATATCGAGACTTAGAAAGAAAGTAAAGCACGACCCACATCGCGGACTTGGAGCTTAACGCGGCGCTTCGGGTTAAAACGGCTATTAGGGGTGTTCTGGACAGCGCTATCAGGTGGGAAGAAGAGAGCTCTTCTGCAGCCCCTGCTTTTTCTTCCGCGAGCGGCAATCAGCCTAATCGACTCGCGGGAGTGCCGTCTTGTTTAACGATCAGCGCGAGTGGGCAAACTTCGATGGTGCCCACCGAACATGCGGCTGCGCTCTTCAGCATCGCAGTCTTCGGTCCTTGCGAGGAGACGTGACACGCATCTTCTGTTGACGAACAGCGAGTGGGCAGCCCTCTTGGAGGCCTGCAGCGACCTCGCAGTTTTATGACATTACCGTTAAACGGCGACGACCGAAACCAGGCTCTTCGAAGAGCCTACGTGGAGGGCCTCTCAGTTGTCCTAGCAGAAATGAGCTCTACGATCGCTGCAGCTGCCGGAGACTGCGTGAAGACTGAGGCCAGAATGCCCCACACGGGGGCAAAACCGGAAGCGCCCAAGGACGGCGAGTGTCGCATCGTGATCACCGAATGCGACGGCGCCGACAGGGACAACCGCGTCGCCGCTTGGTTGGGACAGGACGCCTCGTTGCCGGCCCTGGAAGAGGCCGAGCTGTGCCGAAGCGACAGCCAGCCTCGGCGGCATCACAAGCACTACCACCGGAGGCACCACAAGCACCACGATCGGCGCTCCCAGAGCCGCTCGTCGCATTCCGAGGAGCCGTCGGCGAGCCGATGCCAAAGCCGCCGCCTAGTGGTCGACGAGAACTTGGCATCTGAGTGCGACACCGTGGCCACGGCTCGGTCCGAGGGCGCATGGTCCGGGCTGGCGTCCACCAAGGAGGACCGCAAGCGGCGCAGGAAGAAGAATCGGAAGCTGAAGAGGAAGCCCGGCGAGGACGACAATGAGGACAACAGCCAGGAGGGAGAGGCCAAGCGCGACAAGAAGGCCGAGATGATCGTGGTGACGGTGAGCGCCGTGATCCTCACCATCGCGCTGCTGCTCATCGGCATCACGCTGGCGCTCACTCCCAAGATCGACGAAATGGGTGAGTGGCGGTCACACTCTTGACGCTTATCCGCGCATATAACGCAGCGGAGAAGTATGAAACGCTGGTGGCCTGTTCTTGTTATGTCTCCCTGCGAGCCTTCGGTATTGTGTCGGCACAGTTGTTTTGCAAATTACTGTTGTCCTGCAGTCTCACTAGTAGAATATTCCTCAAAAGGCACGAATAAAGTCAGGTGACATTGCCTGCTCCAGTCCCCAGGCAACTTGGATCATTAAGCAGGTTTGTTTAGAAAGAGTGAGAAATTTTAAAGAGTAGCCTATTGGTCATACGCGGTTCGCTTAACCCAAACAGCCGTTTCTTGGGATGTGCGTTACGTTAAAGTGTGAATCGCTGAAAACCCTTGCACGCTCCAACTCTCTCGGGCTCCAACCAGAAGGTGTAGTTCATGCTAATTATGCTATCAATAATTACAATAAAAAGAAACGAATGCTTTTTGAGTACTTTCCTGCTCCAAGGTTTGCATTTGTTGGAAAACAATAACTCTTGGTGCTGGAGAGCGTTGAATATCTCCTGGTAGCATTGAGAGTGTATCTAAACTAACATTTTGATAAACTGCACATTTCTGAGCCTAGATAAATGTGAAAACGTTTTACCGAGAAGAGAAGTAATGTGAGCCTTCTAGTTTTCGATCAATGGAAATAATGTCTTCTCCCAGGAATAATGGAATTTCGCAATGCCTGCATGGCACTCTGCATTTAACTCCTTGTAACCAGGCCTATTGCTGTTTGGTACAGCGTCCAATGAGCATCGTGAGCGACTTCACATTATGGGTGTATATTCGCAAAGGGTTAGCCCTGAGAAAGATATTCATAAAGATGAGAAAAATACCAAATATTCAAGTACTGCTAACAAAAAGAGTTTATTCCAATTAATGCAATTTCCATGGCTAGCGGTAAGAAAATGTTGGCTGCAGAAGCAGGAAATGGCAATTGAGCAAACGTTTCACGTTATGGGTGACCAATCAAACGCAGACGCCCTGATGCTTTGTTTTTTCCAGTAAATCGCAAAGTTTTGCTAGTCGGGACATAATTCTTGCGCGTCCCTTGTCGCAGCGCTGTTTTTTGCCTTCCGTGTAATCAACTCTTTTTTTAACTTAAACTCGAAAAACGCAGGGATTCGTGGGTATATATTTCAACACGAAAGTGCGCAGGGTTCAATATTTGAACAGGTGTGGTGTTTGGTTTCTAAACATCGAAATCGCGCTAAACCGAAACATAAGAATGAGATTTTCTCAGCGGGGCGAGCCGTGGACTTCGTTAAAGGCATCGCGGAACACACTCACCATCCAAGTTTCTGAAAGCGTCCATGTGAGCCCACACAGCGTGTCGACATATTCCCAAGTCGCCCTCGATCCAAAGCCTCCCTCGGACGTGCTTAGGATACATCACGCTCCTGGCGGCTCGCTTTGCGCTGACACTGGTGGATACTTTGTGCTCCGCCCTCAAATTTCCTTTGAAAAGTGGGTACGAGTCCCAGACGTCCGCAGGGAGAAAGCGTGTCAATGCAGTGTATGTGCGTGAACTCTTCAACGCGAAAATGGTGAAGGCGTCAGCTTCTATATGTAGCAACCCGAAACCCCCACGGTGTGCTCCAAGCAAACGTGGGCAAATGCCCTCATTTTTACTTTTCCCTCCTCACCCTGACTTTTAAATCCACGGCCCTCCCTCACCCTCACTTCGAAAATTTTGCTGGCCCTCCCTCGCCCTCATCCTCATATTGTGGGCCCTTCCTCCCCCTCAGTAACAGTATTTTTAAAGCTCGGGTTATTTTTTGTAGTATGCAACTTCTGGCGATATTACTGGGTAATAAACATATTAGACAAGCTCTCAAGGTGCTATTGAACGAGAGGCTAGATGCTTATATTATTGTGTGTGTGCGTGTGTGTGTGTTGTTTGAGCTAATACGTGAGACAAAATCGCGACAGTTAGGAGTTGATCCCCAAAATATCATTCTGCCCTTACTTGTGGCACGCACTGCATGCATACATAGGCCCTGCACTTATGACATTTCATTGTTATCTTTATGCACTGCTAAAATGAGTTAGTGCGTTGTTGTGTCTGTGTATGCCAAGAATATTTTGAAAATAATGCAGTAGCGTTTACCAAGACAATTACAGCAAGTGATAAGCCCAAAATAGACTCAAAAGAAAGAAAGTTTGTAGATCGGTTGATTACCATTACGCAAGGATATTGAGATAGCGCTGATTGATTGATTGATTGATTGATTGATTGATTGATTGATTGATTGATTGATTGATTGATGGTAACATTATTTCGTCAGAAAATGTAAATGGAGATGATCCGTGCTAGGTGGCTATATCAGCCCACGGCTCACAGCGACCAGAGTAGCCCCCCATGCAGCACAGGTCATCGGCCCAATATTGCAACAGGATGGTCCCATCCTGGTCCTTTGTAGGGCCGGCCGTTGCCAATACGGCTCCAATGTTGAGCCAATTACTTTTGCTGCTTAGGTCATTCTGTGGCCCGGGCTTGAACGCCCAGCTCTGAGCTGACCAACACGGCATCCTATTGCTTGAGAGTAGGAATTTGTATCGGAGATTCAGGTGGCGGCACCTCTTCACAGTTTCACAATATGTCATCGTAAGTGCCTATTTCGCCCCATAGTGTACATTCCGAGTCGTAATCACTGGGACAGAATTTATTAAGCAAGCAGTCATGGAGGACCGTGTCTGGCGCTGTCTCTAGGTGGTCTCCTGCTTCTTATCTAAGGTTTTCTTTATAAGAGGGGGGGAGGGGGAGTCCCTTTTTGCAGTTTAAAACTAGTAATGCACTGGGTCTCCAGAATTTCACTTCTTCGAATCTCGTACCATTTCGTGCGGTTTGTTGCATGCTTGTCTGATGAAGCCTCCACGCGCACGGATGGAAGATGAAGACCACGCTTTCAAACTACATCGTGAAAGACTGGCACTTTAACACGCGTTAACGCGGGTACTACGTCACGAAGACGCCTACAATGAAAGCACATCTCGAGAGCTTGGCAATTCGTACGGACAGGATGTTAGAAGTTGTCCCAACTGATTGTTTATCTGAGGGAAGTGTATGAACCGACCGACTTTAAACCGCAGTGGCACTCCCTCTTGGTCATGTGGTCAGTCTTGCTTCGCGTCTATTTCTCTGTTGTTGTGTCTTTCTTGCGATGTCTTTCGTGCCGTTTCTTAAAAGCTTTGTAAATAATTTATTTAATGTAAATAGAATATATTTTCAATGTGACAAACGCCACGCTTAAAAAATAGTTGCGGTGATGGCATAGTGGTCTGAAGCAGCGGCCAGAGGAAGATTTTTTGGCACCGCCATGGTTCGGGTCCCGCTCCACTTGCTATAAAGTTATTTTTATTTATTTAGTGTCTTCCCACAGTGCGATGCCGGATTTTCCGCTAGAGTAGGGTTCTTATGCGGTCGCTTAAAATAAAACGTTCTTCAGGCCACTTGAAAATCCAACAGGTCGCTAAAATGCAGAATTTCGGCTGAGTAATGGCAATAACTAGCTCCCCCAGTCTGAAGTGAAAAATTCCTGTGGTTGCCAGTTTAGTGGCCTAGCGCTTCCACTGCGCCGAGAAGCGAGAAGCAGCACCTGCAATCGCAGGGCAGTGGCGCGTAGCTTAACGGCTGCATCTCTGCGCCAGTAGCGGAATCCGAACTCACAAGGTTCGGTGAATGTAGAGAATGGCCACTTAAAGCACAGCACAGATCTAAAATTATGCCGTATCACGCAAGCTTACGTAAAATTATAAACAATGTCCTTGGACGGGATGACTCCCGTTCAATTCCGAGAAAGGTAACTATTAATGACCGTGAACTTGGAGATCACGACATAGCTGAATACTTCAACCATTATTTTGTAAACGCTGCAACACCGAATAGTTCTCCCTCAGATACAGTCACCATAGCTTATAGCTGTGCTGAAAGCATATTTTTTGCTCCTACAGATGAAAATGAAATACACAGCACATTCATGAGCCTAAAAAACAGTAGATCTTTGGACACTATCGATATTCAAATTAAACCTGTTAAGTATGTATTAGAATTGCTAACGTCTGCCCTTGCTCATATTTTTAATCTTGTCCTTGAGACAGGCATATTTCCAACTTCTATGAAATGTGCGAGGGTATCTGCGTTATACAAAGGCGGTGATCACAACCTTGCGTCCAATTACCGTCCCATTTCTGTCCTCCCAGTATTTTCGAAGGGATTGGAAAAAATTATTCTTTCTCGCATTACAAACTTTTATGATAAGCACAGTATTTTGACAAACTCACAGTATGGTTTCAGAAAGGGACGGTCGACTGAAGCCGCCTTGTTAGCCCTGAAGGAAATAATTTTGGAAAATATTAATAATAATTTATTGACAGCCGGAATTTTCCTCGATTTTAGTAAAGCCTTTGACTCCATTGATCACAGTATTCTCATTAGTAAACTTTCATCATATGGAATTCGTGGTACAGCTTTAGCTTTAGTTAAATCCTACTTAGAAAATAGGTGCCAGTGCGTATGTATTAACAACCAAAGGTCATCATTCTTACCAATAGTATGTGGCGTGCCACAAGGAAGTATATTGGGGCCCCTTTTATTTAATACTTTTATCAATGATATCGTAAATATTGACACCACAGTTAAATTCATAATCTATGCTGATGATAGCACCTTACTTATTTCTGGGAGTAATATTAGCGCACTAGAGTTAAAATGCAATGATATCCTTACTAAACTATCGGCATGGACTAGAGTAAATAAAATCAAAGTAAACCCAACTAAATCCAAAGCCGTTATTTTTCGTGCTCAGAATAAAACAGTTCCTCCGGTGAATTCATTCGTTTTTCAAGACCAGCATATAGAAATAGTCAGCGAGCATAAGGTTCTCGGTGTGTATTTTTCTGCCCATCTTAAATGGGACGCTCAAATTATTCATATCTCTAGAAAACTGTCTGCTGTTACTGGCGTAATCTCACGCTGCCGCACATTTCTTCCCACAAGCGCTAAACTACAAATATATTACGCTCTATTTCTTTCTCATATTAACTACTGTACACTGGTATGGGCAACAACAACTAAAAGAAATATTAACAAGCTTCTCGTTTTGTAGAGGAAAATTGTTCGTCTTATCGCAAACACCGAACCAACATCAAGTGTTAATTCCACAATAGGATCTTTCAATATGATCCGTGTAAATAATATATATGAATTTCGTTTGTTACAAATAACATACTTTTCTTCCACAGGTATGAGTAATTTCTTGACACAACTTGCTTCCCTTGAATATCGTACACCAAAAGTTAACACTCGTTGTACTGACACTTGGTCCTTACCACAGTTTCGAACTGATTACAAGCTGCAATCCTTGGCTCACAATCTGCCATTTTTTCTAAATAAATATAAAGATACTGCTGGATTTAGTCCAAAACAACTGCGAACATACTTTGTGAAAATGTAATCTGTATTTATTCTTATGTCATCTGAGAAAATGTCTGTCATCACTGTACTCTTTTTTTTGCATTCATTCATTATTGATAAACATTCTGTTATCTTATTTCTGCTGTGTTGCTCTCATGCATACGCTGTATAATTTCTTTTCTATTTATTTATTGACGACCGCTACTGTATTGTTCATTAATTGTTATTTCGTTTTGTCTGCTGCTGCCATGTAATGGTTTCCTGGGCCTTCGTCAAGCTGTTCGTACAGCTTTTAGCCCAGGTGACCATCCAGATACTTTCTGGAGAATAAAAATATGATTTGTATGAAATAACAACAAAAGTAAGCCTGTTCAGGTCAAGCAAAACCATATAAAGTCAAAATAAACCATGCAAAACAGGGCTAATAAGTACAGCCCACAATAATTTCTGGTTAACCGCAAGCTAAACCTCCCGTGACTTTTTTTCTTGCATGTCTACGCGTTACCCAAATGCTTAGTGTCAATTCCCTACCGTGCCAGCAAGAAATTTGGTTCACAAAATCATGCGCGCAATTACTGTATTTATTTATTTAGTTATTTATATCAATGCTCTCAAGGCCCAATTCGGGCATTACATAGCGGGGGATTCATCAAAGAAAACTTAACAAATATACAACACAGAATATAAACGGCTGAAGACAGAAAAAAAATGGCTAGGAACAGGTACTTGAAAGAATGCGCGTATAGCAAATCTCACAAAACAAAAAATGGCTGTGGTTTAGCTCTGGTTAACCCTAGCTGAATTGCGAAAGCTTCTTTTCCTCGGCAAGTGTTCTACGTAGCGTTTCCCGTCTCATTCAGGCGCTCTCGAGAACTCACACCGGTCTCTTCCGCAGTTTAAGAGTCATTCCGGGACGTGGCATGACTTCTTTTAGCCGCATCTTCGTTACGACGCTTCTCGAGTCGTGCGGCGCGCTCTTCTGGCGTCTCTTAAGCGCGTTGTCTCTTCCTCGCTTCGTCCTGTCGTTGTTGCGTCTCTCGCGCTTCGCGCTCTCCATATCGACTAAAATACACTGAGGCAAAGCGCATATATATATATATATATATATATATATATATATATATATATATATATATATATATATATATATATATATATATATATATCTCGCGAGGCGACACTTCCTCTCCCTCTAACCCAGCGGAGCACATCTAGCGGAGCGAGCGGCGACGGCAGCAGCGTCGACGGCGGCGTCATCTTTTGGAGCGCGGCTGCGGCGTTGCCAGGCAACGGCGGCTCATGGTCAGGTGACGCTGATACGGCTGAAGTGCGCGACGAGCCGAAATGGCTCGCTGGCTGGAGTAGTAAAGCTTTCGCTTTCAAACAGCACAAATCCCACGTTCAGAAGTTTCAAAATATGGCATCTAACATTTCACTGAACGTTACAAACGACACGCACACACTGAAGCAAACGAAAAAAAAACACGCACATCGTTTTACATTCAAATTTTCTAAGTAGAACCAAAGTGCTTTTTGAAATGGTGATGTTCTAGCGACAACCGCAATACTAGAAGGAACCGCATTCTACTCTTCAATAGCCACGACCAAAGGTAAGTATTTGTATCGTTCTGTCCGAGCGAAAAATGGGTTTAGCCTTCTTCATATGATCTACACGAGCCGGTGTGTACGGTGCCGGGAGAAGATTTGAACATGCAAATGGTGTGTTGCTGTGGTAGAGAGTATGGAAAAAAAGATAAACGGCTGAATTTTTTGCGCACGACCAGAGGCTGGAGATGGAGCGATATTTTCAGTGCTGTTACAGTTTGATACCGAGAGTAACGGGAAAGGATGAATCGAGCAGCCTTGTTTTGTGTAGATCCCAACCTGTTGATAAGAAAGGTATAATGAGGGTTCCAGATTACTGACGCGTATTCTATCGCCGGCCTGAGTAGCATGTTGAATGCGTGTAGTTTTGTGTTCTGGTTGGCTTGGTGCAGTCGGCGTTAAAGAAGACCAAGTTTTTTTAAGGCTTTGGTAGTGATCAGTTCAATATGAATGCTCCAGGATAAATTAGACTTAAATTTTACACCAAGGTATATCTACGGTGCAGTTTCAATGATAGTATTATTAACAGTGTAGGCATTAGGACTCGTGTTAGCAGCGGAAGTAAACTTTAGATGTTTAGTTTTATCTGCGTTAATTACCATTTTCCACCTGCCTCACCAATGAGTTAGCTCATCAAGGTCAGTCTGGAGAGCAATGATGTCAAAAGGGCTCGATATTTCTCGGTAAATTACACAGTCGTATGCAAATAATCGTAATGTTGATGCTATGTTCGACGTGATCTCTTTAATATATATTAAGAAAAGCAGTGGACCCAGCAGCGAGCCCTGAGGTACTCCTGAAGCAACAACTCTATGTCTTGATAAGAAGCTTCCTAACTTAACTGACTGAAAGCGATTTGTTAGAATTGCGTTACTCCACTGCGTAGTACGTTGATCCAGCTGCAGGTTGTATATTTTTATCATCAGGCTGTTGTGAGGCACGCGATCAAAAGCTTTGGAGAAATCAATAAAGATGGAGTCAATGTAGAGGGAAGAGTCGATTGCTTGATGAAGGTCTGTTATTAACTCAAATAACTGTGTCTGACACGAAAAATGTTTGCGGAAGCCATGCTGGTTGTTATGAAGCAAGGTGTTCTGTTAAGATGAGTCATGATGTTAGTGTATTTAATGTGTTCGAGTACCTTGTAACATAGCGAGGTTAATGAAATTGGCCTTTAATTATTAGGAACGAATCTGTGTTTAGATTTAAATACCGGGCATACTTAAGTGGACCTCCAATCTTCTGCCACACATGTCGTATCAAGTGAGTGTTAGAAAATGAGATAGCAGAAAAGCTGTGTGCTGGCAGGTTATTTTTAACAGTTTGCGCGTTGATACCATCGTGTCCTGGGCTAGTGTTGTGGGGTAGGCGTTCAATTGCACCGTACTAGCTCTCTTAGAATTAACAGTGTTCCAAAATAATAATAATAATTGTTTTTTTTTTTGGGGGGGTGGAATGGAAATGGCGCAGTATCTGTCTCATATATCGTTGGACACCTGAACAGCGCAGTAAGGGAAGGGATAAAGGAGGGAGTGAAAGAAGAAAGGAAGAAGAGGTGCCGTAGTGGAGGGTTCCGGAATAATTTCGATTACCTGGGGATCTTTAACGTGCACTGACATCGCACAGCACAAGGGCGCCTTAGCGGTCTTATGGAGGAAAAACGCTAGGGCCAGTTTTTTTTTATCAAACTAGTGAGTTTAAAATTAAAATATTTGCTTTTGGCTTCAGAAATTTCTTTTTCAGCTATTTTGGAAATGCTTCTGTAGTTTTCTCTGTCTGTAGCTTTCTTTGATCGAAGCGCTTTCCTAAATGCTCTTTTTTTTCTATTTAGTGCCCTATTGGCATCTCTGGTAAACCAAGGATCTTTAGTACGTAAGCTTATCATTCGTTTTGGCACGCAGGAATCTTCAATTTCTTTGAGTTTGGCAGTAAAAAACTTACAATTTTCGTTAGTCGTGTGGCTGTGAAAATTGACCTGAAAACTATTTTTGAAAGTTTCCAGCAACAGGTTCATTTTTGCAACATCCGGACGTACGTAGTTGTAGATAAGCTTTTAGGTTTTTGTTTTGTCGGTCCGTGGAAGTGAAAGAGAACAGTGCACAACTTTGTGGTCACTTATTTCTTCCAAGACGTGGATGTCTGAGAGCTCAGGATGGGTTGTTAGGATGAGGTCAAGGACATGTTTACCACGAGGGGGCTCGTGAGCTTTTTGGGTGAGCCGGTGATATTGAAGTAAATGAAGGAAGTTAATGTTCTCCTGTCGGTTACTATCGGAGTCAACTGTTAGCGTCGTCCAGTTAATTGCAAGAAACTTAAAGTCACCTGCTAAAGATACCAGGCAATTCGGGTGCTTTATCAGGATCTGCTCAATAGCGTCGTTTAACAGTTCAGTGTGGGCTACTTGGTAGTGTATAACAGGCGCCTATAATGCAAAGTATATGACAAAGTTGAGCAGAAACCCAGACTATTTCTAATGGAGAGTCTATAGGGGTAAGAGATGCATGAAAATCTTGGTTAATCGCAATGGGCCCTCTTCCTCCTCGTCGATAATCAGCCCTATCTTTCCTAAATAAAACGAACAATGATGGAAGCGCGATTTCGTGACATATGCAATGCCTTCGGTTGTCCACGTTTCCGCACCCACTATGATAACAGCTGAGAAGGTATGTGCAATAACTTTAAGGGCGTCTACTTTGTTATGTATGCTGCGGAAGTTTGCCAAGACAAAGGAGATTTATTTATTTATTTGTTTATTTATTTATTTATACATACTGCTAATCCCATTTGGGATTGTTGCAGGAGGGTAAAATAGGGTTAGTAATAACAGTTCTTAAAATACATCATTTTGGTGAAGATCGAAAAATAGACAACAAATAGTAAGGGTAAAGCAAGGGCACTGGAATTAACTATGGAAATACAACAAAAATACAACAACGCAGAATAACAGTACAACGAACTGTATCATAACTATATCGAAACAAGGCAAATTAATCTCACAATAGGCGTCATGACAGAAGTTACATCGCAATAGTTCCGAAAACAATACTGGTAGTGTGTGTATACCTGTACAAAGTTAAAGTTAAAAAGGCACACAGAAAAGGAAGCAATATTAGCAACACAGAAAACACACACAAAAATATTTGCTAATTAAGTACCGAGCTCTCGATAGCAGCGCTGAACTTTCCTATCGATGAGCTGCTAGTTATTGAAGGGTTTAGACTGTTCCTTTCACGTGCGGCAAACGGAAAAAATGAGTATTTGAAGCTGTCAGTATGGAAAGGGTATTCGTTAAGTGTATTAGAATGTTTGAGACGCGTCGATCTTGCTTTAGAAATGGAATTATATTTAGTAACGTCAAGTTTTAATTGCTCGTGAATTAGTTTATACATAATCTTGTGTCGCGCGAGTTTACTACGTATTTGGAGTGTTTGTATCCCCTCACGTTCCATTTTTTCTGTTGGTGAGTCAGTTGTTTGGTATTTGTTAAATATAAATCTGGCAGCTTTTCTTTTAACTGCTTCGAGTTTGGCAATATTTTGATTAGTATGAGGGAACCAAACGACTTTACCATATTATAAGAGAGATCTAACGATAGTGTCGCACGCTAATAGTTTAGATTGGGCAGGGGCTAGTCGCAGACGTCGTCTAATAAAAAGGAGTCGTTTTAGAGCTGTTGATGTAATCATGTCAACGTGGGCGTTCCACCGGAGGTCATCAGTTATTAGTACACCGAGATATTTATGTTCTATGACTGTAGTAAGTGGTATGTTATTTATGGTGTATGGAAAATTTGATTTATGCTTCTTCCTTGTTATTGTCATTCAAGCTGATTTAGTAGCGTTAAGGGTCATCTGCCAGTCCGTGCACCATTTTGTTATTGATTTAAGCGCATTGTTAAGGGTCTGATGGTCATCAACGGTGTTTATTTCCTTATAAATTATGCAATCGTCTGCAAATAGTCGTATGTTGACATTAGCATTAGCGGCTAAATCTTTGATGAAGATTAAAAAGAGGATGGGGGCCAAGACACTGCCCTGGGGAACACCGGATAAAACTTGGACTAGGTGGGAAGTTTGTTGTTTAATTTCTACAAACTGTGTTCGATCTGATAAATAATTTCTAATCCAGTTAACTATACGCTCTTGACCTAGTGTCGTCTCAAGCTTATTAATTAGTTTGTTATGCGTAACCCAATCAAATGCCTACGAAAAATTAAGTAGTATTAGGGCGGCTTGTTTTCGGCTATCTATGCTTTGCGATAAATTATGTATTAGTACTAATAATTGAGTTACCGTGGAAAGCCCTTGGCGGAAGACATGCTCAAATAGTGATAATATACTTTCATCTTCGAGAAAAATTGTTATGTGCTTAAGGATAATATGCTCAAGTATTTTAGGCACTGAGCAGGTGATGGAAATGGGTCTGTAGTTAGTAACATCAGTCTTGCTTCCTGGCTTGCGTATAGGGATGATTTTTGCTTTTTTCCATTCCTGTGGGAGTGTGCACGTTATGAATGATTTGTTAAAGATTATGCATAGATACTTAGCCATCCATTCGGCATATCTTTTAAGAAAGAAATTTGGGATCATATCTGGTCCTGGGACCTTTTTTGTATCGAGATTTAATAATAGATTTAAAACCCCGCACTCAGTAACAGTGAGTGGTACAATGCGTTTCGTTCCTGAATTGCTGAAGGGAGGTAGATTACCGTTGTCGTTAGTGAAAACTGAAGAAAAATAATAATTCAATGATCTGGCAAACTCAAGGCTTTCTTCTTCCGAGAGTGGATTATCAGTATTTTTCTTAGGATTTAAGTAGCTCCAAAATTTTGTTGGGGACGTCCTTATAAAATTGTTTAGCGTATGAGTAAAGTTGTGTGATTTAGCGGTCTTTAGTCGACCTTTCATGTACTGTATTGCTAAGGTGTGGTTTTTCCTTGTTTCAGTGCAAAATTTTAATTTGAGAGCTTTTTCCAATCGATTTACTTTGCGTTTAGCATGTATAACGTCACGTGTTATCCAAGGGTTGCGTGACTTTGCGTTTAGCATGTATAACGTCACGTGTTATCCAAGGGTTGCGTGTCTTTACTTTTTTGCTTCTACAAGGCACGAATTTCAGAATGCAATGCAATACAATGTTTTTAAAGGATTCCCATAAAGTGTCAATGTCAGTTGTGCGACATGCAAGATTATAAAAGGAATCAAAGTCGAAGTACAGGTGATCTAGAATGCTTTAATCGTCAGCCCTAGTAAAGTCAAGAACTTTAGTTCGCGATCACGGGGATGACAGCGTGCCGACAATGGGGACACTGCAAAAGATTAATTTGTGATCTGAGATTCCATCAAGAATGTCTACTTTACTTCTGCCAAGAGCAAAATGGTGGCTAAGAAATATCAGATCAAGAGTGTTAGTCGACAGTCCTGTAACACGTGTCGGATGGTTTCCTATCTCAGTGAGGTTAAACTGAAGCATGATATCTAGTAAGGCATCTGAGGAAGCGGAACTATGCTGCATTGCGTGTCAGTTGATATCTGGAAGATTGAAATCCCCCAGCAATATCAGTCTCGTTCCTAAAAGAAAACGTTGCATATAGCTGTGCAAAGCTCACATATACTCATGATCGCAAGAGGGGCTTCGATAAACGCAGCCTACCAGGAACGTATGTGGACCTAATACTAGCCTGAAAAAGACTGCTTAACACCTTCAACATCGGCAAGTGGAGTGAATTGTATTTTTTTATTGATGAAAATGGCCACTCCACAACCACGGCTTCGTCTATCCTTTCGAATAATTGCGTAATTTGGAGGTGAAATTTCTGTGTCCAGCACATCGGGTGTCAGCCATGTTTCTGTCACAGCCAGAAAATCTAGTTCCATGCCGATAAGTATGCTTTCTAAGGAGTCAAGTTTATTCATGATGATACGAGCATTTGCGTTTGCAAATGTTATTTCGGTTTCTGTTTGAGACGGCGTGGGCGTAGTGCCATACCTTCGTCTTGGCTGTTTTTTTTAGGCGACAGGAGAACTAGATTTGCTCTCCAATGGCCTTATACAGTTCTCTTCTCCGTCCCAACAGAATAGTTCGCCGTTTAAGCGTAATTTATCAAAGAGAAGCGAAACTTTGTCTCCGTTATCTTTATACTTTTTCGCGGCATCCCATAATTTCTTCCTGATGCAACGGACACGCGCCGAGTAGTCCTCACTGACAAGTAATCTGACCCCTTTACTTACCACAGTTTCTTAGTATTTTTTTTTTGTCACGGGAGTCAAGCAGTTTTACAATAACTTGTCTGGCTTCTTTACCAGTTATCGATCGACCCAGTCTGTGTATTCTTTAGATGTCAACTGGGTCAATTTTTAGGATATTCTTGATTATTTTCTTGTTTACTGTTTGTTCCAGTGAGTCCCTATACTCATCTGTATTCTCAGGAATGCCATAAATTATAAGGTTTGATCTTCTTTAGCGAATTTCAAGATCCTCTATTTTCATCTCAAGAGCAATAACTATTTTCTTCATAGTGTAAATTTCCTGCAGACAAGTCGTGATTTTGCTGTCGAGTATAGAGAAGTATTCTAATTTTGAATCTATGGAAACGAGCCGTTCTTCTCTTATCTCTTTTAGGTCCGCCGTTATGCTCTGCAGCTGTGTCATTAGCTGAGCCATATCTGGACCAGGGTTGGATTCAATGTCACCAAATAATAGTAACAACTTCACGGAATACAATAAGTGACATAACACTGCACAAATCAGCTCCGGGCACGGCAGCACAACAAGACAACGGTCGCTCGATCGAAAGCATTTGCTGTAGCATTTGCTCACCTGTACGAGAAAGACCATCGGGTTGCTGTACCGCATGCCTGATGCGCCGCCGTGCCCAAAGATACGTCCAGGCTCGTCCGCCGCTTTTATAGCATGCCGAGGCCGGTGCACCGCCAGGAAAGCGCTGTGTTCGTTGCTGTTCGTTGACGTCGGTGGTGCCAGCTGGTTGCGTTTCTCGAAAATTAAAGCCAGGAAGGGTAGCGCAGCCGCCTCGTGTCGGTCGAAACCGCTGACGAGTAGGGTACTATCAGGCGGAGGCTGGCGTGGATCATCTTGGCCCACCGGTATCAGCAGTGCAGTGATGATCACCTGTACGAGAAAGACCATCGGGTTGCTGTACCGCATGCCTGATGTGCCGCCGTGGCTTTGGTACGGTTTGGTTTTGGCCGCCGTGGTTTTGGTACGGATTGGTTTGGTTTTGGTACGGTTGGTTTCCTGTCAATTCTCGGTGGCGTATGCCTGGAAGGAAGTTTTTTCACGCTGTCTGTTGCCGAATCATACCGGTAAACACCAAACACCATTTTTCATGTGAAGCTTTTGAAAGCTTACAGAATAACGCTCGTTTTCCCTCATATTCGCTTTGGCGAAGTAGCGCAGCCTTTCCTGTGCATGTAGAACCTTCGGGGAGAAGTCTTCGTCTAGCCATACTTTTCGTTCCCTGAGTTCTTTTAATATGTGTACCTTTAGATATGCTCCGAAATTAGATTTAAAGTTCCGGAATTTAACTCTACAAATTTTTGCTATATTACGTGGTCACACGTCTCACAAGGATCAGAAATAACCCAAGAGACGTGCTTCTTTTACTTGGAGAGCTTTAGCACATTGTACAGTGCAAGGTGGAGCGAGAGATGAGTCAGGCGAAGGTGTTTAAGCTGGTTTATTTAAATGATAAGACTGCAGTGGTTGGCTTTGCCCACCACATTGCGGCACCGCTTTCCTATGCCGAACTTCTAGTGGAAATAGAAAATAGAAAGAAGATACGACTGAATTCAACTACTCGCATTGTGAATGAAAAAGTTTCACACCAACGCCACCAATAGACGTTGATTTCACACTGGAATTTCAAAGAAGCATGCTTTTTGTTAGCTGCAGCCAGTTCTTTAAAATTTCACTGAGCTTAAATCAGACTTCGTTCCGGGAAAGGCTTACACTTGAGAAATCAACAATTTTACTCTCTTTAACAATTATCATTTTTACACTCTGACCCTCTGAGAGACTCGGGGCAGGTGGTACCACGGTTCCCGTTGGACCGGCAGCCACCCGAATGGCCGGCCATTTCCCTCTTGTTAGCGCACTATAAACGGTGTTCCCCCTGAGACTATATGCATTTTTTTTTAAAACAGGCTTTCTGACTTAGAAGAGCGCTTTTTTCGCCCTAGCATTGTCAGCGGTGTACTACATCGCGGCGACGGAGAAGACGTGTGGCTTTCCGCCTTTCGTGTTCGCCTCGTGTACCTCCAGACTGTAGAAACTACGCCTTCCCCGGGAACGTTCACCCTAATAACTAGCGCTTTAAAACGGGAATTCTTAACGGACTGCATAGAAACGAAACGCTAGCCCAGAGCACGGTTCAGGCCACCACCTGCACCCTCAGACAGTGTATCTTGCCCTCCCTCACCTCATTATATCTTTCCTCCCTCGCCCTTATCTAATAGTGTCTTCCATCCCTCACCCTCATCTCACCATGTCCATCAGCTAATCTTTCCACTACTTGTGCGGCGTCACCATTCATATCATCATTTAGCCCCACCGCTACTACTACTAAATTGCTCCCTGCAACATTCTCAGAAAAGTTTGGTTTTTCTCTCTCAGTACCACGTCCATGGTCCTCCCTGAGAATACCCCTAACCAGAACGACTGAGAGTACCAAGGTTTACTCTTTTATTTTTATTTACATATACTGTCGTCTCGCAGAGCAATCCATTACAGGATTGGCTACATACACAATGATCACAATATCGCAACACGTCTGCAAAGGAAAGCAAAGAAAATAAGCTCACTATCACATATCGTTTTGTACTTGATTGGCAAATTTGTCATGCGCCAAAACACGAAAGTAACCAAGCAGTGAATTCCACAATTCTGTAGTGCAAGGAAAAAAAAAAGAGTATTTATAAGAGCCAACAGATGCCTTCAATGAAAATAAGTTCAGCGGGCTACTGCGTCGCATGCGTGGCACAGAACGACTGGAGAACTGAATTAGTGCTTGGTCGTAGGTTAGTAGGCCGCCATTGGAATCTGAACCTGGCAACGTTTAACGCTAGAACTTTAGCTAGTGAGGCTAGCCTAGCACTGCTGTTTGAGGAACTAGCGGGAATTAAATGGGATGTGATAGAGCTTAGCGAAGTTAGGAGGACAGGTGAGGCGTATACAGTACTAAAGGACGGACACATACTGTGCTATCGCGGGTTAGAGGATAGACGAGAACTTGGTGTGGGATTCCTCATTAATAAGGATATAGCTGGCAACGTAGAGGAGTTCTACAGTATTACCGAGAGGGTAGCAGCTATAGTAATTAGGCTGAATAGGAGGTACAAGCTGAAAGTGGTGCAGGCCTACGCACCCACATCCAGCCATGATGACCAGACCGTTGAAAGTTTCTATGAGGACGTAGAATCGGCAATGAATAAAGTAAAATCGCAGTACATTGTACTGATGGGCGACTTCAATGCGAAGGTGGGCAAGAAGCAGGCTGACGACCACGCGGTAGGTGACTGTGGAATAGGCTCTAGAAATAGCAGGGGAGAGTTATTAGTCGAATTCGCGGATAGAAATAATTTACGGATCATGAATACCTTCTTCCGCAAACGAGAAAACAGGAAGTGGACCTGGAAGAGCCCCAATGGTGAGAATAAAAATGAAATCGACTTCATACTATGCGCTAAACCTGGCATCATTCAGGATGTGGCCGTCCTCGGAGAGGTGCGTTGTAGCGACCACAGAATGGTAAGGTCTAGACTTAGCTTAGACTTGAAGAGGGAACGGAAGAAGCTAGTGAAGAAGAAGACCATTAACGAGTTAGCCGTAAGAGGGAAAGCACAGGAGTTTAGGATAGCGCTGCAAAACAGATATTCGGCTTTAACTGAGGAAGATGATCTTGATGTTCATTCAATGCACGATAATCTGACATCAATAATTACGGAGTGCGCAGTAGAAGTAGGCGGTAGGACAGTTCGAAAGGATACCGGGAAGCTATCTCAGATGACGAAAGATCTGATTAAGAAGCGCCAAAACATGAGGGCATCTTACCCTACCGATAGAATAGAACAAACGGAGCTATCAAAGTTAATTAATAAGCGCAAGGTAGCCGACATAAGGAAGTTTAATATGGAGAAAATCGAGCATGCTATAAAGAACGGAAGTAGCCTAAAAACAGTGAAGAGGAAACTAGGCATAGGTAAAAACCAGATGTATGCATTAAGAGACAAGCAGGGCAATGTCATTAGCAATATGGATAAGATAGTTAACGTAGCCGAAGAGTTCTACACAGAACTGTACAGTAGCCAATGTAATCAGAGCGTTAATGAGAAAGACAGCAGTGCACAGCAATGCGTCATCCCGCCAGTAACGAAAGATGAAGTAAAGAAAGCCTTAGAAGCAATGAAAAGGGGAAAAGCAGCTGGGGAGGATCAGGTAACAGCAGATCTGTTGAAGGATGGAGGGGACATCGTGCTAGAAAAACTAGCCACCCTGTATACGCAATGCCTTATGACCTCGACTGTACCAGAAGCTTGGAAGAATGCAAACATTATCTTAATTCATAAGAAGGGAGACGCCAAGGACTTGAAAAATTACAGGCCGATCAGCTTACTATCCGTTGCCTGCAAAGTATTAAGGTAATCGCTAATAGAGTGAGGGCCACGTTAGACTTTAATCAACCAAATGATCAGGCAGGCTTTCCTAAAGGATATTCCACAATAGATCATATTCACACTATCAATCAGGTGATAGAGAAATGCTCAGAATGTAATCAACCTCTATATATAGCTTTCATTGACTACGAGAAAGCATTCGACTCAGTGGAAACCTCAGCAGTCATACAGGCATTGCGTTTTCAGGGGGTAGAAGAGCCTTATGTCAAAATACTGGAAGATATATATAGCAACTGCACAGCTACTATAGTCCTCCATAAAGTCAGCAATAAAATTCCAATAAGGAAGGGTGTCAGGCAAGGAGACACGATCTCGCCAATGCTGTTCACCGCATGTTTACAGGAGGTATTTCGAGGCCTGAATTGGGAACAGTTGGGAATAAGAATAAATGGAGAATACCTAAATAATGTGCGATTTGCTGATGACCTTGCCTTGCTGAGTCACTCAGGAGGTGAACTGCAAATCATGATCAATGAGTTAGGCAGGCAGAGCAGACCGATTGGTCTAAAAATTAACATGCACAAAACCAAGGTAGTGTTCAACAGCCTAGCAAGCGAACAACAGTTCACAATCGGCAGCGAGAGCCTAGAAATTGTGACGGAATACGTCTACTTAGGGCAGGTAGTGACAGCTGATCCGGATCATGAGAGGGAGATAACTAGAAGGATAAGAATGGGGTGGAGCGCATATGGCAAATTCTCGCAGATCATGAGTGGCAGTTTATCAATTTCCCTGAAGAGGAAAGTGTACAACAGCATAATCTTAGCGGTACTCACCTACGGGGCAGAAACGTGGAGGCTAACGAAAAGAGTTCAGCTTAAGTTAAGGACAACTCAGCGAGCCATGGAAAGAAAAATGATAGGTGTAACGTTAAGAGATCGGAAGCGGGCAGAGTGGGTGAGGGAACAAACACGGGTTAATGACATCCTAGTCAAAATCAAGGGAAAGAAATGGGCTTGGGCAGGGCATGTAATGCGAAGGCAAGATAACCGCTGGTCCTTAAGGGTAACGGAGTGGATTCCAAGAGAAAGTAAGCGGAGCAGGGGGCGGCAGAAGGTTAGGTGGGCGGATGAGATTAAGAACTTTGCAGGCAAAGGGTGGATGCAACTGGCAAAGGATAGGGTTAATTGGCGAGACGTGGGAGAGGCCTTTGCCCTGCAGTGGGTGTAGTAACGTCGATGGTGATGATGATTACGATGATGATGACTGATAAAGTGCCAAGTATAATATTTTGGAAGAGAATGATGCGGTGAAGCATGCGCCTCTCAGCAAAACAGGGAAGCGATAAGATGGTGGCATGTGTCGAGGGCGAGAAATTGCGGTCATAACGGCAATAAGTAAATCTGATTGCTTTTTTTCTAGCAGATTCAATAAGTTTTATATCGCGTGGATGACAGGGTTACCAACCGACAGAATCATGTTCAAGAAGGGGTCTAACCAAAGATTAAAACGGTGTAACCTTGCACTCTTTTGGGGCTATCTTCAAGCTGCATTTCAGGAAACCAAGTTTTCTCCGTGCTTTTGCTCACATTCTTCCTGTATGCCCGTGCCACTTCAGATTAAGTGTAAACGTTGCTCCTAGGTATTTAAACTCATTTACCTGTGTTAGACTAAAGGTTTTGGTTTATGGTTTATGGGGGTTTCACGTCCCAAAGCGACTCAGGCTATGAGAGACGCCGGAGTGATGGGCTCCGGAAATTTCGACCACCTGGTGTTCTTTAACGTGCACTGACATCGCACAGCACACGGGCCTCTAGAATTTCGCCTCCATCGAAATTCGACCGCCGCGGCCGGGATCGAACACGCGTCTTTCGGTCCAGCAGCCGAGCGCCATAACCACTCAGCCACTGCGGCGGCTGTTAGACTAATGCATTTATTATTATAGGTGCACTTAAGTGTTTCCCTTTTGTGCGCAAATGTCATGGAAGCAGTTTTCTTGAAATTCCTGAAATCACCTTTTACTCGCACAATTATAGCATTTTTACACCTCATGTTTGACTCGCCCGCCTTAAGCACTTCAGTTCTCTCTCCCTTTCTCCTAACTTCTGAATTCTGCTGCCTCTTATCAGTTACTGTGATCTCATTCCTTAGGTTCAGCTTGTTCCCCTTCTCTCCTTCGCCTCCAGACTTCCTAGCTGCCACCTGTGGGTAGCTCTTCCTGTCTGAGCCTGCCTGACTTCCTTTCTTATCACTCTCCGTCCATGTGACTGGCGCTTGAATGTCCGCCAATGTGGCTTCCGATGGTCCTGTCAGCCATTTTTCCTTCGAACTGACAAATCTGTTTTTGAAGTTTGGACTTCTCTGCCCTCTCTACCTATAGTTTTCTTCCTAGAGTATGCATCCGTAACGCTAGGTCGGTGTTTGCTTGGTCAGCCCTGTCCAGGCGTGCACCTAACCCTGTCCAGTCGTGCGATCCTTCAATTCCTGGTAGTTGTTAGTCAAGAAAAAAAGTGTTCAAATTTTTTGATTTAAAATCTAAAATAAATGTTTAACGTATAATATATATTGCTCAGGTACTATTACCGGATGTTGTGGGTAAAAAGAGCAACCGTCATAAATTCGACTTCGAACTGGCCGCATGTGGTTGCGTTTTAGTTTTCAAACTGGTAGTCTCTGAAAATACCTTGTTAGCTTGGTTCTGCTTATAAGAGTTTTTAATAATTCAGAACAAAAATACTTTTCTTGCTTCGCGTGGTGTGTATATCTATGGCTAATGGTATCCAAAACTTTACCCTATTTTAAATAATTTCATGCCATTTTTGATTGGAATCAAATTTATGAAACACTTGCCTCAAATATTCGTGGCTTATAGTTTAGTTAAACCTAACCTAAAGGGCTCGAAACGACACGGTTGTGCTTTGTGCTTCTGGTACTCTAAACTGAGGCAGGAATTCCCCTTCATGCCTGAAACAAGTAGGTTCCGTGCATATGTCGACAAGATAGTGCCGCCTGCGCCTTCTGTACTGGTAGGCGTTGTAGAAATGACGTAATTTTCGCCGCAAAAGAAGTTATGATTTTCGTAATGAGCAGGAAAACCAAACTGCACTTTTGATGTCGGAATATGTGGCTTAATAACTGGCGCAAGTTTTTATTGATGTTAAGATACCTTTTAAGAGAGGCCACCAAATTACTCCCCACAATTACACATCTATTCCAACAGAATTTACGAATGAAGGAAGGCAGAGCTATAAGAAGTATATATATTCGTGCATTTTCGCTTTGGCTAGTAATAAACAGTCGTGTTTACAAATTAATTCAAAGCTTACATCATTGGCAAAAAAATAGTTACCGTTCTTCGCATGCGTTTCCGGCTTAAAGAACCGTACGCGGGGATTAGCCATTATTTCAGACGAACTCTTCGACGAGTCGCCGCGTGCAGAACTAGCTCTGTCAAACACATGGATCAAGATGCATCAGCGCAGCGTGTCTCTCTCTCTCTATAATATATATATATATATATATATATATATATATGCCATGGCAACTTTTGGGAAAGAGAGGACTTCTGGTTGCTGTCAGAGCAAATATAAGTTTTATGAACTTACACGCAAGGAATATCATACAAAAACTCATTTTCCCGGCCACAGGGCACAGCAAAAGCAGAAGTGCGTGCAACGCTGATGGTGGGCTACGTAACAAAAGGTACACACCTTGAACTCCACTGAAAATAAAAGCTTAAAAAGTGTCAGTGCCTTCGTAGGCGCACTCAAAGGCAGGCTATATATTAGAATTCAGGACCTCCGCCGAGGTGGGGAGGGCGTGAACGCTTCCTTTTAATTTGGTAATACAGTTCATGGAAACGCAGTCATGTGCCTGAAAAGTCTTTTCATTTGGAGAAGTTGGCGTTCCGTCTCAGACAATGAAATTGAAACGAATCAGTGCTGGATAATTTTGTCGACAGACTGTGATGTAGGACCATCATAACCCTAAAACGCTATATACTCAATAGGCGAGAGCGTTATTGCGCTAATGGGCCTTGCAGGGTTCTGTATAAAGAAAGTTCACAGAGTAATTGTGGTGTCGGCCTGGACGGACGCAAGAAGTGAGTCGAGACTCAGCAATACATGACGAATGACGTTTTATTCATGGTGGGGTGGGTTTCATATAGAACAATCACGTGACAATCCAAAGTAAATATGCATAGAGACAAGGCAAAATCCAATCCAAGTAGCACCAAACTGAAACTGAAACTTGGGACACAACAAACTCCCTCCCTTCGGGGAAAAGCAAACATTGGTGAAAAATTGAAATCGAATGGAAAATTTTGAATACGAAGTTATACGAATACAGCACGAGCAAATATCTGAAAACAGAAATCAGCTTACTCCTATCTATGCTTTAAATCCGAGAACAAAATTTCATACCTCATTCCGAAAGAACAATGAATGGACACTTCCATCTTCTTCAAAACCAAACATTTCAGACTTTATCAAAACAATGCCCTTCATCAAACCACTGAATATCAGAAACATCTGAATATCTGAAAGGAATAATGAACACTTCTTAGAAAACAATCAATATACCCATCCGAAATATATCTTTTCCCCTTTTTTCTTTAGAAATAATGAGGGGTCTTAAATGCATGGCAAGCAGAAATCGTCAAAAATGTTCAACAAATGCTCCTAGGGCAGCGTCACTGAAGGCTACTAGTAACGTCAGACACTGGAGTTCACATGATATCAATAATTTTTAGATGAATTCTCTATTCCCTGAGCGTCCCTAGGGAATCTGCTGATGGGCGTCCCCATGAGCATTGAATCCTTCAACTAAATAAAATGATATCTTATAAAATGCTCCTCCTTGCTGTTTTTACTAAATTACGTTAAACATCGGCTAGTTTTATTTGGCCGAAGCGACATCTTACATAAAAGAAAAAGAAAGGTCCACACGACCATAGAACATCGGCGAGCTTTACCCAACCGGAATATAAACATACGAACATCGGCCAATTTTACTAGACCGGAATGAACATACGAAATAACAGCAAATTACCTTCCAAAGAAGTCACGCGACTATGACTGAAATGATATATAATGTCGGACATGAAACAGTACTAAGTGCATCTATCTGCACGAAGAAAAATATGCATAAAAGCCTGAAGACTCATTTCTGAAGAGTTGAGTATTACCTTGATCACGTTAGAATGTCAGTTAGAAGAATGTTCGTATTAAGAAATGCAACCTCATAATATTATACTAAATAATCCTGAGAACACAATGAAAGAATGATGAGAAATATTGAAACATGTCGGACCATAATATCACTAATATTATGCACTGCAATATATCACATTCACTTCCCTTCGATTAGGTACTGGGAAGAAGAAACTGCGAACGAAAGAAATGACATTGAAAAGCATGTAAAATAACTGGTTGCATTTCACGATGAAAGTTAGAATTATATTACCCAAGAATTGAAATCTCAATGCAGTGCCCCTTCTTAGCCAAGGGAGAAAAATGCAAGAAAAGTTATTGGGACACATAGTCCTTAAACCAGTATGGCTTCCGAATGTTCCTTCTTGGTCGCTCCGGTGCCAAACTGGATTCTCGAGCAGACGTTCTCAGTCCAGGTTCTGAAGGCTGCCGCCGGCGTCGGTTCCGAGGCGGAACAGCTGGGGCTGGCCCATCTTCATCAGGCAACACTTAACACTGGGCATGCAAGGTAGGAGGTACATCATGCCTGCCCACAGATAAATCACTTGGACACTGAGCACTTGTGCCAGAAAGCACATCATACCCGTTCACAGGTAAATCACTCACATCACTGTGGAGGTGAGACGACATGGATTGTCCATCTGATGGCCGTGAAGAATTGGTGAAGCGAGTTCTAGCTTCTGCAGACACCGATGATGCATCAGGAGGATGCCGAGGCAACACTGGGCCCGCCGAGCCTTGATGCTGTGCATAACTTTTGGAATCGTAGGGAAAAGGTGACTGAAATAAATCATTATGTTCATCCCCTTCCCGATTAAGTTTTCTTGGTACATTTGGCAGCTTGGAAGCATTCCATAGCTTGCAATCATGTAAGCGGTATGATGCTGGACCATGTTCTTGAATGACATCCCGTGGCGCGGATAAACGTGTGTATCTCTTGAACTGAATGAGCGGTTTACGAACTTTGACAAAGTCACCTGGCTAAATTCTGGGTGGTCGTGCTCCACGTTTGTTATCTGTGCATTCTTTCATAGTCATCTGTTTTTTCTCCATCCTTTTCCTCGAATCTTGAATAGAGAGATATGGATTGTCAACAAACAATGACGGAAATGAAGGATATCCCACAATATCTAGCATTGTACGATGGCATCTGCCATGCAGAAGAACTTCCGGTGCCACCCCTGCTGTGGCATGAAGTACAGATCTATATATGCCCAAACACTGTGCAATTGTGGTTTCAGAAGGCGGACTTTCCAACGATGACAGTTGAACAAGAGACTTGAAAGTTCTGTTAAAAATTTAGATAAGTCCGTTGGCCTGTCGGTGATATATTGAAGAAGGAGTTAACTTGGTAGCCCTGTTGCCCAGAAATTGGTTAAATTCTATTGACATGAACTGGGGACCTTGATCGGATACTATCTCTTCTGAGTAGCCTTCAGGGGTAAAAACATCGAGTAAGAAATCTTTAATATTTGTAGTTCTTACATTATCGGTCATCTTCACCTCAGGCCATTTTGAAAAATAGTCAACTAAAGTGATGGCGTAGCGACAATGTCGAGGCGCTCGCTCAATCGGGCCGGCTGTGTCGATAGCCAACTTTTGCCAAGGTCTCTATGGAAAAGGAACCGGCTGCAAAGGTGGTTCAGATGTTTTCACAGTCTTATCTGCTTCGATACAGATTTGACAGTTCCTTATCTGTTGCTGTCTTTACTGGTTCATAGCTGGCCACCAATATTTCTCTCTCAGTCTCGGTCTACTGGGAACTATACCAGGATGTCACTCATGTGCTGTTTCAAACAACTGTTGCGTCAGCGATGCTGGAACTGCAATAGGATCTGCTTCATGCAGCAAGTCATAATGACAAAGTTCTTTCACATTTAAAAAAAGTTTAAGATCATTTGATATTTGATGTGACGCTGGCCTGGTTCAAAGGACAATTCGGACCCGCTCAATGCGACTATCTTCCGCCAATGCAGCATAAAATGGTCACCCGAGACAAAAATTGATTCAGTGAATGCAACCACCTCTTATTGACATTCCTTTTCAATGCCTTGCGTAGGAATAGGAAGTCTTGACAATGCATCTGTTGCCTGATTATGAGATCCCATGTGATATTGAATGACAAATTTGTAACAAAATAACCGGTTGTACCATCGTGAAATACGAAGTGGTCGGCGACCTGCACCTTGTAAGACGAAAAGCGCGAAAAAAACACACGGACGCAAAGAACGACGAAGACAAGCGCTAACATCCAACTGACGTTTATTAGAAACATCGAAAGGTATATAGGCATATGAAAGGGGGGAAGACAAAAACGAACAATGAAAGCAGCATACGAAAAGTCATGTTAGTCGATAGAAGCTCAGATACATCATCTCCTTTTTTGAAAGGCCGATTGATGGCGTGCTTACGCAGCCACTGCCCGTCCTATCAATCACTAGCGCCTCTAATATCTCCCTTGTGATTTGCGACGGATGCCGGTCGAAAATTACAGATTGTGGGAAATCCGGAGCACAATGGCCGCACCCTCATATTCACAGTCACGGCAGTGAATTGCCAAAGTTTCCTGCATTTCTTTCACATTGTTGGCATGTTCTCAGAAACGCTCATTCACGCATCGTCCACTCTGACCGACGTAAAAACGGCCGCATGTCAATGGTATCTAATAAATGATGCATTCAGTACAATCAACATACCTGTTGGCATGTCGTATCCTGCAGCCTGAATCTCGTTCTCCCAATGGGTTCGTCAGCCTTGAGAGCTTGCTTAATTTATGGGGTGCTGAAAGCACCACGTTGATATTCATTCTCCGAGCAATCTTCTTGAGATTGTGGGATAACTTGTGAATATACGGAAGGCAACGACACTCTTTTTATCTGGTTTTTATTTTCCAAATTTACCACATTCATCCTTTTGCTTCTTCAGGATGCCCTCCGCCACAGCACAAAGTAGATGGGAGAGATTGCCGCTCGCGCTTAGGCGATCAATCTGCCTCCAGCAACTGTCTCCAACTAAGTGGATGCTGTACTTTTCTAGGGCATTGGACAGGCAGGTTTTTCAATGTCTCTTTTACAAGCTTTGCGTGCACCGAAGCAAATGGTAGCAGCGCTTTCTTACCTCGTGGCTCGTATACCCAGCACACATGCGAATCTGACCAAACAAGCTCGAGGTTCAAGAACCTAAGGAACGACCCATCGGGAACCTTGTGGGATAAAACAAGCGGCTCTAGGCCAGCCTCAAAAGTGGCTAATATGCGTGATACTTCCTCTTCAAAGCCGGCATCGTTCACATTTAAAGTTACTAAAAAGACATCTACGTACCGAAAGGTTCGTAAGACTTTCGACTCTGCAAGGGAGTCGGCCAAGGCCCTGCCAAGTTGCGCTTAAAATTATCACTCAAATTAGAAATGCTTTCTATGTAACTACAGTCCACAGCTGTGATATGGTGCGAGGACGCCTTCATACAAAAAGAAGAAATTTGCATAGGGTCGAGGATCGCTCCTATTTTGAGTGATATATTTTAGCGCAACTTGACAAGGCCTTGGCCGACTCCCTTGAAGACTCGAAAGTCTTACGAGCCCTTCGGTACGCAGATGACGTTTTAGTAATTTTAAGTGTGAACGATGCCGGCTTTAAAGAGGAAGTAGCAAGCATATTAGGCACATTTGAGGCTGGCCAAAAGCCGCTTGTTTTAACCCACGAGGTTCCCAATGGGTCGCCCCTTAGGTTCTTGGACCTCAGGCTAGTTTGTTCAGATTCGCACGTGTGCTGGGTATACGAGCCGCGAGGTAAAAAAGCGCTGCTACCTTTTGCTTCGGCGCACACGAAGCTTATAAAAAGAGGTATTGTGAAAACCTGCCTTTCCAATGCCCTAGAAAAGTCCTGCATCCACTTAGTTGGAGACAGTTTCTGGAGGCAGATTGATCGCCTAAGGGCGAGCGGCTATCCCTCCCATCTACTTTGCGCTGTGGCAGAGGGCATCCTCAAGAAGCAACAGGATGACAGTGGCAAAGTTCAAAAAGAAAACCAGATAGAAAGAGAGTCATTGCCTTGCCGTATAATGACGCGTTATCCCACAATCTCAAGAAGATTGCTCGGAGAATGAATATCATTGTGGTGCTTTCAGCACCTCATAAATTAAGCAACCTCTGTAGGCTGACGAACCCATCGGGAGAACGAGATGCCAATAGGTATGTTGATTGTACTGAATGCATCATTTATAAAATACCACTGACATGCGGCCGTTTTTACGTCGGTCAGAGTGGACGATGCGTGAATGAGCGTTTCCGAGAACATACCAACAATGTGAAACAAATGCGGGAAACTTTGGCAATTCACTGCCGTGACTGTGAATATGACCGTGGCGGCCATTGTGCTCCGGATTTCCTACAATCTGTAATTGTCGACCGGCATTTTTCGCAAATCAGAGGGGAGATATTGGGCACTAGAGATTGATAGGACGGGCAGTGGCTGCGTAAGCACGCTATCAATCGGCTTTTGAAAAAAGGAGATTCTATATCTGAGCGCGTATCTAGTGACATGAAATTTTGTATGCTGCGGTCATTGTTAGTTTTTTCCTCGTCCCCTTTCATGTGCCTATATATCTTTCGATGTTTCTAATAAATGTCAGATGGAAGTTAGCGCTTGTCTTTCGTCTTTCTTTGCATCCGTGTCTTTTTTTCTTCGCGCTTTTCGTCTTACAATGCATTACCAATAGCCCGCACCCACACCTTACCAGTACCTTGCTTCGGAAGTAATGAGACAAGTTCCTGGTGGCCAGTTCGAAGTGTGAACGGACGGCCCCATAGATACACATGCTATCGCTCTCATGCCTACGTGTATGCTAAAGCTTCTCTTTCCCCCAACGAATACCTTCTCTCTGTCGGAGACAGTATCCGAGATGCGAAGGCGATAGTCCGGAGTCCTGCAGGACCCTCCTACTGGAGCACAGCTCCCTGATCTACATCTGAATCGTCAGTTGACACTGTGGTGGGAAACAAGAGATTAAACATATGAAGGACAGGTGCAGATGTAAGAAGACGTTTCACTTTTCTGAACACTCACGTGCTTTTTTCGACCATATAAACGGGTAGTTTTTTCAAAGAAGTGCTCTCATACGCTCCACTACTGCAGCCAAGTGTGGCAGGAACTTTGCATAATATTCCACAAGGCCCAAGAATGCTTTCAATTCTACCGCATTCTGACGAATTGGAGTTTTGATAACAGACTCAACTGCATCGTTAACGAGAGAAATTCCTTGTGGTGTAAACTTATGGCCAAGGAAAGTGAGTTCTTGTACAGCGAAAAAGCACTTATCATTCAACTTAAGTTCTGCATCTTGAATGCGCTTAAGTACTTCAGGAATATTGAAATTAAGTTCCTTTTCGGACCTGCCAGAGACAATTATGTCATCAATATAGAACAATACTCCTTCACAACCTTTCAAAATCAGTGACATGATTTTCTTAAATGCTGAAGGAGCTGAAGCCAATTCATAACACACACTCTTGAAACGAAATGGACCTTCGTGTGTAATCAAGGCTCTAAGGTCACGATTATCTTAATGCAGTGTAATTTGTTGGTATGCCGACACCAAGTCCAACTTAGAAAAATGAGTTGCGCCTACCAGAGGGCGTAGCAATTCTTCTGTATGAGGAAGTGGGAAAACATCCTGAATTACTGCTCTTTTGACCTCCCACAGGTCAACGCAAAGGCGGATTTTCCTATTTGACTTCTGTAAAACAACAATAGGTGAAACCCATTCCGATATCAGTTCTTTTGATGATGCCTTGCTCTTCTAAGCGCTAGAGTTCTTCGGTTACTTTAGGGCAAAGAGCGAACGGTAGTCGACGCAACTTAGCTACCACAGGTTGCACTGTTGTGCGAATTCTCACTTGACGTTGGTAGCCTTTGGCTAATCTCAACTCATTCGAGAAAAGGACTGGAAATTCTTTAGCGACTGCTGAAAGAACCTGGTTTGTAGATGGTTTTGCAGTCGTTTGAAGACACCGTAATGTTATCCCCAAGATACACAATTCGATTGCCCAAATTGCATCCAGGCCGATAAGGATAGTTCCTTCCTGAACAATGTAGAAAAATATTGAGGCTGTTCTTTCTTTGAATGTGGTAATTGCTATGAACCAACCGTGTACCTTGATAGGACGTTGGGAGTAGTCCAGAAGTGTAATACGAGGTGCCTCCAAGGTCTTGACATATGGGAACATGCGTACGTATGTGTTATAGTCAGTAATAGATACTGCACATTCTGAATCAACAAGAAATGTAAGATTTGTACAAACCACTTTCAATTGAATATGTATTTCATTCCGCTCTTACATGCTTATAACATAAATACTAATAGTCTCCTCTTCCGCCACATGTAAAGTAGTTTCATCTTCTTCCTTAGGCGAGTACTCTCGTACTGCTCTCACAGAAGATTGACGACGATTGCAAACTGACTAAAAATATCCAATTCGTCCACAATGAAAACACTTTTTTCTCTGTGCAGAAAATGTTGGTGCCGATGCAGTATGACGATCCGATTCACATCTGTAGCAGTAGAAGTGTGATATATTGCGCGTTGCGCGCCTGTTCGCGTTCATTGGCGGAACATTGTCGGAAAAGTTGCGTTCATTCGGAACGCTGGTAGCAACGCTGCTGAAGTTGCGTCTAATTCTAGATGGTGTTACGATGCGTTGTTGCGCCGAACGTCATTAAGAACTGGCGTCTTGAAAC